>NW_026989819.1:3343632-3647599 GCF_036321535.1 Camelus dromedarius | reverse complement strand
TAAAACCGAGTTGGAGCTAGTACCTCCCCATGTATATGTATGGAGTGGAGTTTGCAACTGAAAAGAAACTTTGTGTTCCCAACAAGCTAGGTGAAGGACGACTTTCACACACACTTATCTCTCAGAACTGAGCATGTGGAGAGACGTTCGTTCATCTAGCACAAAGGGAACGGGTTGCAGGAGAAACTTATACTCTGGTTTCTCAGTCTGTTTCCTAGTGCCGGTTTGAAGTTCCTGCAGTTTTCACTGTAAAACAGATTTGCAGCTAGTACCTCCCCATATATATGTATGGAGTGGAGTTTGCTACAGAAAAGAAACTTTGTGTTCCCAACAAGCTAGGTGAAGGACGGCTTTCACACACACTTATCTCTCAGAACTGAGCATGTGGAGAGACGTTCGTTCATCTAGCACAAAGGGAACAGGTTGCAGGAGAAACTTTTACTCTGGATTCTCAGTCTGTTTCCTAGTGCCGGTTTGAATTTCCTGCAGTTTTCACTGTAAAACCGGGTTGGAGCTAGTACCTCCCCAAATATATGTATCGAGGGGAGTTTGCAACTGAAAAGAAACTTTGTGTTCCCAACAAGCTAGGTGAAGGACGGCTTTCACACACACTTATCTCTCAGAACTGAGCATGTGGAGAGACTTTCGTTCATGTAGCACAAAGGGAACGGGTTGCAGGAGAAACTTTTACTCTAGTTTCTCAGTCTTTTTCCTAGTGCCGGTTTGAAGTTCCTGCAGTTTACACTGTAAAACCTGGTTGGAGCTAGTACCTCTCCATATATATGTATGGTGTGGAGTTTGCAACTGAAAAGAAACTTTGTGTTCCCAACAAGCTAGGTGAAGGACGGCTATCACACACACTTACCTCTAAGAACTGAGCATGTGGAGGGACGTTCGTTCATGTAGCACAAAGGGAACGGGTTGCAGGGGAAACATTTACTCTGGTTTCTCAGTCTGTTTCCTAGTGCCGGTTTGAAGTTCCTGCAGTTTTCACTGTAAAACCTGGTTGGAGCTAGTACCTCCCCATATATATGTATGGAGTGGAATTTGCAACTGAAAAGAAACTTTGTGTTCCCAACAAGCTAGGTGAAGGACGGCTTTCACACACACTTATCTCTCAGAACTGAGCATGTGGAGAGACTTTCGTTCATGTAGCACAAAGGGAACGGGTTGCAGGAGAAACTTTACTCTGGATTCTGAGTCTGTTTCCTAGTGCCGGTTTGATGTTCCTGCAGTTTTCACTGTAAAACTTGGTTGGAGCTAGTACCTCCCCATATATATGTACGGATTGGAGTTTGTAACTGAAAAGAAACTTTGTGTTCCCAACAAGCTAGGTGAAGGACGGCTTTCACACACACTTATCTCTCAGAACTGAGCATGTGGAGAGACGTTCGTTCATGTAGCACAAAGGGAACGGGTTGCAGGAGAAACTTTTACTCTGGTTTCTCAGTCTGTTTCCTAGTGCCGGTTTGAAGTTCCAGCAGTTTTCACTGTAAAACCGAGTTGGGGCTAGTACCTCCCCATATATATGTATGGACTGGAGTTTGCAACTGAAAAGAAACTTTGTGTTCCCATCAAGCTAGGTGAAGGACGGCTTTCACACACACTTATCTCTCAGAACTGAGCATGTGGAGAGACGTTCGTTCATCTAGCACAAAGGGAACGGGTTGCAGGAGAAACTTTACTCTGGTTTCTCAGTCTGTTTCCTAGTGCCGGTTTGAAGTTCCTGCAGTTTACACTGTAAAACCGAGTTGGAGCTAGTACCTACCCATGTATATGTATGGAGTGGAGTTTGCAACTGAAAAGAAACTTTGTGTTCCCAACAAGCTAGGTGAAGGACGGCTTTCACAGACACTTATCTCTCAGAACTGAGCATGTGGAGAGACGTTCGTTCATCTAGCACAAAGGGAACGAGTTGCAGGAGAAACTTATACTCTGGTTTCTCAGTCTGTTTCCTAGTGCCGGTTTGAAGTTCCTGCAGTTTTCACTGTAAAACCGGGTTGGAGCTAGTACCTCCCCATATATATGTATCGAGGGGAGTTTGCAACTGAAAAGAAACTTTGTGTTCCCAACAAGCTAAGTGAAGGACGGCTTTCACACACACTTATCTCTCAGAACTGAGCATGTGGAGAGACGTTCGTTCATGTAGCACAAAGGGAACGGGTTGCAGGAGAAACTTTTACTCTGGTTTCTCAGTCTGTTTCCTAGTGCCGGTTTGAAGTTCCTGCAGTTTTCACTGTAAAACCGAGTTGGAGCTTGTACCTCCCCATATATATGTATCGAGGGGAGTTTGCAACTGAAAAGAAACTTTGTGTTCCCAACAAGCTAGGTGAAGGTCGGTTTTCACACACACATATCTCTCAGAACTGATCATGTGGAGAGACGTCCGTTCATGTAGCACAAACGGAACGTGTTGCAGGAGAAATTTTACTCTAGTTTCTCAGTCTGTTTCCTAGTGCCGGTTTGAAGTTCCTGCAGTTTTCACTGTAAAATCTTGTTGGAGCTAGTACCTCCCCATATATATGTATGGAGTGGAGTTTGCAACTGAAAAGAAACTTTGTGTTCCCAACAAGCTAGGTGAAGGACGGCTTTCACACACACTTATCTCTCAGAACTGAGCATGTGGAGAGACGTTCGTTCATGTAGCACAAAGGGAACGGGTTGCAGGAGAAACTTTTACTCTGGTTTCTCAGTCTGTTTCCTAGTGCCGGTTTGAAGTTCCTGCAGTTTTCTCTGTAAAACCTGGTTGGAGCTAGTACCTCCCCATATATATGTATGGAGTGGGGTTTGCAACTGAAAAGAAACATTGTGTTCCCAACAAGCTAAATGAAGGTCGGCTTTCACACACACTTATCTCTCAGAACTGAGCATGTGGAGAGACGTTCGTTCATGTAGCACAAATGGAACGGTTTGCAGGAGAAACTTTTACTCTGGTTTCTCAGTCTGTTTCCTAGTGCCGGTTTGAAGTTCCAGCAATTTTCTCTGTAAAACCGAGTTGGAGCTAGTACCTCCCCATATATATGTATGGAGTGGAGTTTACAAATGAAAAGAAACTTTGTGTTCCCAACAAGCTAGGTGAAGGACGGCTTTCACACACACTTATCTCTCAGAACTGAGCATGTGGAGAGACGTTCGTTCATCTAGCACAAAGGGAACAGGTTTCAGGAGAAACTTTTACTCTGGATTCTCAGTCTGTTTCCTAGTGCCGGTTTGAATTTCCTGCAGTTTTCACTGTAAAACCGGGTTGGAGCTAGTACCTCCCCAAATATATGTATCGAGGGGAGTTTGCAACTGAAAAGAAACTTTGTGTTCCCAACAAGCTAGGTGAAGGACGGCTTTCACACAAACATATCTCTCAGAACTGAGCATGTGGAGAGACGTTCGTTCATGTAGCACAAATTGAACGGGTTGCAGGAGAAACTTTTACTCTGGTTTCTCAGTCTGTTTCCTAGTGCCGGTTTGAAGTTCCTGCAGTTTTCACTGTAAAACCGGGTTGGAGCTAGTACCTGCCCATATATATGTATCGAGGGGAGTTTGCAACTGAAAAGAAACTTTGTGTTCCCAACAAGCTAGGTGAAGGACGGCTTTCACACACACTTATCTCTCAGAACTGAGCATGTGGAGAGACTTTCGTTCATGTAGCACAAAGGGAACGGGTTGCAGGGGAAACTTTTACTCTAGTTTCTCAGTCTTTTTCCTAGTGCCGGTTTGAAGTTCCTGCAGTTTACACTGTAAAACCTGGTTGGAGCTAGTACCTCTCCATATATATGTATGGTGTGGAGTTTGCAACTGAAAAGAAACTTTGTGTTCCCAACAAGCTAGGTGAAGGACGGCTATCACACACACTTACCTCTAAGAACTGAGCATGTGGAGGGACGTTCGTTCATGTAGCACAAAGGGAACGGGTTGCAGGGGAAACATTTACTCTGGTTTCTCAGTCTGTTTCCTAGTGCCGGTTTGAAGTTCCTGCAGTTTTCACTGTAAAACCTGGTTGGAGCTAGTACCTCCCCATATATATGTATGGAGTGGAATTTGCAACTGAAAAGAAACTTTGTGTTCTCAACAAGCTAGGTGAAGGACGGCTTTCACACACACTTATCTCTCAGAACTGAGCATGTGGAGAGACTTTCGTTCATGTAGCACAAAGGGAACGGGTTGCAGGAGAAACTTTACTCTGGATTCTGAGTCTGTTTCCTAGTGCCGGTTTGATGTTCCTGCAGTTTTCACTGTAAAACTTGGTTGGAGCAAGTACCTCCCCATATATATGTACGGATTGGAGTTTGTAACTGAAAAGAAACTTTGTGTTCCCAACAAGCTAGGTGAAGGACGGCTTTCACACACACTTATCTCTCAGAACTGAGCATGTGGAGAGACGTTCGTTCATGTAGCACAAAGGGAACGGGTTGCAGGAGAAACTTTTACTCTGGTTTCTCAGTCTGTTTCCTAGTGCCGGTTTGAAGTTCCAGCAGTTTTCACTGTAAAACCGAGTTGGGGCTAGTACCTCCCCATATATATGTATGGACTGGAGTTTGCAACTGAAAAGAAACTTTGTGTTCCCATCAAGCTAGGTGAAGGACGGCTTTCACACACACTTATCTCTCAGAACTGAGCATGTGGAGAGACGTTCGTTCATCTAGCACAAAGGGAACGGGTTGCAAGAGAAACTTTACTCTGGTATCTCAGTCTGTTTCCTAGTGCCGGTTTGAAGTTCCTGCAGTTTACACTGTAAAACCGAGTTGGAGCTAGTACCTACCCATGTATATGTATGGAGTGGAGTTTGCAACTGAAAAGAAACTTTGTGTTCCCAACAAGCTAGGTGAAGGACGGCTTTCACAGACACTTATCTCTCAGAACTGAGCATGTGGAGAGACGTTCGTTCATCTAGCACAAAGGGAACGAGTTGCAGGAGAAACTTATACTCTGGTTTCTCAGTCTGTTTCCTAGTGCCGGTTTGAAGTTCCTGCAGTTTTCACTGTAAAACCGGGTTGGAGCTAGTACCTCCCCATATATATGTATGGAGTGGAGTTTGCAACTGAAAAGAAACTTTGTGTTCCCAACAAGCTAAGTGAAGGACGGCTTTCACACACACTTATCTCTCAGAACTGAGCATGTGGAGAGACGTTCGTTCATGTAGCACAAAGGGAACGGGTTGCAGGAGAAACTTTTACTCTGGTTTCTCAGTCTTTTTCCTAGTGCCGGTTTGAAGTTCCTGCAGTTTTCACTGTAAAACCGGGTTGGAGCTTGTACCTCCCCATATATATGTATCGAGGGGAGTTTGCAACTGAAAAGAAACTTTGTGTTCCCAACAAGCTAGGTGAAGGTCGGTTTTCACACACACATATCTCTCAGAACTGATCATGTGGAGAGACGTCCGTTCATGTAGCACAAACGGAACGTGTTGCAGGAGAAACTTTTACTCTAGTTTCTCAGTCTGTTTCCTAGTGCCGGTTTGAAGTTCCTGCAGTTTTCACTGTAAAATCTGGTTGGAGCTAGTACCTCCCCATATATATGTATGGAGTGGAGTTTGCAACTGAAAAGAAACTTTGTGTTCCCAACAAGCTAGGTGAAGGACGGCTTTCACACACACTTATCTCTCAGAACTGAGCATGTGGAGAGACGTTCGTTCATGTAGCACAAAGGGAACGGGTTGCAGGAGAAACTTTTACTCTGGTTTCTCAGTCTGTTTCCTAGTGCCGTTTGAAGTTCCTGCAGTTTTCTCTGTAAAACCTGGTTGGAGCTAGTACCTCCCCATATATATGTATGGAGTGGGGTTTGCAACTGAAAAGAAACATTGTGTTCCCAACAAGCTAAATGAAGGTCGGCTTTCACACACACTTATCTCTCAGAACTGAGCATGTGGAGAGACGTTCGTTCATGTAGCACAAATGGAACGGTTTTCAGGAGAAACTTTTACTCTGGTTTCTCAGTCTGTTTCCTAGTGCCGGTTTGAAGTTCCAGCAATTTTCTCTGTAAAACCGAGTTGGAGCTAGTACCTCCCCATATATATGTATGGAGTGGAGTTTACAAATGAAAAGAAACTTTATGTTCCCAAAAAGCAAGGTAAAGGACGGCTTTCACACACACACATCTGTCAGAACTGAGCATGTGGAGAGACGTTCGTTCATCTAGCACGAAGGGAACAGGTTGCATGAGAAATTTTTACTCTGGTTTCTCAGTCTGTTTCCTAGTGCCGGTTTGAAGTTCCTGCAGTTTTCACTGTAAAACCGAGTTGGAGCTAGTACCTCCCCATATATATGTATGGAGTGGAGTTTGCAACTGAAAAGAAACTTTGTGTTCCCAACAAGCTAGGTGAAGGACGGCTTTCACACACACTTATCTCTCAGAACTGAGCATATGGAGAGACGTTCGTTCATCTAGCACAAAAGGAACGGGTTGCAGGAGAAACTTTTACTCTGGTTTCTCAGTCTGTTTCCTAGTGCCGGTTTGAAGTTCCTGCAGTTTTCACTGTAAACCGATTTGGAGCTAGTACCTCCCCATATATATGTATGGAGTGGAGTTTGCAACTGAAAAGAAACTTTGTGTTCCCAACAAGCTAGGTGAAGGACGGCTTTCACAAACACATATCTCTCAGAACTGAGCATGTGGAGAGACGTTCGTTCATCTAGCACAATTGGAATGGGTTGCAGGAGAAACTTTTACTCTGTTTTCTCAGTCTGTTTCCTAGTGCCTGTTTGAAGTTCCTGCAGTTTTCACTGTAAAACCGATTTGGAGCTAGTACCTCCCCATATATATGTATGGAGTGGAGTTTGCAACTGAAAAGAAACTTTGTGTTCCCAACAAGATAGGTGATGGACGGCTTTCACACACACTTATCTCTCAGAACTGAGCATGTGGAGAGACGTTCGTCATCTAGCACAAAGGGAATGGGTTGCAGGAGAAACTTTTACTCTATTTTCTCAGTCTGTTTCCTAGTGCCGGTTTGAAGTTCCTGCAGTTTTCACTGTAAAACAGTGTTGGAGCTAGTACCTCCCCATATATATGTATGGAGTGGAGTTTACAATTGAAAAGAAACTTTATGTTCCCAAAAAGCTAGGTGAAGGACGGCTTTCACACACACACATCTCTCAGAACTGAGCATGTGGAGAGACGTTCGTTCATCTAGCACAAATGGAACAGGTTGCAGGAGAAACTTTTACTCTGGTTTCTCAGTCTGTTTCCTAGTGCCGGTTTGAAGTTCCTGCAGTTTTCACTGTAAAACCTGGTTGGAGCTAGAACCTCCGCATATATATGTATGGAGTGGAGTTTGCAACTGAAAAGAAACTTTGTGTTCCCAACAAGCTAGGTGAAGGACGGCTTTCACACACACTTATCTCTCAGAACTGAGCATGCGGATAGACGTTCGTTCATCTAGCACAAAGGGAATGGGTTGCAGGAGAAACTTTTACTCTGGTTTCTCAGTTTGTTTCCTAGTGCCGGTTTGAAGTTCCAGCAGATTTCACTGTAAAACCGAGTTGGAGCTAGTACCTCCCCATATATATGTATGGAGTGGAGTTTGCAACTGAAAAGAAACTTTGTGTTCCCAACAAGCTATGTGAAGGACGGCTTTCACACACAATTATCTCTCAGAACTGAGCATGTGGAGAGACGTTCGTTCATCTAGCACAAAGGGAACGGGTTGCAGGAGAAACTTTTACTCTGGTTTCTCAGTCTGTTTCCTAGTGCCGCTTTGAAGTTCCTGCAATTTTCACTGTAAAAACGATTTGGAGCTAGTACCTCCCCATATATATGTATGGAGTGGAGTTTGCTACTGAAAAGAAACTTTGTGTTCCCAACAAGCTAGGTGAAGGTCGGCTTTCACACACACTTATCTCTCAGAACTGAGCCTGTGGATAGACGTTCGTTCATCTTGCACAAAGGGAACGGTTTGCAGGAAAAAATTTAACTCTGGTTTCTCAGTCTGTTTCCTAGTGCCGGTTTGAAGTTCCAGCAGTTTTCACTGTAAAACCGAGTTGGAGCTAGTACCTCCCTATATATATGTATGCAGTGGAGTTTACAAATGAAAAGAAACTTTATGTTCCCAAAAAGATAGGTGAAGGACGGCTTTCACACACACACATCTCTCAGAACTGAGCATGTGGAGAGACTTTCATTCATCTAGCATAAATGGAACATGTTGCACGAGAAACTTTTACTCTGGTTTCTCAGTCTGTTTCCTAGTGCCGGTTTGAAGTTCCTGCCGTTTTCACTGTAAAACAGATTTGGAGCTAGTACGTCCCCATATATATGTATGGAGTGAAGTTTGCAACTGAAAAGAATCTTTGTGTTCCCAACAAGCTAGGTGAAGGACAGCTTTCACACACACTTATCTCTCAGAACTGAGCATGTGGAGAGACGTTCGTTCATCTAGCACAAAGGGAACGGGTTGCAGGAGAAAATTTTACTCTGGTTTCTCAGTCTGTTTCCTAGTGCCGGTTTGAAGTTCCAGCAGTTTTCAGTGTAAAACCGAGTTGGAGCTAGTACCTACCCATATATATGTATGGAGTGGAGTTTACAAATGAAAAGAAACTTTATGTTCCCAAAAAGCTAGTTGAAGGACGGCTTTCACACACACACATCACTCAGAACTGAGCATGTGGAGAGACGTTCGTTCATCTAGCACAAAGGGAACGGGTTGAAGGAGAAACGTTTACTCTGGTTTCTCAGTCTGTTTCCTAGTGCCGGTTTGAAGTTCCTGCAGTTTTCCTGTAAAACCTGGTTGGAGCTAGTACCTCCCCATATATATGTATGGAGTGGAGTTTGCAACTGAAAAGAAACTTTGTGTTCCCAACAAGCTAGGTGAAGGACGGCTTTCACACACACTTATCTCTCAGAACTGAGCATGTGGAGAGACGTTCGTTCATCTAGCAGAAAGGGAACGGGTTGCAGGAGAAACTTTTACTCTGGTTTCTCAGTCTGTTTCCTAGTGCCGGTTTGAAGTTCCTGCAGTTTTCACTGTAAAACCTGGTTGGAGCTAGTACCTCCCCTTATATATGTATGGAGTGGAGTTTGCAACTGAAAAGAAACTTTGTGTTCCCAACAAGCTAGGTGAAGGACGGCTTTCACACACACTTATCTCTCAGAACTGAGCATGTGGAGAGACGTTCGTTCCCCTAGCAGAAATGGAACGGGTTGCAGGAGAAACTTTTACTCTGGTTTCTCAGTCTGTTTCCTAGTGCCGGTTTGAAGTTCCTGCAGTTTTCACTGTAAAACCGAGTTGGAGCTAGTACCTCCCCATATATATGTATGGAGTGGAGTTTGCAACTGAAAAGAAACTTTGTGTTCCCAACAAGCTAGGTGAAGGACGGCTTTCACACACAATTATCTCTCAGAACTGAGCATGTGGAGAGACGTTCGTTCATCTAGCACAAAGGGAACGGGTTGCAGGAGAAACTTTTACTCTGGTTTCTCAGTCTGTTTCCTACTGCCGGTTTGAAGTTCCTGCAGTTTTCACAGTAAAACCGAGTTGGAGCTAGTACCTCCCCATATATATGTATGGAGTGGAGTTTGCAACTGAAAAGAAACTTTGTATTCCCAAAATGCTTGGTGAAGGACGGCTTTCACACACACTTATCTCTCAGAACTGAGGATGTGGAGAGACGTTCGTTCATCTAGCACAAACGGAACGGGTTGCAGGAGAAACTTTTACTCTGGTTTCTCAGTCTGTTTCCTAGTGCCGGTTTGAAGTTCCTGCAGTTTTCACTGTAAAACCGAGTTGGAGCTAGTACCTCCCCATATATATGTATGGGGTGGAGTTTGCAACTGAAAAGAAACTTTGTGTTCCCAACAAGCTAGGTGAAGGACGGCTTTCACACACACTTATCTCTCAGAACTGAGCATGTGGAGAGACGTTCGTTCATCTAGCACAAAGGGAACGGGTTGCAGGAGAAACTTTTACTCTGGTTTCTCAGTCTGTTTCCTACTGCCGGTTTGAAGTTCCTGCAGTTTTCACAGTAAAACCGAGTTGGGGCTAGTACCTCCCCATGTATATGTAAGGAGTGGAGTTTGCAACTGAAAAGAAACTTTGTATTCCCAAAATGCTTGGTGAAGGACGGCTTTCACACACACTTATCTCTCAGAACTGAGCATGTGGAGAGACGTTCGTTCATCTAGCACAAAGGGAACGGGTTGCAGGAGAAACTTTTACTCTGGTTTCTCAGTCTGTTTCCTAGTGCCGGTTTGAAGTTCCTGCAGTTTTCACTGTAAAACCGATTTGGAGCTAGTACCTCCCCATATATATGTATGGAGTGGAGTTTGCAACTGAAAAGAAACTTTGTGTTCCCAACAAGCTAGGTGAAGGACGGCTTTCACACACACTTATCTCTCAGAACTGAGCATGTGGAGAGACGTTCGTTCCCCTAGCAGAAAGGGAACGGGTTGCAGGAGAAACTTTTACTCTGGTTTCTCAGTCTGTTTCCTAGGGCCGGTTTGAAGTTCCTGCAGTTTTCACTGTAAAACCGAGTTGGAGCTAGTACCTACCCATATATATGTATTGAGTGGAGTTTGCAACTGAAAAGAAACTTTGTGTTCCCAACAAGCTAGGTGAAGGACGGCTTTCACACACACTTATCTCTCAGAACTGAGCATGTGGAGAGACGTTCGTTCCCCTAGCAGAAAGGGAACGGGTTGCAGGAGAAACTTTTACTCTGGTTTCTCAGTCTGTTTCCTAGTGCCGGTTTGATGTTCCAGCAGTTTTCACTGCAAAACCGAGTTGGAGCTTGTACCTCCCCATATATATGTATGGAGTGGAGTTTAAAAATGAAAAGAAACTTTATGTTCCCAAAAAGCTAGGTGAAGGACGGCTTTCACACACACACATCTCTCAGAACTGAGCATGTGGAGAGACGTTCGTTCATCTAGCACAAAGGGAACAGGATGCAGGAGAAACTTTTACTCTGGTTTCTCAGTCTGTTTCCTAGTGCCGGTTTGAAGTTCCAGCAATTTTCTCTGTAAAACCGAGTTGGAGCTAGTACCTCCCCATATATATGTATGGAGTGGAGTTTACAATTGAAAAGAAACTTTATGTTCCCAAAAAGCAAGGTAAAGGACGGCTTTCACACACACACATCTGTCAGAACTGAGCATGTGGAGAGACGTTCGTTCATCTAGGACGAAGGGAACAGGTTGCATGAGAAACTTTTACTCTGGTTTCTCAGTCTGTTTCCTAGTGCCGGTTTGAAGTTCCTGCAGTTTTCACTGTAAAACGTGGTTGGAGTTAGTACCTCCCCTTATATATGTATGGAGTGGATTTTGCAACTGAAAAGAAACTTTGTGTTCCCAACAAGCTAGGTGAAGGAAGGCTTTCACACACATATATCTCTCAGAACTGAGCATGTGGAGAGACGTTCGTTCATCTAGCACATAGGGAACGGGTTGCAGGAGAAACTTTTACTCTGATTTCTCAGTCTGTTTCCTAGTGCCGGTTTGAAGTTCCAGCAGTTTTCACTGTAAAACCGAGTTGGAGCTAGTACCTCCCCATATATATGTATGGAGTGGAGTTTGCAACTGAAAAGAAACTTTGTGTTCCCAACAAGCTAAGTGAAGGACGGCTTTCACACACACTTATCTCTCAGAAATGAGCATATGGAGAGACGTTCGTTCATCTAGCACAAAAGGAAAGGGTTGCAGGAGAAACTTTTACTCTGGAATCTCAGTCTGTTTCCTAGTGCCGGTTTGAAGTTCCTGCAGTTTTCACTGTAAAACCGATTTGGAGCTAGTACCTCCCCATATATATGTATGGAGTGGAGTTTACAAATGAAAAGAAACTTTATGTTCCCAAAAAGATAGGTGAAGGACGGCTTTCACACACACACATCTCTCAGAACTGAGCATGTGGAGAGACTTTCATTCATCTAGCATAAATGGAACATGTTGCACGAGAAACTTTTACTCTGGTTTCTCAGTCTGTTTCCTAGTGCCGGTTTGAAGTTCCTGCAGTTTTCACTGTAAAACCGATTTGGAGCTAGTACATCCCCATATATATGTATGGAGTGGAGTTTGCAACTGAAAAGAAACTTTGTGTTCCCAACAAGCTAGGTGAAGGACGGCTTTCACACACACTTATCTCTCAGAATTGAGCATGTGGAGAGACGTTCGTTCATTTAGCACAAAGGGAACGGGTTGCAGGAGAAACTTTTACTCTGGTTTCTCAGTCTGTTTCCTAGTGCCGGTTTGAAGTTCCTGCCGTTTTCAATGTAAAACAGATTTGGAGCTAGTACGTCCCCATATATATGTATGGAGTGAAGTTTGCAACTGAAAAGAATCTTTGTGTTGCCAACAAGCTAGGTGAAGGACAGCTTTCACACACACTTATCTCTCAGAACTGAGCATGTGGAGAGACGTTCGTTCATCTAGCACAAAGGGAACGGGTTGCAGGAGAAAATTTTACTCTGGTTTCTCAGTCTGTTTCCTAGTGCCGGTTTGAAGTTCCAGCAGTTTTCAGTGTAAAACCGAGTTGGAACTAGTACCTACCCATATATATGTATGGAGTGGAGTTTACAAATGAAAAGAAACTTTATGTTCCCAAAAAGCTAGTTGAAGGACGGCTTTCACACACACACATCTCTCAGAACTGAGCATGTGGAGAGACGTTCGTTCATCTAGCACAAAGGAACGGGTTGAAGGAGAAACTTTTACTCTGGTTTCTCAGTCTGTTTCCTAGTGCCGGTTTGAAGTTCCTGCAGTTTTCACTGTAAAACCGAGTTGGAGCTTGTACCTCCCCATATATATGTATGGAGTGGAGTTTACAAATGAAAAGATATTTTATGTTCCCAAAAAGCTAGGTGAAGGACGGCTTTCACACACACACATCTCTCAGAACTGAGCATGTGGAGAGAGGTTCGTTCATCTAGCACAAATGGAACAGGATGCAGGAGAAACTTTTACTCTGGTTTCTCAGTCTGTTTCCTAGTGCCGGTTTGAAGTTCCTGCAGTTTTCACCGTAAAACCTGTTTGGAGCTAGTACCTCCCCATATATACGTATGGAGTGGAGTTTGCAACTGAAAAGAAACTTTGTGTTCCCAACAAGCTAGGTGAAGGACGGCTTTCACACACACTTATCTCTCAGAACTGAGCATGTGGAGAGACGTTCGTTCATCTACCACAAAGGGAACTGGTTTCAGGAGAAACTTTTACTCTGGTTTCTCAGTCTGTTTCCTAGTGCCGGTTTGAAGTTCCTGCAGTTTTCACTGTAAAACCGAGTTGGAGCTAGTACCTCCCCATATATATGTATGGAGTGGAGTTTGCAACTGAAAAGAAACTTTGTGTTCCCAACAAGCTAGGTGAAGGACGGCTTTCACACACACTTATCTCTCAGAACTGAGCATGTGGAGAGACGTTCGTTCATCTAGCACAAAGGGAACGGGTTGCAGGAGAAACTTTTACTCTGGTTTCTCAGTCTGTTTCCTACTGCCGGTTTGAAGTTCCTGCAGTTTTCACAGTAAAACCGAGTTGGAGCTAGTACCTCCCCATATATATGTATGGAGTGGAGTTTGCAACTGAAAAGAAACTTTGTATTCCCAAAATGCTTGGTGAAGGACGGCTTTCACACACACTTATCTCTCAGAACTGAGCATGTGGAGAGACGTTCGTTCATCTAGCACAAAGGGAACAGGTTGCAGGAGAAACTTTTACTCTGGTTTCTCAGTCTGTTTCCTAGTGCCGGTTTGAAGTTCCTGCAGTTTTCACTGTAAAACCGAGTTGGAGCTAGTACCTCCCCATATATATGTATGGAGTGGAGTTTGCAACTGAAAAGAAACTTTGTGTTCCCAACAAGCTAGGTGAAGGACGGCTTTCACACACACTTATCTCTCAGAACTGAGCATGTGGAGAGACGTTCGTTCATCTAGCACAAAGGGAACGGGTTGCAGGAGAAACTTTTACTCTGGTTTCTCAGTCTGTTTCCTAGGGCCGGTTTGAAGTTCCTGCAGTTTTCACAGTAAAACCGAGTTGGAGCTAGTACCTCCCCATGTATATGTAAGGAGTGGAGTTTGCAACTGAAAAGAAACTTTGTATTCCCAAAATGCTTGGTGAAGGACGGCTTTCACACACACTTATCTCTCAGAACTGAGCATGTGGAGAGACGTTCGTTCATCTAGCACAAAGGGAACGGGTTGCAGGAAAAACTTTTACTCTGGTTTCTCAGTCTGTTTCCTAGTGCCGGTTTGAAGTTCCTGCAGTTTTCACTGTAAAACCGATTTGGAGCTAGTACCTCCACATATATATGTATGGAGTGGAGTTTGCAACTGAAAAGAAACTTTGTGTTCCCAACAAGGTAGGTGAAGGACGGCTTTCACACACACTTATCTCTCAGAACTGAGCATGTGGAGAGACGTTCGTTCATCTAGCACAAAGTGAACGGGTTGCAGGAGAAACTTTTACTCTGGTTTCTCAGTCTGTTTCCTAGTGCCGGTTTGAAGTTCCTGCAGTTTTCACTGTAAAACCGAGTTGGAGCTAGTACCTCCCCATATATATGTATGGAGTGGATTTTGCAACTGAAAAGAAACTTTGTGTTCCCAACAAGCTAGGTGAAGGACGGCTTTCACACACACTTATCTCTAAGAACTGAGCATGTGGAGAGACGTTCGTTCATCTAGCACAAAGGGAACGGGTTGCAGGAGAACCTTTTACTCTGGTTTCTCAGTCTGTTTCCTAGTGCCGGTTTGAAGTTCCTGCAGTTTTCACTGTAAAACCGATTTGGAGCAGGTACCTCCCCATATATATGTATGGAGTGGAGTTTGCAACTGAAAAGAAACTTTGTGTTCCCAACAAGCTAGGTGAAGGACGGCTTTCACACACACTTATCTCTCAGAACTGAGCAAGTGGAGAGACGTTCGTTCCCCTAGCAGAAAGGGAACGGTTTGCAGGAGAAACTTTTACTCTGGTTTCTCAGTCTGTTTCCTAGGGCCGGTTTGAAGTTCCTGCAGTTTTCACTGTAAAACCGAGTTGGAGCTAGTACCTACCCATATATATGTATGGAGTGGAGTTTGCAACTGAAAAGAAACTTTGTGTTCCCAACAAGCTAGGTGAAGGACGGCTTTCACACACACTTATCTCTCAGAACTGAGCATGTGGAGAGACGTTCGTTCCCCTAGCAGAAAGGGAACGGGTTGCAGGAGAAACTTTTACTCTGGTTTCTCAGTCTGTTTCCTAGTGCCGGTTTGATGTTCCAGCAGTTTTCACTGCAAAACCGAGTTGGAGCTTGTACCTCCCCATATGTATGTATGGAGTGGAGTTTAAAAATGAAAAGAAACTTTATGTTCCCAAATAGCTAGGTGAAGTACGGCTTTCACACACACACATCTCTCAGAACTGAGCATGTGGAGAGACGTTCGTTCATCTAGCACAAAGGGAACAGGATGCAGGAGAAACTTTTACTCTGGTTTCTCAGTCTGTTTCCTAGTGCCGGTTTGAAGTTCCTGCAGTTTTCACTGTAAAACCTGGTTGGAGCTAGTACCTCCCCATATATATGTATGGATTGGAGTTTGCAACTGAAAAGAAACTTTGTGTTCCCAACAAGCTAGGTGAAGGACGGCTTTCACACACACTTATCTCTCAGAACTGAGCATGTGGAGAGACGTTCGTTCATCTACCACAAAGGAACGGGTTGCAGGAGAAACTTTTACTCTGGTTTCTCAGTCTCTTTCCTAGTGCCGGTTTGAAGTTCCTGCAGTTTTCACTGTAAAACCGAGTTGGAGCTAGTACCTCCCCATATATATGTATGGAGTGGAGTTTGCAACTGAAAAGAAACTTTGTGTTCCCAACAAGTTATTTTAAGAACGGCTTTCACACACACTTATCTCTCAGAACTGAGCATGTGGAGAGACGTTCGTTCATCTACCACAAAGGTAACGGGTTGCAGGAGAAACTTTTACTCTGGTTTCTCAGTCTGTTTCCTACTGCCGGTTTGAAGTTCCTGCAGTTTTCACAGTAAAACCGATTTGGAGCTAGTACCTCCCCATATATATGAATGGAGTGGAGTTTGCAACTGAAAAGAAACTGTATTCTAAAAATGCTTGGTGAAGGACGGCTTTCACACACACTTATCTCTCAGAACTGAGCATGTGGAGAGACGTTCGTTCATCTAGCACAAAGGGAACGGGTTGCAGGAGAAACTTTTACTCTGGTTTCTCAGTCTGTTTCCTAGTGCCGGTTTGAAGTTCCTGCCGTTTTCACTGTAAAACCGATTTGGAGCTAGTACGTCCCCATATATATGTATGGAGTGAAGTTTGCAACTGAAAAGAATCTTTGTGTTCCCAACAAGCTAGGTGAAGGACAGCTTTCACACACACTTATCTCTCAGAACTGAGCATGTGGAGAGACGTTCGTTCATCTAGCACAAAGGGAACGGGTTGCAGGAGAAAATATTACTCTGGTTTCTCAGTCTGTTTCCTAGTGCCGGTTTGAATTTCCAGCAGTTTTCAGTGTAAAACCGAGTTGGAGCTAGTTCCTACCCATATATATGTATGGAGTGGAGTTTACAAATGAAAAGAAACTTTATGTTCCCAAAAAGCTAGGTGAAGGACGGCTTTCACACACACACATCTCTCAGAACTGAGCATGTGGAGAGACGTTCGTTCATCTAGCACAAAGGGAACGGGTTGAAGGAGAAACGTTTACTCTGGTTTCTCAGTCTGTTTCCTAGTGCCGGTTTGAAGTTCCTGCAGTTTTCCTGTAAAACCTGGTTGGAGCTAGTACCTCCCCATATATATGTATGGAGTGGAGTTTGCAACTGAAAAGAAACTTTGTGTTCCCAACAAGCTAGGTGAAGGACGGATTTCACACACACTTTTCTCTCAGAACTGAGCATGTGGAGAGTCGTTCGTTCATCTAGCACAAAGGGAACGGGTTGCAGGAGAAACTTTTACTCTGGTTTCTCAGTCTGTTTCCTAGTGCCGGTTTGAAGTTCCTGCAGTTTTCACTGTAAAACCTGGTTGGAGCTAGTACCTCCCCTTATATATGTATGGAGTGGAGTTTGCAACTGAAAAGAAACTTTGTGTTCCCAACAAGCTAGGTGAAGGACGGGTTTCACACACACTTATCTCTCAGAACTGAGCATGTGGAGAGACGTTCGTTCATCTAGCACAAAAGGAACGGGTTGCAGGAGAAACTTTTACTCTGGTTTCTCAGTCTGTTTCCTAGTGCCGGATTGAAGTTCCTGCAGTTTTCACTGTAAAACCGAGTTGGAGCTAGTACCTCCCCATATATATGTATGGAGTGGAGTTTGCAACTGAAAAGAAACTTTGTGTTCCCAACATGCTTGTTGAAGGACGGCTTTCACACACAGTTATCTCTCAGAACTGAGCATGTGGAGAGACGTTCGTTCATCTAGCACAAAGGGAACGGGTTGCAGGAGAAACTTTTACTCTGGTTTCTCAGTCTGTTTCCTAGTGCCGGTTTGAAGTTCCTGCAGTTTTCACTGTAAAACCGATTTGGAGCAGGTACCTCCCCATATATATGTATGGAGTGGAGTTTGCAACTGAAAATAAACTTTGTGTTCCCAACAAGCTAGGTGAAGGACGGCTTTCACACACACTTATCTCTCAGAACTGAGCATGTGGAGAGACGTTCGTTCCCCTAGCAGAAAGGGAACGGGTAGCAGGAGAAACTTTTACTCTGGTTTCTCAGTCTGTTTCCTAGGGCCGGTTTGAAGTTCCTGCAGTTTTCACTGTAAAACCTGGTTGGAGCTAGTACCTCCCCATATATATGTATGGAGTGGAGTTTGCAACTGAAAAGAAACTTTTTGTTCCCAACAAGCTAGGTGAAGGACGGCTTTCACACACACTTATCTCTCAGAACTGAGCATGTGGAGAGACGTTCGTTCCCCTAGCAGAAATGGAACGGGTTGCAGGAGAAACTTTTACTCTGGTTTCTCAGTCTGTTTCCTAGTGCCGGTTTGATGTTCCAGCAGTTTTCACTGCAAAACCGAGTTGGAGCTTGTACCTCCCCATATATATGTATGGAGTGGAGTTTGAAAATGAAAAGAAACTTTATGTTCCCAAAAAGCTTGGTGAAGGACGGCTTTCACACACACACATCTCTCAGAACTGAGCATGTGGAGAGACGTTCGTTCATCTAGCACAAAGGGTACAGGATGCAGGAGAAACTTTTACTCTGGTTTCTCAGTCTGTTTCCTAGTGCCGGTTTGAAGTTCCAGCAGTTTTCACTGTAAAACAGATTTGGAGCTAGTACCTCCCCATATATATGTATGGAGTGGAATTTGCAACTGAAAAGAAACTTTGTGTTCCCAACAAGCTAGGTGAAGTACGGCTTTCACACACACTTATCTCTCAGAACTGAGCATGTGGAGAGACGTTCGTTCATCTACCACAAAGGAACGGGTTGCAGGAGAAACTTTTACTCTGGTTTCTCAGTCTGTTTCCTAGTGCCGGTTTGAAGTTCCTGCAGTTTTCACTGTAAAACCGAGTTGGAGCTAGTACCTCCCCATATATATGTATGGAGTGGAGTTTGCAACTGAAAAGAAACTTTGTGTTCCCAACAAGCTAGGTGAAGAACGGCTTTCACACACACTTATCTCTCAGAACTGAGCATGTGGAGAGACGTTCGTTCATCTACCACAAAGGTAAAGGGTTGCAGGAGAAACTTTTACTCTGGTTTCTCAGTCTGTTTCCTACTGCCGGTTTGAAGTTCCTGCAGTTTTCACAGTAAAACCGAGTTGGAGCTAGTACCTCCCCATATATATGTATGGAGTGGAGTTTGCTACTGAAAAGAAACTGTATTCCCAAAATGCTTGGTGAAGGACGGCTTTCACACACACTTATCTCTCAGAACTGAGCATGTGGAGAGACGTTCGTTCATGTAGCACAAAGGGAACGGTTTGCAGGAGAAACTTTTACTCTGGTTTCTCAGTCTGTTTCCTAGTGCCGGTTTGAAGTTCCTGCCGTTTTCACTGTAAAACCGATTTGGAGCTAGTACCTCCGCATAAATAAGTATGGAGTGGGGTTTGCAACTTAAAAGAAACTTTGTGTTCCCAACAAGCTAGTTGAAGGACGGCTTTCACACTCACTTATCTCTCAGAACTGAGCATGTGGAGAGACGTTCGTTCATCTAGCAGAAAGGGAACGGGTTGCAGGAGAAACTTTTACTCTGGTTTCTCAGTCTGTTTCCTAGTGCCGGTTTGAAGTTCCTGCAGTTTTCACTGTAAAACCGATTTGGAGCAGGTACCACCCCATATATATGTATGGAGTGGAGTTTGCAACTGAAAAGAAACTTTGTGTTCCCAACAAGCTAGGTGAAGGACGGCTTTCACACACACATATCTCTCAGAACTGAGCATGTGGAGAGACGTTCGTTCATCTAGAACAAAGGGAACGGTTTGCAGGAGAAACATTTACTCTGGTTTCTCAGTGTGTTTCCTAGTGCCGGTTTGAAGTTCCAGCAGTTTTCAATGTAAAACCGATTTGGAGCTAGTACCTCCCCATATATATGTATGGAGTGGAATTTACAATTGAAAAGGAACTTTATGTTCCCAAAAAGCTAGGTGAAGTACGGCTTTCACACACACACATCTCTCAGAATTTAGCATGTGGAGAGACGTTCGTTCATCTAGCACAAAGGGAACAGGTTGCAGGAGAAACTTTTACTCTGGTTTCTCAGTCTGTTTCCTATTGCCGGTTTGAAGTTCCTGCAGTTTTCACTGTAAAACCTGGTTGGTGCTAGTACCTCCGCATAAATATGTATGGAGTGGAGTTTGCAACTGAAAAGAAACTTTGTGTTCCCAACAAGCTAGGTGAAGGACGGCTTTCACACACACTTATCTCTCAGAACTGAGCATGTGGAGAGACGTTTGTTCATCTAGCAGAAAGGGAATTGTTTGCAGGAGAAACTTTTACTCTGGTTTCTCAGTCTGTTTCCTAGTGCCGGTTTGAAGTTCCTGCAGTTTTCACTGTAAAACCGATTTGGAGCTAGTACCTCCCCATATATATGTATGGATTGGAGTTTGCAACTGAAAAGAAACTTTGTGTTCCCAACAAGATAGGTGAAGGACGGCTTTCACACACACTTATCTCTCAGAACTGGGCATGTGGAGAGACGTTCGTTCATCTAGCACAAAGGGAACGGGTTGCAGGAGAAACTTTTACTCTGGTTTCTCAGTCTGTTTCCTAGTGCCGGTTTGAAGTTCCAGCAGTTTTCACTGTAAAACCGAGTTTGAGCTAGTACCTCCCCATATATATGTATGGAGTGGAGTTGGCAACTGAAAAGAAACTTTGTGTTCACAACAAGCTAGGTGAACGACGACTTTCACACACACTTATCTCTCAGAACTGAGCATGTGGAGAGACTTTCGTTCATCTAGCACAAAGGGAACGGTTTGCAGGAGAAACTTTTACTCTGGGTTCTCAGTCTGTTTCCTATTGCCGGTTTGAATTTCCTGCAGTTTTCACTGTAAAACCGATTTGGAGCAGGTACCTCCCCATATATATGTATGGAGTGGAGTTTGCAACTGAAAAGAAACTTTGTGTTCCCAACAAGCTAGGTGAAGGACGGCTTTCACACACACTTATCTCTCAGAACTGAGCATGTGGAGAGACGTTCGTTCATCTAGCACAAAGGGAACGGGTTGCAGGAGAAATTTTACTCTGGTTTCTCAGTCTGTTTCCTAGTGCCGGGTTGAAGTTCCTGCAGTTTTCACTGTAAAACCTGGTTGGAGCTAGTACCTCCCCATATATATGTATGGAGTGGAGTTTGCAACTGAAAAGAAACTTTGTGTTCCCAACAAGCTAGGTGAAGTACGGCTTTCACACACACACATCTCTCAGAATTGAGCATGTGGAGAGACGTTCGTTCATCTAGCACAAAGGGAACAGGTTGCAGGAGAAACTTTTACTCTGGTTTCTCAGTCTGTTTCCTAGTGCCGGTTTGAAGTTCCTGCAGTTTTCACTGTAAAACCTGTTTGGTGCTAGTACCTCCGCATAAATATGTATGGAGTGGGGTTTGCAACTGAAAAGAAACTTTGTGTTCCCAACAAGCTAGGTGAAGTACGGCTTTCACACACACTTATCTCTCAGAACTGAGCATGTGGAGAGACGTTCGTTCATCTAGCAGAAAGGGAATGGTTTGCAGGAGAAACTTTTACTCTGGTTTCTCAGTCTGTTTCCTAGTGCCGGTTTGAAGTTCCTGCAGTTTTCACTGTAAAACCGATTTGGAGCTAGTACCTCCCCATATATATGTATGGATTGGAGTTTGCAACTGAAAAGAAACTTTGTGTTCCCAACAAGATAGGTGAAGGACGGCTTTCACACACACTTATCTCTCAGAACTGGGCATGTGGAGAGACGTTCGTTCATCTAGCACAAAGGGAACGGGTTGCAGGAGAAACTTTTACTCTGCTTTCTCAGTCTGTTTCCTAGTGCCGGTTTGAAGTTCCAGCAGTTTTCACTGTAAAACCAAGTTTGAGCTAGTACCTCCCCATATATATGTATGGAGTGGAGTTGGCAACTGAAAAGAAACTTTGTGTTCCCAACAAGCTAGGTGAAGGACGGCTTTCACACACACTTATCTCTCAGAACTGAGCATGTGGAGAGACTTTCGTTCATCTAGCACAAAGGGAACGGTTTGCAGGAGAAACTTTTACTCTGGGTTCTCAGTCTGTTTCCTATTGCCGGTTTGAAGTTCCTGCAGTTTTCACTGTAAAACCGATTTGGAGCAGGTACCTCCCCATATATATGTATGGAGTGGAGTTTGCAACTGAAAAGAAACTTTGTGTTCCCAACAAGCTAGGTGAAGGACGGCTTTCACACACACTTATCTCTCAGAACTGAGCATGTGGAGAGACGTTCGTTCATCTAGCACAAAGGGAACGGGTTGCAGGAGAAATTTTACTCTGGTTTCTCAGTCTGTTTCCTAGTGCCGGGTTGAAGTTCCTGCAGTTTTCACTGTAAAACCTGGTTGGAGCTAGTACCTCCCCATATATATGTATGGAGTGGAGTTTGCAACTGAAAAGAAACTTTGTGTTCCCAACAAGCTAGGTGAAGGACGGATTTCACACACACTTATCTCTCAGAACTGAGCATGTGGAGAGACGTTCTTTCATCTAGCAGAAAGGGAACGGGTTGCAGGGGAAACTTTTAGTCTGGTTTCTCAGTCTGTTTCCTAGTGCCGGTTTGAAGTTACTGCAGTTTTCACTGTAAAACCGATTTGGAGCTGGTACCTCCCCATATATATGTATGGAGTAGAGTTTGCAACTGAAAAGAAACTTTGTGTTCCCAACAAGCTAGGTGAAGGACGGCTTTCACACACACATATCTCTCAGAACTGAGCATGTGGAGAGACGTTCGTTCATCTAGCACAAAGGGAACGGTTTGCAGGAGAAACTTTTACTCTGGGTTCTCAGTCTGTTTCCTAGTGCCGGTTTGAAGATCCTGCAGTTTTCACTGTAAAACCGATTTGGAGCAGGTACCTCCCCATATATATGTATGGAGTGGAGTTTGCAACTGAAAAGAAACTTTGTGTTCCCAACAAGCTAGGTGAAGGACGGCTTTCACACTCACTTATCTCTCAGAACTGAGCATGTGGAGAGACGTTCGTTCATCTAGCACAAAGGGAACGGGTTGCAGGAGAAATTTTACTCTGGTTTCTCAGACTGTTTCCTAGTTCCGGTTTGAAGTTCCAGCAGTTTTCACTGTAAAACCGAGTTGGAGCTAGTACCTCCCCATATATATGTATGGAGTGGAGTTTACAATTGAAAAGAAACTTTATGTTCCCAAAAAGGTAGTTGAAGGACGGCTTTCACACACACACATCTCTCAGAACTGAGCATGTGGAGAGACGTTCGTTCATCTAGCACAAAGGGAACAGGTTGCTGGAGAAACTTTTACTCTGGTTTCTCAGTCTGTTTCCTAGTGCCGGTTGAAGTTCCTGCAGTTTTCACTGTAAAACCTGGTTGGAGCTAGTACCTCCGCATATATATGTATGGAGTGGAGTTTGCAACTGAAAAGAAACTTTGTGTTCCCAACAAGCTAGGTGAAGGACGGCTTTCACACACACTTTTCTCTCAGAACTGAGCATGTGGGGAGACGTTCGTTCATCTAGCACAAAGGGAACGGGTTGCAGGAGAAATTTTACTCTGGTTTCTCAGTCTGTTTCCTAGTGCCGGGTTGAAGTTCCTGCAGTTTTCACTGTAAAACCTGGTTGGAGCTAGTACCTCCCCATATATATGTATGGAGTGGAGTTTGCAACTGAAAAGAAACTTTGTGTTCCCAACAAGCTAGGTGAAGGACGGCTTTCACACACACTTATCTCTCAGAACTGAGCATGTGGAGAGACGTTCTTTCATCTAGCAGAAAGGGAACGGGTTGCAGGGGAAACTTTTAGTCTGGTTTCTCAGTCTGTTTCCTAGTGCCGGTTTGAAGTTACTGCAGTTTTCACTGTAAAACCCATTTGGAGCTGGTACCTCCCCATATATATGTATGGAGTAGAGTTTGCAACTGAAAAGAAACTTTGTGTTCCCAACAAGCTAGGTGAAGTACGGCTTTCACACACACACATCTCTCAGAATTGAGCATGTGGAGAGACGTTCGTTCATCTAGCACAAAGGGAACAGGTTGCAGGAGAAACTTTTACTCTGGTTTCTCAGTCTGTTTCCTAGTGCCGGTTTGAAGTTCCTGCAGTTTTCACTGTAAAACCTGTTTGGTGCTAGTACCTCCGCATAAATATGTATGGAGTGGGGTTTGCAACTGAAAAGAAACTTTGTGTTCCCAACAAGCTAGGTGAAGGACGGCTTTCACACACACTTATCTCTCAGAACTGAGCATGTGGAGAGACGTTCGTTCATCTAGCAGAAAGGGAATGGTTTGCAGGAGAAACTTTTACTCTGGTTTCTCAGTCTGTTTCCTAGTGCCGGTTTGAAGTTCCTGCAGTTTTCACTGTAAAACCGATTTGGAGCTAGTACCTCCCCATATATATGTATGGATTGGAGTTTGCAACTGAAAAGAAACTTTGTGTTCCCAACAAGATAGGTGAAGGACGGCTTTCACACACACTTATCTCTCAGAACTGGGCATGTGGAGAGACGTTCGTTCATCTAGCACAAAGGGAACGGGTTGCAGGAGAAACTTTTACTCTGGTTTCTCAGTCTGTTTCCTAGTGCCGGTTTGAAGTTCCAGCAGTTTTCACTGTAAAACCAAGTTTGAGCTAGTACCTCCCCATATATATGTATGGAGTGGAGTTGGCAACTGAAAAGAAACTTTGTGTTCCCAACAAGCTAGGTGAAGGACGGCTTTCACACACACTTATCTCTCAGAACTGAGCATGTGGAGAGACTTTCGTTCATCTAGCACAAAAGGAAGGGTTTGCAGGAGAAACTTTTACTCTGGGTTCTCAGTCTGTTTCCTATTGCCGGTTTGAAGTTCCTGCAGTTTTCACTGTAAAACCGATTTGGAGCAGGTACCTCCCCATATATATGTATGGAGTGGAGTTTGCAACTGAAAAGAAACTTTGTGTTCCCAACAAGCTAGGTGAAGGACGGCTTTCACACACACTTATCTCTCAGAACTGAGCATGTGGAGAGACGTTCGTTCATCTAGCACAAAGGGAACGGGTTGCAGGAGTAATTTTACTCTGGTTTCTCAGTCTGTTTCCTAGTGCCGGGTTGAAGTTCCTGCAGTTTTCACTGTAAAACCTGGTTGGAGCTAGTACCTCCCCATATATATGTATGGAGTGGAGTTTGCAACTGAAAAGAAACTTTGTGTTCCCAACAAGCTAGGTGAAGGACGGATTTCACACACACTTATCTCTCAGAACTGAGCATGTGGAGAGACGTTCTTTCATCTAGCAGAAAGGGAACGGGTTGCAGGGGAAACTTTTAGTCTGGTTTCTCAGTCTGTTTCCTAGTGCCGGTTTGAAGTTACTGCAGTTTTCACTGTAAAACCGATTTGGAGCTGGTACCTCCCCATATATATGTATGGAGTAGAGTTTGCAACTGAAAAGAAACTTTGTGTTCCCAACAAGCTAGGTGAAGGACGGCTTTCACACACACATATCTCTCAGAACTGAGCATGTGGAGAGACGTTCGTTCATCTAGCACAAAGGGAACGGTTTGCAGGAGAAACTTTTACTCTGGGTTCTCAGTCTGTTTCCTAGTGCCGGTTTGAAGATCCTGCAGTTTTCACTGTAAAACCGATTTGGAGCAGGTACCTCCCCATATATATGTATGGAGTGGAGTTTGCAACTGAAAAGAAACTTTGTGTTCCCAACAAGCTAGGTGAAGGACGGCTTTCACACACACTTATCTCTCAGAACTGAGCATGTGGAGAGACGTTCGTTCATCTAGCACAAAGGGAACGGGTTGCAGGAGAAATTTTACTCTGGTTTCTCAGTCTGTTTCCTAGTTCCGGTTTGAAGTTCCAGCAGTTTTCACTGTAAAACCGAGTTGGAGCTAGTACCTCCCCATATATATGTATGGAGTGGAGTTTACAATTGAAAAGAAACTTTATGTTCCCAAAAAGGTAGTTGAAGGACGGCTTTCACACACACACATCTCTCAGAACTGAGCATGTGGAGAGACGTTCGTTCATCTAGCACAAAGGGAACAGGTTGCTGGAGAAACTTTTACTCTGGTTTCTCAGTCTGTTTCCTAGTGCCGGTTGAAGTTCCTGCAGTTTTCACTGTAAAACCTGGTTGGAGCTAGTACCTCCGCATATATATGTATGGAGTGGAGTTTGCAACTGAAAAGAAACTTTGTGTTCCCAACAAGCTAGGTGAAGGACGGCTTTCACACACACTTTTCTCTCAGAACTGAGCATGTGGGGAGACGTTCGTTCATCTAGCACAAAGGGAACGGGTTGCAGGAGAAATTTTACTCTGGTTTCTCAGTCTGTTTCCTAGTGCCGGGTTGAAGTTCCTGCAGTTTTCACTGTAAAACCTGGTTGGAGCTAGTACCTCCCCATATATATGTATGGAGTGGAGTTTGCAACTGAAAAGAAACTTTGTGTTCCCAACAAGCTAGGTGAAGGACGGATTTCACACACACTTATCTCTCAGAACTGAGCATGTGGAGAGACGTTCTTTCATCTAGCAGAAAGGGAACGGGTTGCAGGGGAAACTTTTAGTCTGGTTTCTCAGTCTGTTTCCTAGTGCCGGTTTGAAGTTACTGCAGTTTTCACTGTAAAACCCATTTGGAGCTGGTACCTCCCCATATATATGTATGGAGTAGAGTTTGCAACTGAAAAGAAACTTTGTGTTCCCAACAAGCTAGGTGAAGTACGGCTTTCACACACACACATCTCTCAGAATTGAGCATGTGGAGAGACGTTCGTTCATCTAGCACAAAGGGAACAGGTTGCAGGAGAAACTTTTACTCTGGTTTCTCAGTCTGTTTCCTAGTGCCGGTTTGAAGTTCCTGCAGTTTTCACTGTAAAACCTGTTTGGTGCTAGTACCTCCACATAAATATGTATGGAGTGGGGTTTGCAACTGAAAAGAAACTTTGTGTTCCCAACAAGCTAGGTGAAGGACGGCTTTCACACACACTTATCTCTCAGAACTGAGCATGTGGAGAGACGTTCGTTCATCTAGCAGAAAGGGAATGGTTTGCAGGAGAAACTTTTACTCTGGTTTCTCAGTCTGTTTCCTAGTGCCGGTTTGAAGTTCCTGCAGTTTTCACTGTAAAACCGATTTGGAGCTAGTACCTCCCCATATATATGTATGGATTGGAGTTTGCAACTGAAAAGAAACTTTGTGTTCCCAACAAGATAGGTGAAGGACGGCTTTCACACACACTTATCTCTCAGAACTGGGCATGTGGAGAGACGTTCGTTCATCTAGCACAAATGGAACGGGTTGCAGGAGAAACTTTTACTCTGGTTTCTCAGTCTGTTTCCTAGTGCCGGTTTGAAGTTCCAGCAGTTTTCACTGTAAAACCAAGTTTGAGCTAGTACCTCCCCATATATATGTATGGAGTGGAGTTGGCAACTGAAAAGACACTTTGTTTTCCCAACAAGCTAGGTGAAGGACGGCTTTCACACACACTTATCTCTCAGAACTGAGCATGTGGAGAGACGTTCGTTCATCTAGCACAAAGGGAACGGGTTGCAGGAGAAATTTTACTCTGGTTTCTCAGTCTGTTTCCTAGTGCCGGGTTGAAGTTCCTGCAGTTTTCACTGTAAAACCTGGTTGGAGCTAGTACCTCCCCATATATATGTATGGAGTGGAGTTTGCAACTGAAAAGAAACTTTGTGTTCCCAACAAGCTAGGTGAAGGACGGATTTCACACACACTTATCTCTCAGAACTGAGCATGTGGAGAGACGTTCTTTCATCTAGCAGAAAGGGAACGGGTTGCAGGGGAAACTTTTAGTCTGGTTTCTCAGTCTGTTTCCTAGTGCCGGTTTGAAGTTACTGCAGTTTTCACTGTAAAACCGATTTGGAGCTGGTACCTCCCCATATATATGTATGGAGTAGAGTTTGCAACTGAAAAGAAACTTTGTGTTCCCAACAAGCTAGTTGAAGGACGGCTTTCACACACACTTATCTCTCAGAACTGAGCATGTGGAGAGACGTTCGTTCATCTAGCACAAAGGGAACGGTTTGCAGGAGAAACTTTTACTCTGGGTTCTCAGTCTGTTTCCTAGTGCCGGTTTGAAGATCCTGCAGTTTTCACTGTAAAACCGATTTGGAGCAGGTACCTCCCCATATATATGTATGGAGTGGAGTTTGCAACTGAAAAGAAACTTTGTGTTCCCAACAAGCTAGGTGAAGGACGGCTTTCACACACACTTATCTCTCAGAACTGAGCATGTGGAGAGACGTTCGTTCATCTAGCACAAAGGGAACGGGTTGCAGGAGAAATTTTACTCTGGTTTCTCAGTCTGTTTCCTAGTTCCGGTTTGAAGTTCCAGCAGTTTTCACTGTAAAACCGAGTTGGAGCTAGTACCTCCCCATATATATGTATGGAGTGGAGTTTACAATTGAAAAGAAACTTTATGTTCCCAAAAAGGTAGGTGAAGGACGGCTTTCACACACACACATCTCTCAGAACTGAGCATGTGGAGAGACGTTCGTTCATCTAGCACAAAGGGAACAGGTTGCTGGAGAAACTTTTACTCTGGTTTCTCAGTCTGTTTCCTAGTGCCGGTTGAAGTTCCTGCAGTTTTCACTGTAAAACCTGGTTGGAGCTAGTACCTCCGCATATATATGTATGGAGTGGAGTTTGCAACTGAAAAGAAACTTTGTGTTCCCAACAAGCTAGGTGAAGGACGGCTTTCACACACACTTTTCTCTCAGAACTGAGCATGTGGGGAGACGTTCGTTCATCTAGCACAAAGGGAACGGGTTGCAGGAGAAACTTTTACTCTGGTTTCTCAGTCTGTTTCCTAGTGCCGGTTTGAAGTTCCTGCAGTTTTCACTGTAAAATCGAGTTGGAGCTAGTACCTCCCCATATATATGTATGGAGTGGAGTTTGCAACTGAAAAGAAACTTAGTGTTCCCAACAAGCTAGGTGAAGTACGGCTTTCACACACACATATCTCTCAGAACTGAGCATGTGGAGAGACGTTCGTTCATCTAGCACAAAGGGAACGGGTTGCAGGAGAAACTTTTACTCTGGTTTCTCAGTCTGTTTCCTAGTGCCGGTTTGAAGTTCCAGCAGTTTTCACTGTAAAACCGAGTTGGAGCTAGTACCTCCCCATATATATGTATGGAGTGGAGTTTGCAACTGAAAAGAAACTTTGTGTTCCCAACATGCTTGGTGAAGGACGGCTTTCACACACACTTATCTCTCAGAACTGAGCATGTGGAGAGACGTTCGTTCATCTAGCACAAAGGTAACGGGTTGCAGGAGAAACATATACTCTGGTTTCTCAGTCTGTTTCCTAGTGCCGGTTTGAAGTTCCTGCAGTTTTCACTGTAAAACCGATTTGGAGCTAGTACCTCCCCATATATATGTATGGAGTGGAGTTTACAACTGAAAAGAAACTTTGTGTTCCCAACAAGCTAGGTGAAGGACAGCTTTCACACACACTTATCTCTCAGAACTGAGCATGTGGAGAGACTTTCGTTCATCTAGCACAAAGGGAACGGGTTGCAGGAGAAACTGTTACTCTGGTTTCTGAGTCTGTTTCCTAGTGCCGGTTTGAAGTTCCAGCAGTTTTCAATGTAAAACCGAGTTGGAGCTAGTAGCTCCCCATATATATGTATGGAGTGGAGTTTACAAATGAAAAGAAACTTTATGTTCCCAAAAAGCTAGGTGAAGGACGGCTTTCACACACACACATCTCTCAGAACTGAGCATGTGGAGAGACGTTCGTTCATCTAGCACAAAGGGAACAGGTTGCAGGAGAAACGTTTACTCTGGTTTCTCAGTCTGTTTCCTAGTGCCGGTTTGAAGTTCCTGCAGTTTTCACTGTAAAACCTGGTTGGAGCTAGTACCTCCCCATATATATGTATGGAGTGGAGTTTGCAACTGAAAAGAAACTTTGTGTTCCCAACAAGCTAGGTGAAGGACGGCTTTCACACACACTTATCTCTCAGAACTGAGCATGTGGAGAGACGTTCGTTCATCTAGCAGAAAGGGAACGGGTTGCAGGAGAAACTTTTACTCTGGTTTCTCAGTCTGTTACCTAGTGCCGGTTTGAAGTTAGTGCAGTTTTCACTGTAAAACCGATTTGGAGCTGGTACCTCCCCATATATATGTATTGAGTGGAGTTTGCAACTGAAAAGAAACTTTGTGTTCCCAACAAGCTAGGTGAAGGACGGCTTTCACACACACTTATCTCTCAGAACTGAGCATGTGGAGAGACGTTCGTTTATCTAGCACAAAGGGAACGGGTTGCAGGAGAAACTATTACTATGGTTTCTCAGTCTGTTTCCTAGTGCCGGTTTGAAGTTCCTGCAGTTTTCACTGTAAAACCGAGTTGGAGCTAGTACCTACCCATATATATGTATGGAGTGGGGTTTACAATTGAAAAGAAACTTTATGTTCCCAAAAAGCTAGGTAAAGGTCGGCTTTCACACTCACTTATCTCTCAGAATTGAGCATGTGGAGAGACGTTCGTTCATCTAGAAAAAGGGAACGGGTTGCAGGAGAAACTTTTACTGTGGTTTCTCAGTCTGTTTCCTAGTGCCGGTATGAAGTTCCAGCAGTTTTCAGTGTAAAACCGAGTTGGAGCTAGTACCTCCCCATATATATGTATGGAGTGGAGTTTACAATTGAAAAGAAACTTTATGTTCCCAAAAATCTAGGTGAAGGACGGCTTTCACACACACTTATCTCTCACTACTGAGCATGTTGAGAGACGTTCGTTCATCTAGCACAAATGGAACGGGTTGCAGGAGAAACTTTTACTCTGGTTTCTCAGTCTGTTTCCTAGTGCCGGTTTGAAGTTCCTGCAGTTTTCACTGTAAAATCGAGTTGGAGCTAGTACCTCCCCATATATATGTATGGAGTGGAGTTTGCAACTGAAAAGAAACTTTGTGTTCCCAACAAGCTAGGTGAAGGACGGCTTTCACACACACTTATCTCTCAGAACTGAGCATGTGGAGAGACGTTCGTTCATCTAGCACAAGGGGAACGGGTTGCAGGAGAAACTTTTAGTCTGGTTTCTCAGTCTGTTTCCTAGTGCCGGTTTGAAGTTCCTGCAGTTTTCGCTGTAAAACCGATTTGGAGCTAGTACCTCCCCATATATATGTATGGAGTGGAGTTTGCAACTGAAAAGAAACTTTGTGTTCTCAACAAGCTAGGTGAAGGACGGCTTTCACACAAACTTATCTCTAAGAACTGAGCATGTGGAGAGACGTTCGTTCATCTAGCACAAAGGGAACGTGTTGCAGGAGAAACTTTTACTCTGGTTTCTCAGTCTGTTTCCTTGTGCCGGTTTGAAGTTCCAGCAGTTTTCACTGTAAAACCGAGTTGGAGCTAGTACCTCCCCATATATATGTATGGAGTGGAGTTTACAAATGAAAAGAAACTTTATGTTCCCAAAAAGCTAGGTGAAGGACGGCTTTCACACACACACATCTCTCAGAACTGAGCATGTGGAGAGACGTTCGTTCATCTACCACAAATGGATCAGGTTGCAGGAGAAATTTTTACTCTGGATTCTCAGTCTGTTTCCTAGTTCCGGTTTGAAGTTCCTGCAGTTTTCACTGTAAAACCTGGTTGGAGCTAGTACCTCCCCATATATATGTATGGAGTGGAGTTTGCATCTGAAAAGAAACTTTGTGTTCCCAACAAGCTAGGTGAAGGACGGCTTTCACACACACTTATCTCTCAGAACTGAGCATGTGGAGAGACGTTGGTTCATCTAGCACAAAGGGAACGGGTTGCAGGAGAAACTATTACTATGGTTTCTCACTCTGTTTCCTAGTGCCGGTTTGAAGTTCCAACAGTTTTCACTGTAAAACCGAGTTGGAGCTAGTACCTCCCCATATATATGTATGGAGTGGATTTTACATTTGAAAAGAAACTTTATGTTCCCAAAAAGCTAGGTAAAGGACGGCTTTCACACACACACATCACTCAGAACTGAGCATGTGGAGAGACGTTCGTTCATCTAGCACAAATGGAACAGGTTGCAGGAGAAACTTTTACTCTGGTTTCTGAGTCTGTTTCCTAGTGCCGGTTTGAAGTTCCAGCGGTTTTCAATGTAAAACCGAGTTGGAGCTAGTAGCTCCCCATATATATGTATGGAGTGGAGTTTACAAATGAAAAGAAACTTTATGTTCCCAAAAAGCTAGGTGAAGGACGGCTTTCACACACACACATCTCTCAGAACTGAGCATGTGGAGAGACGTTCGTTCATCTAGCACAAAGGGAACAGGTTGCAGGAGAAACGTTTACTCTGGTTTCTCAGTCTGTTTCCTAGTGCCGGTTTGAAGTTCCTGCAGTTTTCACTGTAAAACATGGTTGGAGCTAGTACCTCCCCATATATATGTATGGAGTGGAGTTTGCAACTGAAAAGAAACTTTGTGTTCCCAACAAGTTAGGTGAAGGACGGCTTTCACACACACTTATCTCTCAGAACTGAGCATGTGGAGAGACGTTCGTTCATCTAGCAGAAAGGGAACGGGTTGCAGGAGAAACTTTTACTCTGGTTTCTCAGTCTGTTTCCTAGTGCCGGTTTGAAGTTAGTGCAGTTTTCACTGTAAAACCGATTTGGAGCTTGTACCTCCCCATATATATGTATTGAGTGGAGTTTGCAACTGAAAAGAAACTTTGTGTTCCCAACAAGCTAGGTGAAGGACGGCTTTCACACACACTTATCTCTCAGAACTGAGCATGTGGAGAGACGTTGGTTCATCTAGCACGAAGGGAACGGGTTGCAGGAGAAACTATTACTATGGTTTCTCACTCTGTTTCCTAGTGCCGGTTTGAAGTTCCAACAGTTTTCACTGTAAAACCGAGTTGGAGCTAGTACCTCCCCATATATATGTATGGAGTGGATTTTACATTTGAAAAGAAACTTTATGTTCCCAAAAAGCTAGGTGAAGGACGGCTTTCACACACACACATCACTCAGAACTGAGCATGTGGAGAGACGTTCGTTCATCTAGCACAAATGGAACAGGTTGCAGGAGAAACTTTTACTCTGGTTTCTGAGTCTGTTTCCTAGTGCCGGTTTGAAGTTCCAGCGGTTTTCAATGTAAAACCGAGTTGGAGCTAGTAGCTCCCCATATATATGTATGGAGTGGAGTTTACAAATGAAAAGAAACTTTATGTTCCCAAAAAGCTAGGTGAAGGACGGCTTTCACACACACACATCTCTCAGAACTGAGCATGTGGAGAGACGTTCGTTCATCTAGCACAAAGGGAACAGGTTGCAGGAGAAACGTTTACTCTGGTTTCTCAGTCTGTTTCCTAGTGCCGGTTTGAAGTTCCTGCAGTTTTCACTGTAAAACATGGTTGGAGCTAGTACCTCCCCATATATATGTATGGAGTGGAGTTTGCAACTGAAAAGAAACTTTGTGTTCCCAACAAGTTAGGTGAAGGACGGCTTTCACACACACTTATCTCTCAGAACTGAGCATGTGGAGAGACGTTCGTTCATCTAGCAGAAAGGGAACGGGTTGCAGGAGAAACTTTTACTCTGGTTTCTCAGTCTGTTTCCTAGTGCCGGTTTGAAGTTAGTGCAGTTTTCACTGTAAAACCGATTTGGAGCTTGTACCTCCCCATATATATGTATTGAGTGGAGTTTGCAACTGAAAAGAAACTTTGTGTTCCCAACAAGCTAGGTGAAGGACGGCTTTCACACACACTTATCTCTCAGAACTGAGCATGTGGAGAGACGTTCGTTCATCTAGCACAAAGGGAACGGGTTGCAGGAGAAACTATTACTATGGTTTCTCAGTCTGTTTCCTAGTGCCGGTTTGAAGTTCCTGCAGTTTTCACTGTAAAACCGAGTTGGAGCTAGTACCTCCCCATATATATGTATGGAGTGGGGTTTACAATTGAAAAGAAACTTTATGTTCCCAAAAAGCTAGGTGAAGGACGGCTTTCACACTCACTTATCTCTCAGAATTGAGCATGTGGAGAGACGTTCGTTCATCTAGCACAAAGGGAACGGGTTGCAGGAGAAACTTTTACTCTGGTTTCTCAGTCTGTTTCCTAGTGCCGGTATGAAGTTCCAGCAGTTTTCACTGAAAAACCGAGTTGGAGCTAGTACCTCCCCATATATATGTATGGAGTGGAGTTTACAATTGAAAAGAAACTTTATGTTCCCAAAAAGCTAGGTGAAGGACGGCTTTCACACACACTTATCTCTCACTACTGAGCATGTTGAGAGACGTTCGTTCATCTACAACAAATGGAACGGGTTGCAGGAGAAACTTTTACTCTGGTTTCTCAGTCTGTTTCCTAGTGCCGTTTTGAAGTTCCTGCAGTTTTCACTGTAAAACCGAGTTGGAGCTAGTACCTCCCCATATATATGTATGGAGTGGAGTTTGCAACTGAAAAGAAACTTTGTGTTCCCAACAAGCTAGGTGAAGGACGGCTTTCACACACACTTATCTCTCAGAACTGAGCATGTGGAGAGACGTTCGTTCATCTAGCACAAAGGGAACGTGTTGCAGGAGAAACTTTTACTCTGGTTTCTCAGTCTGTTTCCTTGTGCCGGTTTGAAGTTCCAGCAGTTTTCACTGTAAAACCGAGTTGGAGCTAGTACCTCCCCATATATATGTATGGAGTGGAGTTTACAAATGAAAAGAAATTTTATGTTCCCAAAAAGCTAGGTGAAGGACGGCTTTCACACACACTTATATCTCAGAAATGAGCATGTGGAGAGACGTTCGTTCATCTAGCACAAAGGGAACTGGTTGCATGACAAACTTTTACTCTGGTTTCTCAGTCTGTTTCCTAGTTCCGGTTTGAAGTTCCTGCAGTTTTCACTGTAAAACCTGGTTGGAGCTAGTACCTCCGCATATATATGTATGGAGTGGAGTTTGCAACTGAAAAGAAACTTTGTGTTCCCAACAAGCTAGGTGAAGGACGGCTGTCACACACACTTATCTCTCAGAACTGAGCATTTGGAGAAACGTTCGTTCATCTAGCACAAAGGGAACGGGTTGCAGGAGAAACTTTTACTCTGGTTTCTCAGTCTGTTTCCTAGTGCCGGTTTGAAGTTCCTGCAGTTTTCACTGTAAAACCGATTTGGAGCTAGTACCTCCCCATATATATGTATGGAGTGGAGTTTGCAACTGAAAAGAAACTTTGTGTTCCCAACAAGCTCGGTGAAGTACGGCTTTCACACACACACAACTCTCAGAACTGAGCATGTGGAGAGACGTTCGTTCATCTAGCACAAAGGGAACGGGTTGCAGGAGAAACTTTTACTCTGGTTTCTCAGTCTGTTTCCTAGTGCCGGTTTGAAGTCCCTGCAGTTTTCACTGTAAAACCGAGTTGGAGCTAGTACCTCCCCATATATATGTATGGAGTGGAGTTTGCAACTGAAAAGAAACTTTGTGTTCCCAACATGCTTGGTGAAGGACGGCTTTCACACACACTTATCTCTCAGAACTGAGCATGTGGAGAGGCGTTCGTTCATCTAGCACAAAGGAACGGGTTGCAGGAGAAACTTTTACTCTGGTTTCTCAGTCTGTTTCCTAGTGCCGGTTTGAAGTTCCTGCAGTTTTCACTGTAAAACCGAGTTGGAGCTAGTACCTCCCCATATATATGTATGGAGTGGAGTTTGCAACTGAAAAGAAACTTTGTGTTCCCAACAAGCTAGGTGAAGGACAGCTTTCACACACACTTATCTCTCAGAACTGAGCATGTGGAGAGTCGTTCGTTCATCTAGCACAAAGGGAACGGGTTGCAGGAGAAACTTTTACTCTGGTTTCTCAGTCTGTTTCCTAGTGCCGATTTGAAGTTCCAGCAGTTTTCAGTGTAAAACCGAGTTGGAGCTAGTACCTCCCCATATATATGTATGGAGTGGAGTTTACAAATGAAAAGAAACTTTATGTTCCCAAAAAGCTAGGTGAAGGACGGCTTTCACTCACACACATCTCTCAGAACTGAGCATGTGGAGAGACGTTCGTTCATCTAGCACAAAGGGAACAGGTTGCAGGAGAAACATTTACTCTGGTTTCTCAGTCTGTTTCCTAGTGCCGGTTTGAAGTTCCTGCAATTTTCACTGTAAAACCTGGTTGGAGCTAGTACCTCCGTATATATATGTATGGAGTGGGGTTTGCAACTGAAAAGAAACTTTGTGTTCCCTACAAGCTAGGTGAAGGATGGCTTTCACACTCACTTATCTCTCAGAACTGAGCATGTGGAGAGACGTTCGTTCATCTAGCAGAAAAGGAACGTGTTGCAGGGGAAACTTTTACTCTGGTTTCTCAGTCTGTTTCCTAGTGCCGGTTTGAAGTTCCTGCAGTTTTCACTGTAAAACCGATTTGGAGCTGGTACCTCCCCATATATATGTATGGAGTGGAGTTTGCAACTGAAAAGTAACTTTGTGTTCCCAACAAGCTAGGTGAAGGACGGCTTTAACACACACTTATCTCTCAGAACTGAGCATGTGGAGAGACGTTCGTTCATCTAGCACAAAGGGAACGGGTTGCAAGAGAAACTTTTACTCTGGTTTCTCAGTCTGTTTCCTAGTGCCGGTTTGAAGTTCCAGCAGTTTTCACTGTAAAACCGAGTTGGAGCTTGTATCTCCCCATATATATGTATGGAGTGGAGTTTACAAATGAAAAGAAACTTTATGTTCCCAAAAAGCTAGGTGAAGGACGGCTTTCACACAGACACAGCTCTCAGACCTGAGCATGTGGAGAGACGTTCGTTCATCTAACACAAAGGGAACAGGTTGCAGGAGAAACTTTTACTCTGGTTTCTCAGTCTGTTTCCTAGTGCCGGTTTGAAGTTCCAGCATTTTTCAGTGTAAAACCGAGTTGGAGCTAGTACCTCCCCATATATATGTATGGAGTGGAGTTTGCAACTGAAAAGAAACTTTGTGTTCCCAACAAGCTAGGTGAAGGACGGCTTTCACACACACTTATCTCTCAGACCTGAGCATGTGGAGAGACGTTCGTTCATCTAGCAGAAAGGGAACGGTTTGCAGGAGAAACTTTTACTCTGGTTTCTCAGTCTGTTTCCTAGTGCCGGTTTGAAGTTCCTGCAGTTTTCACTGTAAAACCGATTTGGAGATAGTACCTCCCCATATATATGTATGGAGTGGAGTTTGCAACTGAAAAGAAACTTTGTGTTCCCAACAAGCTCGGTGAAGGACGGCTTTCACACACACTTATCCCTCAGAACTGAGCATGTGGAGAGAAGTTCGTTCATCTAGCACAAAGGGAACGGGTTGCAGGAGAAACTTTTACTCTGGTTTCTCAGTCTGTTTCCTAGTGCCGGTTTGAAGTTCCAGCAGTTTTCACTGTAAAACCGATTTGGAGCTTGTACCACCCCTTATATATGTATGGAGTGGAGTTTGCAACTGAAAAGAAACTTTGTGTTCCCAACAAGCTAGGTGAAGGACGGCATTCACACACACTTATCTCTCAGAACTGAGCATGTGGAGAGACGTTCGTTCATCTAGCACAAGGGGAACGGTTTGCAGGAGAAACTTTTACTCTGGATTCTCAGTCTGTTTCCTAGTGCCGGTTTGAAGTTCTTGCAGTTTTCACTGTATAACTGATTTGGAACTAGTACCTCCCCATATATATTTATGGAGTGGAGTTTGCAACTGAAATGAAACTTTGTGTTCCCAACATGCTAGGTGAAGGAAGGCTTTCACACACACTTATCTCTCAGAACTGAGCATGTGGAGAGACGTTCGTTTCCCTAGCAGAAAGGGAACGGGTTGCAGGAGAAACTTTTACTCTGGTTTCTCAGTCTGTTTCCTAGTGCCGGTTTGATGTTCCTGCAGGTTTCAATGTAAAAGCGAGTTGGAGCTAGTACCTCCCCATATATATGTATGGAGTGGAGTTTACAAATGAAAAGAAACTTTATGTTCCCAAAAAGCTAGGTGAAGGACGGCTTTCACACACACACAGCTCTCAGAACTGAGCATGTGGAGAGACGTTCGTTCATCTAACACAAAGGGAACAGGTTGAAGGAGAAACTTTTACTCTGGTTTCTCAGTCTGTTTCCTAGTGCCGGTTTGAAGTTCCAGCATTTTTCAGTTAAAACCGAGTTGGAGCTAGTACCTCCCCATATATATGTATGGAGTGGAGTTTACAAATGAAAAGAAACTTTATGTTCCCAAAAAGCTAGGTGAAGGACGGCTTTCACACACACACATCTCTCAGAACTGAGCATGTGGAGAGACGTTCGTTCATCTAGCACAAAGGGTACAGGTTGCAGGAGAAACGTTTACTCTGGTTTCTCAGTCTGTTTCCTAGTGCCGGTTTGAAGTTCCTGCAGTTTTCACTGTAAAACCTGGTTGGAGCTAATACCTCCCCATATATATGTATGGAATGGAGTTTGCAACTGAAAAGAAACTTTGTGTTCCCAACAAGCTAGGTGAAGGACGGCTTTCACACACACACTTCTCTCAGAACTGAGCATGTGGAGAGACGTTCGTTCATCTAGCAGAAAGGGAACGGGTTGCAGGAGAAACTTTTACTCTGGGTTCTCAGTCTGTTTCCTAGTGCCGGTTTGAAGTTCCTGCAGTTTTCACTGTAAAACCGATTTGGAGCAGGTACCTCCCCATATATATGTATGGATTGGAGTTTGCAACTGAAAAGAAACTTTGTGTTCCCAACAAGCTAGGTGAAGGACGGCTTTCACACACACTTACCTCTCAGAACTGAGTATGTGGATAGACGTTCGTTCATCTAGCACAAAGGGAACAGGTTGCAGGAGAAACGTTTACTCTGGTTTCTCAGTCTGTTTCCTAGTGCCGGTTTGAAGTTCCTGCAATTTTCACTGTAAAACCTGGTTGGAGCTAGTACCTCCGTATATATATGTATGGAGTGGGGTTTGCAACTGAAAAGAAACTTTGTGTTCCCTACAAGCTAGGTGAAGGATGGCTTTCACACTCACTTATCTCTCAGAACTGAGCATGTGGAGAGACGTTCGTTCATCTAGCAGAAAAGGAACGTGTTGCAGGGGAAACTTTTACTCTGGTTTCTCAGTCTGTTTCCTAGTGCCGGTTTGAAGTTCCTGCAGTTTTCACAGTAAAACCGATTTGGAGCTGGTACCTCCCCATATATATGTATGGAGTGGAGTTTGCAACTGAAAAGTAACTTTGTGTTCCCAACAAGCTAGGTGAAGGACGGCTTTAACACACACTTATCTCTCAGAACTGAGCATGTGGAGAGACGTTCGTTCATCTAGCACAAAGGGAACGGGTTGCAGGAGAAATTTTTACTCTGGTTTCTCAGTCTGTTTCCTAGTGCCGGTTTGAAGTTCCAGCAGTTTTCACTGTAAAACCGAGTTGGAGCTTGTATCTCCCCATATATATGTATGGAGTGGAGTTTACAAATGAAAAGAAACTTTATGTTCCCAAAAAGCTAGGTGAAGGACGGCTTTCACACAGACACAGCTCTCAGACCTGAGCATGTGGAGAGACGTTCGTTCATCTAACACAAAGGGAACAGGTTGCAGGAGAAACTTTTACTCTGGTTTCTCAGTCTGTTTCCTAGTGCCGGTTTGAAGTTCCAGCATTTTTCAGTGTAAAACCGAGTTGGAGCTAGTACCTCCCCATATATATGTATGGAGTGGAGTTTGCAACTGAAAAGAAACTTTGTGTTCCCAACAAGCTAGGTGAAGGACGGCTTTCACACACACTTATCTCTCAGAACTGAGCATGTGGAGAGACGTTCGTTCATCTAGCAGAAAGGGAACGGTTTGCAGGAGAAACTTTTACTCTGGTTTCTCAGTCTGTTTCCTAGTGCCGGTTTGAAGTTCCTGCAGTTTTCACTGTAAAACCGATTTGGAGATAGTACCTCCCCATATATATGTATGGAGTGGAGTTTGCAACTGAAAAGAAACTTTGTGTTCCAAACAAGCTCGGTGAAGGACGGCTTTCACACACACTTATCCCTCAGAACTGAGCATGTGGAGAGAAGTTCGTTCATCTAGCACAAAGGGAACGGGTTGCAGGAGAAACTTTTACTCTGGTTTCTCAGTCTGTTTCCTAGTGCCGGTTTGAAGTTCCAGCAGTTTTCACTGTAAAACCGATTTGGAGCTTGTACCACCCCTTATATATGTATGGAGTGGAGTTTGCAACTGAAAAGAAACTTTGTGTTCCCAACAAGCTAGGTGAAGGACGGCTTTCACACACACTTATCTCTCAGAACTGAGCATGTGGAGAGACGTTCGTTCATCTAGCACAAGGGGAACGGTTTGCAGGAGAAACTTTTACTCTGGATTCTCAGTCTGTTTCCTAGTGCCGGTTTGAAGTTCTTGCAGTTTTCACTGTATAACTGTTTTGGAACTAGTACCTCCCCATATATATGTATGGAGTGGAGTTTGCAACTGAAATGAAACTTTGTGTTCCCAACATGCTAGGTGAAGGAAGGCTTTCACACACACTTATCTCTCAGAACTGAGCATGTGGAGAGACGTTCGTTTCCCTAGCAGAAAGGGAACGGGTTGCAGGAGAAACTTTTACTCTGGTTTCTCAGTCTGTTTCCTAGTGCCGGTTTGATGTTCCTGCAGGTTTCAATGTAAAAGCGAGTTGGAGCTAGTACCTCCCCATATATATGTATGGAGTGGAGTTTACAAATGAAAAGAAACTTTATGTTCCCAAAAAGCTAGGTGAAGGACGGCTTTCACACACACACAGCTCTCAGAACTGAGCATGTGGAGAGACGTTCGTTCATCTAACACAAAGGGAACAGGTTGCAGGAGAAACTTTTACTCTGGTTTCTCAGTCTGTTTCCTAGTGCCGGTTTGAAGTTCCAGCATTTTTCAGTTAAAACCGAGTTGGAGCTAGTACCTCCCCATATATATGTATGGAGTGGAGTTTACAAATGAAAAGAAACTTTATGTTCCCAAAAAGCTAGGTGAAGGACGGCTTTCACACACACACATCTCTCAGAACTGAGCATGTGGAGAGACGTTCGTTCATCTAGCACAAAGGGAACAGGTTGCAGGAGAAACGTTTACTCTGGTTTCTCAGTCTGTTTCCTAGTGCCGGTTTGAAGTTCCTGCAGTTTTCACTGTAAAACCTGGTTGGAGCTAATACCTCCCCATATATATGTATGGAATGGAGTTTGCAACTGAAAAGAAACTTTGTGTTCCCAACAAGCTAGGTGAAGGACGGCTTTCACACACACTTATCTCTCAGAACTGAGCATGTGGAGAGACGTTCGTTCATCTAGCAGAAAGGGAACGGGTTGCAGGAGAAACTTTTACTCTGGGTTCTCAGTCTGTTTCCTAGTGCCGGTTTGAAGTTCCTGCAGTTTTCACTGTAAAACCGATTTGGAGCAGGTACCTCCCCATATATATGTATGGATTGGAGTTTGCAACTGAAAAGAAACTTTGTGTTCCCAACAAGCTAGTTGAAGGACGGCTTTCACACACACTTACCTCTCAGAACTGAGTATGTGGATAGACGTTCGTTCATCTAGCACAAAGGGAACGGGTTGCAGGAGAAATTTTACTCTGGTTTCTCAGTCTGTTTCCTAGTGCCGGTTTGAAGTTCCAGCAGTTTTCATTGTAAAACCGAGTTGGAGCTAGTACCTCCCCATATATATGTATGGAGTGGAGTTTGCAATTGAAAAGAAACTTTATGTTCCCAAAAAGCTAGGTGAAGGACGGCTTTCACACACACACATCTCTCAGAACTGAGCATGTGGAGAGACGTTCGTTCATCTAGCACAAAGGGAACAGGTTGCAGGAGAAACTTTTTCTCTGGTTTCTCAGTCTGTTTCATAGTGCCGGTTGAAGTTCCTGCAGTTTTCACTGTAAAACCTGGTTGGATCTAGTACCTCCGCATATATATGTATGGAGTGGAGTTTGCAACTGAAAAGAAACTTTGTGTTCCCAACAAGCTAGGTGAAGGACGGCGTTCACACACACTTATCTCTCAGAACTGAGCATGTGGAAAGACGTTCGTTCATCTAGCACAAAGGGAACGGGTTGCAGGAGAAACTTTTACTCTGGTTTCTCATTCTGTTTCCTAGTGCCGGTTTGAAGTTCCTGCAGTTTTCACTGTAAAACCGAGTTGGAGCTAGTACCTCCCCATATATATGTATGGAGTGGAGTTTGCAACTGAAAAGAAACTTTGTGTTCCCAACAAGCTAGGTGAAGGACGGCTTTCACACACACTTATCTCTCAGAACTGAGCATGTGGAGAGACGTTCGTTCATCTAGCACAAAGTGAACGGGTTGCAGGAGAAACTTATACTCTGGTTTCTCAGTCTGTTTCCTAGTGCCGGTTTGAAGTTCCTGCAGTTTTCACTGTAAAACCGAGTTGGAGCTAGTACCTCCCCATATATATGTATGGAGTGGAGTTTGCAACTGAAAAGAAACTTTGTGTTCCCAACATGCTTGGTGAAGGACGGCTTTCACACACACTTATCTCTCAGAACTGAGCATGTGGAGAGACGTTCGTTCATCTAGCGCAAAGGGAACGGGTTGCAGGAGAAACTTTTACTCTGGTTTCTCAGTCTGTTTCCTAGTGCCGGTTTGAAGTTCCAGCAGTTTTCACTGTAAAACCGAGTTGGAGCTAGTACCTCCCCATATATATGTATGGAGTGGAGTTTACAATTGAAAAGAAAATTTATGTTCCCAAAAAAAGGTGAAGGACGGCTTTCACACACACTTATCTCACAGAACTGAGCATGTGGAGAGACGTTCGTTCATCTAGCACAAAAGGAACGGGTTGCAGGAGAAACTTTTACTCTGGTTTCTCAGTCTGTTTCCTAGTGCCGGTTTGAAGTTCCTGCAGTTTTCACTGTAAAACCGAGTTGGAGCTAGTACCTCCCCATATATATGTATGGAGTGGAGTTTGCAACTGAAAAGAAACTTTGTGTTCCCAACAAGCTAGGTGAAGGACGGCTTTCACACACACTTATCTCTCAGAACTGAGCATGTGGAGAGACGTTCGTTCATCTAGCACAAAGGGAACGGGTTGCAGGAGAAAGTTTTACTCTAGTTTCTCAGTCTATTTCCTAGTGCCGGTTTGAAGTTCCAGCAGTTTTCTCTGTAAAACAGAGTTGGAGCTAGTACCTCCCCATTTATATGTATGGAGTGGAGTCTGCAACTGAAGAGAAACTTTGTGTTCCCAACAGGCTAGGTGAAGGACGGCTTTCACACACACACATCTCTCAGAACTGAGCATGTGGAGAGACGTTCGTTCATCTAGCAGAAATGGAACGGTTTGCAGGAGAAACTTTTACTCTGGTTTCTCAGTCTGTTTCCTAGTGCCGGTTTGAAGTTCCGGCAATTTTCACTGTAAAACCGATTTGGAGCTAGTACCTCCCCATATATATGTATGCAGTGGAGTTTGCAACTGAAAAGAAACTTTGTGTTCCCAACAAGCTCGGTGAAGGACGGCTTTCACACACACTTATCTCTCAGAACTGAGCATGTGGAGAGACGTTCGTTCATCTAGCACAAAGGGAACGGGTTGCAGGAGAAACTTTTACTCTGGTTTCTCAGTCTGTTTCCTAGTGCCGGTTTGAAGTTCCAGCATTTTTCAGATAAAACCGAGTTGGAGCTAGTACCTCCCCATATATATGAATGGAGTGGAGTTTACAAATGAAAAGAAACTTTATGTTCCCAAAAAGCTAGGTGAAGGACGGCTTTCACACACACACATCTCTCAGAACTGAGCATGTGGAGAGACGTTCGTTCATCTAGCACAAAGGGAAAAGGTTGCAGGAGAAACGTTTACTCTGGTATCTCAGTCTGTTTCCTAGTGCCGGTTTAAAGTTCCTGCAGTTTTCACTGTAAAACCTGGTTGGAGCTAGTACCTCCCCATATATATGTATGGAATGGAGTTTGCAACTGAAAAGAAACTTTGTGTTCCCAACAAGCTAGGTGAAGGACGGCTTTCACACACACTTATCTCTCAGAACTGAGCATGTGGAGAGACGTTCGTTCATCTAGCAGAATGGGAACGGGTTGCAGGAGAAACTTTTACTCTGGGTTCTCAGTCTGTTTCCTAGTGCCGGTTTGAAGTTCCTGCAGTTTTCACTGTAAAACCGATTTGGAGCAGGTACCTCCCCATATATATGTATGGATTGGAGTTTGCAACTGAAAAGAAACTTTGTGTTCCCAACAAGCTAGGTGAAGGACGGCTTTCACACACACTTATCTCTCAGAACTGAGTATGTGGAGAGACGTTCGTTCATCTAGCACAAAGGGAACGGGTTGCAGGAGAAATTTTACTCTGGTTTCTCAGTCTGTTTCCTAGTGCCGGTTTGAAGTTCCAGCAGTTTTCATTGTAAAACCGAGTTGGAGCTAGTACCTCAACATATATATGTATGGAGTGGAGTTTGCAATTGAAAAGAAACTTTATGTTCCCAAAAAGCTAGGTGAAGGACGGCTTTCACACACACACATCTCTCAGAACTGAGCATGTGGAGAGATGTTCGTTCATCTAGCACAAAGGGAACAGGTTGCAGGAGAAACTTTTTCTCTGGTTTCTCAGTCTGTTTCCTAGTGCCGGTTTGAAGTTCCTGCAGTTTTCACTGTAAAACCTGGTTGGATCTAGTACCTCCGCATATATATGTATGGAGTGGAGTTTGCAACTGAAAAGAAACTTTGTGTTCCCAACAAGCTAGGTGAAGGACGGCTTTCACACACACTTATCTCTCAGAACTGAGCATGTGGAAAGACGTTCGTTCATCTAGCACAAAGGGAACGGGTTGCAGGAGAAACTTTTACTCTGGTTTCTCAGTCTGTTTCCTAGTGCCGGTTTGAAGTTCCTGCAGTTTTCACTGTAAAACCGAGTTGGAGCTAGTACCTCCCCATATATATGTATGGAGTGGAGTTTGCAACTGAAAAGAAACTTTGTGTTCCCAACAATCTAGGTGAAGGACGGCTTTCACACACACTTATCTCTCAGAACTGAGCATGTGGAGAGACGTTCGTTCATCTAGCACAAAGGGAACGGGTTGCAGAAGAAACTATTACTATGGTATCTCAGTCTGTTTCCTAGTGCCGGTTTGAAGTTCCAGCAGTTTTCACTGTAAAACCGAGTTGGAGCTTGTACCTCCCCTTATATATGTATGGATTGGAGTTTACAAATGAAAAGAAACTTTATGTTCCCAAAAAGCTAGGTGAAGGACGGCTTTCACACTCACTTATCTCTCAGAACTGAGCATGTGGAGAGACGTTCGTTCATCTAGCACAAAGGGAACGGGTTGCAGGAGAAACTTTTACTCTGGTTTCTCAGTCTGTTTCCTAGTGCCGGTTTGAAGTTCCAGCAGTTTTCACTGTAAAACCGAGTTGGAGCTAGTACCTCCCCATATATATGTATGGAGTGGAGTTTACAATTGAAAAGAAACTTTATGTTCCCAAAAATCTAGGTGAAGGACGGCTTTCACACACACTTATCTCGCAGAACTGAGCATGTGGAGAGACGTTCGTTCATCTAGCACAAAAGGAACGGGTTGCAGGAGAAATTTTACTCTGGTTTCTCAGTCTGTTTCCTAGTGCCGGTTTGAAGTTCCTGCAGTTTTCACTGTAAAACCGAGTTGGAGCTAGTACCTCCCCATATATATGTTTGGAGTGGAGTTTGCAACTGAAAAGAAACTTTGTGTTCCCAACAAGCTAGGTGAAGGACGGCTTTCACACACACTTATCTCTCAGAAATGAGCATGTGGAGAGACGTTCGTTCATCTAGCACAAAGGGAACGGGTTGCAGGAGAAAGTTTTACTCTAGTTTCTCAGTCTATTTCCTAGTGCCGGTTTGAAGTTCCAGCAGTTTTCTCTGTAAAACAGAGTTGGAGCTAGTACCTCCCCATTTATATGTATGGAGTGGAGTCTGCAACTGAAGAGAAACTTTGTGTTCCCAACAAGCTAGGTGAAGGACGGCTTTCACACACACACATCTCTCAGAACTGAGCATGTGGAGAGACGTTCGTTCATCTAGCAGAAATGGAACGGTTTGCAGGAGAAACTTTTACTCTGGTTTCTCAGTCTGTTTCCTAGTGCCGGTTTGAAGTTCCGGCAGTTTTCACTGTAAAACCGATTTGGAGCTAGTACCTCCCCATATATATGTATGGAGTGGAGTTTGCAACTGAAAAGAAACTTTGTGTTCCCAACAAGCTCGGTGAAGGACGGCTTTCACACACACTTATCTCTCAGAACTGAGCATGTGGAGAGACGTTCGTTCATCTAGCACAAATGGAACGGGTTGCAGGAGAAACTTTTACTCTGGTTTCTCAGTCTGTTTCCTAGTGCCGGTTTGAAGTTCCAGCAGTTTTCACTGTAAAACCGAGTTGGAGCTAGTACCTCCCCATATATATGTACGGAGTGGAGTTTGCAACTGAAAAGAAACTTTGTGTTCCCAACAAGCTAGGTGAAGGACGGCTTTCACACACACTTATCTCTCAGAAATGAGCATGTGGAGAGACGTTCGTTCATCTAGCACAAGGGGAACGGGTTGCAGGAGAAACTTTTACTCTGGTTTCTCAGTCTGTTTCATAGTGCCGGTTTGAAGTTCCTGCAGTTTTCCCTGTAAAACTGATTTGGAGCTAGTACCTTCCCATATATATGTATGGAGTGGAGTTTGCAACTGAAATGAAACTTTGTGTTCCCAACAAGCTAGGTGAAGGACGGCTTTCACACACACACATCTCTCAGAACTGAGCATGTGGAGAGACGTTCGATCCCCTAGCAGAAAGGGAACGGGTTGCAGGGGAAACTTTTACTCTGCTTTCTCAGTCTGTTTCCTAGTGCCGGTTTGATGTTCCAGCAGGTTTCACTGTAAAACCGTGTTGGAGCTAGTACCTCCCCATATATATGTATGGAGTGGAGTTTACAAATGAAAAGAAACTTTATGTTCCCAAAAAGCTAGGTGAAGGACGGCTTTCACACACACACCTCTCTCAGAACTGAGCATGTGGAGAGACTTTCGTTCATCTAACACAAAGGGAACAAGTTGCAGGAGAAACTTTTACTCTGGTTTCTCAGTCTGTTTCCTAGTGCCGGTTTGAAGTTCCAGCAGTTTTCACTGTAAAACCGAGTTGGAGCTAGTACCTCCCCATATATATGTATGGAGTGGAGTTTGCAACTGAAAAGAAACTTTGTGTTCCCAACAAGCTAGGTGAAGGACGGCTTTAACACACACTTATCTCTCAGAACTGAGCATGTGGAGAGACGTTCGTTCATCTAGCACAAGGGGAACGGGTTGCAGGAGAAACTTTTACTCTGGTTTCTCAGTCTGTTTCCTAGTGCCGGTTTGAAGTTCCTGCAGTTATCCCTGTAAAACTGATTTGGAGCTAGTACCTCCCCATATATATGTATGGAGTGGAGTTTGCAACTGAAATGAAACTTTGTGTTCCCAACAAGCTAGGTGAAGGACGGCTTTCACACACACTTATCTCTCAGAACTGAGCATGTGGAGAGACGTTCTTTCCCCTAGCAGAAAGGGAACGGGTTGCAGGAGAAACTTTTACTCTGGTTTCTCAGTCTGTTTCCTAGTGCCGGTTTGATGTTCCAGCAGGTTTCACTGTAAAATCGTGTTGGAGCTAGTACCTCCCCATATATATGTATGGAGTGGAGTTTACAAATGAAAAGAAACTTTATGTTCCCAAAAAGCTAGGTGAAGGACGGCTTTCACACACACACATCTCTCAGAACTGAGCATGTGGAGAGACGTTCGTTCATCTAACACAAAGGGAACAGGTTGCAGGAGAAACTTTTACTCTGGTTTCTCAGTCTGTTTCCTAGTGCCGGTTTGAAGTTCCTGCAGTTTTCACTGTAGAACCGAGTTGGAGCTAGTACATCCCCATATATATGTATGGAGTGGAGTTTGCAACTGAAAAGAAACTTTGTGTTCCCAACAATCTAGGTGAAGGACGGCTTTCACACACACTTATCTCTCAGAACTGAGCATGTGGAGAGACGTTCGTTCATCTAGCACAAAGGGAACGGGTTTCAGGAGAAACTTTTACTCTGGTTTCTCAGTCTGTTTCCTAGTGCCGGTTTGAAGTTCCTGCAGTTTTCACTGTAAAACCGATTTGGAGCTAGTACCTCCCCATATATATGTATGGAGTGGAGTTTGCAACTGAAAAGAAACTTTGTGTTCCCAACAAGCTAGGTGAAGGACGGCTTTCACACACACATATCTCTCAGAACTGAGCATGTGGAGAGACGTTCGTTCATCTAGCACAAATGGAACGGGTTGCAGGAGAAACTTTTACTCTGGTTTCTCAGTCTGTTTCCTAGTTCCGGTTTGAAGTTCCTGCAGTTTTCACTGTAAAACCGAGTTGGAGCTAGTACCTCCCCATATATATGTATGGAGTGGAGTTTGCAACTGAAAAGAAACTTTGTGTTCCCAACATGCTTGTTGAAGGACGGCTTTCACACACACTTATCTCTCAGAACTGAGCATGTGGAGAGACTTTCGTTCATCTAGCACAAAGGGAACGGGTTGCAGGAGAAACTTTTACTCTGGTTTCTCAGTCTGTTTCCTAGTGCCGGTTTGAAGTTCCTGCAGTTTTCACTGTAAAACCGATTTGGAGCTAGTACCTCCCCATATATATGTATGGAGTGGAGTTTGCAACTGAAAAGAAACTTTGTGTTCCCAACAAGCTAGGTGAAGGACGGCTTTCACACACACTTATCTCTCAGAACTGAGCATGTGGAGAGACGTTCGTTCATCTAGCACAAAGGGAACGGGTTGCAGGAGAAACTTTTACTCTGGTTTCTCAGTCTGTTTCCTAGTGCCGGTTTGAAGTTCCAGCAGTTTTCACTGTAAAACCGAGTTGGAGCTAGTACCTCCCCATATATATGTATGGAGTGGAGTCTACAATTGAAAAGAAACTTTATGTTCCCAAAAAGCTAGGTGAAGGACGGCTTTCACACACAATTATCTCTCAGAACTGAGCATGTGGAGAGACGTTCGTTCATCTAGCACAAAAGGAACGGGTTGCAGGAGAAACTTTTACTCTGGTTTCTCAGTCTGTTTCCAAGTGCCGGTTTGAAGTTCCTGCAGTTTTCACTGTAAAACCGAGTTGGAGCTAGTACCTCCCCATATATATGTATGGAGTGGAGTTTGCAAATGAAAAGAAACTTTGTGTTCCCAACAAGCTAGGTGAAGGACGGCTTTCACACACACTTATCTCTCAGAACTGAGCATGTGGAGAGACGTTCGTTCATCTAGCACAAAGGGAACGGGTTGCAGGAGAAACTTTTACTCTGGTTTCTCAGTATATTTCCTAGTGCCGGTTTGAAGTTCCAGCAGTTTTCTCTGTAAAACAGAGTTGGAGCTAGTACCTCCCCATTTATATGTATGGAGTGGAGTCTGCAACTGAAGAGAAACTTTGTGTTCCCAACAAGCTAGGTGAAGGACGGCTTTCACACACACTTATCTCTCAGAACTGAGCATGTGGAGAGACGTTCGTTCATCTAGCACAAAAGGAACGTGTTGCAGGAGAAACTTTTACTCTGGTTTCTCAGTCTGTTTCCTAGTGCCGGTTTGAAGTTCCTGCAGTTTTCACTGTAAAACCTGGTTGGAGCTAGTACCTCCGCATATATATGTATGGAGTGGAGTTTGCAACTGAAAAGAAACTTTGTGTTCCCAACTAGCTAGGTGAAGGACGGCTTTCACACACACACATCTCTCAGAATTGAGCATGTGGAGAGACGTTCGTTCATCTAGCAGAAAGGGAACGGTTTGCAGGAGAAACTTTTACTCTGGTTTCTCAGTCTGTTTCCTAGTGCCGGTTTGAAGTTCCTGCAGTTTTCACTGTAAAACCGATTTGGAGCTAGTACCTCCCCATATATATGTATGGAGTGGAGTTTGCAACTGAAAAGAAACTTTGTGTTCCCAACAAGCTAGGTGAAGGACGGCTTTCACACACACTTATCTCTCAGATCTGAGCATGTGGAGAGTCGTTCGTTCATCTAGCACAAAGGGAACGGGTTGCTGGAGAAACTTTTACTCTGGTTTCTCAGTCTGTTTCCTAGTGCCGGTTTGAAGTTCCAGCAGTTTTCACTGTAAAACCGATTTGGAGCTAGTACCTCCCCTTATATATGTATGGAGTGGAGTTTGCAACTGAAAAGAAACTTTGTGTTCCCAACAAGCTAGGTGAAGGACGGCTTTCACACACAATTATCTCTCAGAACTGAGCATGTGGAGAGACGTTCGTTCATCTAGCACAAAGGGAACGGGTTGCAGGAGAAACTTTTACTCTGGTTTCTCAGTCTCTTTCCTAGTACCGGTTTGAAGTTCCAGCAGTTTTCACTGTAAAACCGAGTTGGAGCTAGTACCTCCCCATATATATGTATGGAGTGGAGTTTACAATTGAAAAGAAACTTTATGTTCCCAAAAAGCTAGGTGAAGTACGGCTTTCACACACACTTATCACTCAGAACTGAGCATGTGGAGAGACTTTCGTTCATCTAGCACAAAAGGAACGGGTTGCAGGAGAAACTTTTACTCTGGATTCTCAGTCTGTTTCCTAGTGCCGGTTTGAAGTTCCTGCAGTTTTCACTGTAAAACCGAGTTGGAGCTAGTACCTCCCCATATATATGTATGGAGTGGAGTTTGCAACTGAAAAGAAACTTTGTGTTCCCAACAAGCTAGGTGAAGGACGGCTTTCACACACACTTATCTCTCAGAACTGAGCATGTGGAGAGACGTTCGTTCAACTAGCACAAAGGGAACGGGTTGCAGGAGAAACTTTAACTCTGGTTTCTCAGTCTATTTCCTAGTGCCGGTTTGAAGTTCCAGCAGTTTTCTCTGTAAAACAGATTTGGAGCTAGTACCTCCCCATTTATATGTATGGATTGGAGTCTGCAACTGAAGATAAACTTTGTGTTCCCAACAAGCTAGGTGAAGGACGGCTTTCACACACACTTATCTCTCAGAACTGAGCATGTGGAGAGACATTCGGTCATATAGCTCTAAGGGAACGGGTTGCAGGAGAAACTTTTACTCTGGTTTCTCTGTCTGTTTCCTAGTGCCGGTTTGAAGTTCCTGCAGTTTTCACTGTAAAACAGAGTTGGAGCTAGTACCTCCCCATATATATGTATGGAGTGGAGTTTGCAACTGAAAAGAAACTTTGGGTACCCAAAAAGCTAGGTGAAGGACAGCTTTCACACACACTTATCTCTCAGAACTGAGCATGTGGAGAGACGTTCGTTCATCTAGCACAAAGGGAACGGGTTGCAGGAGAAACTTTTACTCTGGTTTCTCAGTCTGTTTCCTAGTGCCGGTTTGAAGTTACAGCAGTTTTCACTGTAAAACCGAGTTGGAGCTAGTACCTCCCCATATATATGTAAGGAGTGGAGTTTGCAACTGAAAAGAAACTTTGTGTTCCCAACAAGCTAGGTGAAGGACGGCTTTCACACACACTTATCTCTAAGAACTGAGCATGTTCAGAGACGTTCGTTCATCTAGCACAAAGGGAACGGGTTGCAGGAGAAACTTTTACTCTGGTTTCTCAGTCTGTTTCCTTGTGCCGGTTTGAAGTTCCAGCAGTTTTCACTGTAAAACCGAGTTGGAGCTAGTACCACCCCATATATATGTACGGAGTGGAGTTTACAAATGAAAAGAAACTTTATGTTCCCAAAAAGCTAGGTGAAGGACGGCTTTCACACACACACATCTCTCAGAACTGAGCATGTGGAGAGACGTTCGTTCATCTAGCACAAAGGGAACAGGTTGCAGGAGAAACTTTTACTCTGGTTTCTCAGACTGTTTCCTAGTGTCGGTTTGAAGTTCCTGAAGTTTTCACTGTAAAACATGGTTGGAGCTAGTACCTCCCCATATATATGTATGGAGTGGAGTTTGCAACTGAAAAGAAACTTTGTGTTCCCAACAAGCTAGGTGAAGGATGGCTTTCATACACACTTATCTCTCAGAACTGAGCATGTGGAGAGACGTTCGTTCATCTAGCACAAAGGGAACGAGTTGCAGGAGAAACTATTAGTATGGTTTCTCAGTCTGTTTCCTAGTGCCGGTTTGAAGTTCCAGCAGTTTTCACTGTAAAACCGAGTTGGAGCTAGTACCTCCCCATATATATGTATGGAGTGGAGTTTACATTTGAAAAGAAACTTTATGTTCCCAAAAAGCTAGGTGAAGGACGGCTTTCACACACACACATCTCTCAGAACTGAGCATGTGGAGAGACGTTCGTTCATCTAGCACAAATGGAACAGGTTGCAGGAGAAACTTTTACTCTGGTTTCTCAGTCTGTTTCCTAGTGCCGGTTTGAAGTTCCTGCAGTTTTCACTGTAAAACCTGGTTGGAGCTAGTACCTCCGCATATATATGTATGGAGTGGAGTTTGCAACTGAAAAGAAACTTTGTGTTCCCAACAAGCTAGGTGAAGGACGGCTTTCACACACACTTATCTTTCAGAACTGAGCATGTGGAGAGACGTTCGTTTATCTAGCAGAAAGGGAAAGGTTTGCAGGAGAAACTTTTACTCTGGTTTCTCAGTCTGTTTCCTAGTGCCGGTTTGAAGTTCCTGCAGTTTTCACTGTAAAACCTGGTTGGAGCTAGTACCTCCGCATATATATGTATGGAGTGGAGTTTGCAACTGAAAAGAAACTTTGTGTTCCCAACAAGCTAGGTGAAGGACGGCTTTCACACACACTTATCTTTCAGAACTGGGCATGTGGAGAGACGTTCGTTCATCTAGCAGAAAGGGAACGGTTTGCAGGAGAAACTTTTACTCTGGATTCTCAGTCTGTTTCCTAGTGCCGGTTTGAAGTTCCTGCAGTTTTCACTGTAAAACCGATTTGGAGCTAGTACCTCCCCATATATATGTATGGAGTGGAGTTTGCAACTGAAAAGAAACTTTGTGTTCTCAACAAGCTAGGTGAAGGACGGCTTTCACACACACTTATCTCTCAGATCTAAGCATGTGGAGAGACGTTCGTTCATCTAGCACAAAGGGAACGGTTTGCAGGAGAAACTTTTACTCTGGTTTCTCAGTCTGTTTCCTAGTGCCGGGTTGAAGTTCCAGCAGTTTTCACTGTAAAACAGAGTTGGAGCTAGTACCTCCCCATATATATGTATGGAGTGGAGTTTGCAACTGAAAAGAAACTTTGGGTACCCAAAAAGCTAGGTGAAGGACAGCTTTCACACACACTTATCTCTCAGAACTGAGCATGTGGAGAGACGTTCGTTCATCTAGCACAAAGGGAACGGGTTGCAGGAGAAACTTTTACTCTGGTTTCTCAGTCTGTTTCCTAGTGCCGGTTTGAAGTTACAGCAGTTTTCACTGTAAAACCGAGTTGGAGCTAGTACCTCCCCATATATATGTAAGGAGTGGAGTTTGCAACTGAAAAGAAACTTTGTGTTCCCAACAAGCTAGGTGAAGGACGGCTTTCACACACACTTATCTCTAAGAACTGAGCATGTTCAGAGACGTTCGTTCATCTAGCACAAAGGGAACGGGTTGCAGGAGAAACTTTTACTCTGGTTTCTCAGTCTGTTTCCTTGTGCCGGTTTGAAGTTCCAGCAGTTTTCACTGTAAAACCGAGTTGGAGCTAGTACCACCCCATATATATGTACGGAGTGGAGTTTACAAATGAAAAGAAACTTTATGTTCCCAAAAAGCTAGGTGAAGGACGGCTTTCACACACACACATCTCTCAGAACTGAGCATGTGGAGAGACGTTCGTTCATCTAGCACAAATGGAACAGGTTGCAGGAGAAACTTTTACTCTGGTTTCTCAGACTGTTTCCTAGTGTCGGTTTGAAGTTCCTGAAGTTTTCACTGTAAAAAATGGTTGGAGCTAGTACCACCCCATATATATGTATGGAGTGGAGTTTGCAACTGAAAAGAAACTTTGTGTTCCCAACAAGCTAGGTGAAGGATGGCTTTCATACACACTTATCTCTCAGAACTGAGCATGTGGAGAGACGTTCGTTCATCTAGCACAAAGGGAACGAGTTGCAGGAGAAACTATTATTATGGTTTCTCAGTCTGTTTCCTAGTGCCGGTTTGAAGTTCCAGCAGTTTTCACTGTAAAACCGAGTTGGAGCTAGTACCTCCCCATATATATGTATGGAGTGGAGTTTACATTTGAAAAGAAACTTTATGTTCCCAAAAAGCTAGGTGAAGGACGGCTTTCACACACACACATCTCTCAGAACTGAGCATGTGGAGAGACGTTCGTTCATCTAGCACAAATGGAACAGGTTGCAGGAGAAACTTTTACTCTGGTTTCTCAGTCTGTTTCCTAGTGCCGGTTTGAAGTTCCTGCAGTTTTCACTGTAAAACCTGGTTGGAGCTAGTACCTCCGCATATATATGTATGGAGTGGAGTTTGCAACTGAAAAGAAACTTTGTGTTCCCAACAAGCTAGGTGAAGGACGGCTTTCACACACACTTATCTTTCAGAACTGAGCATGTGGAGAGACGTTCGTTTATCTAGCAGAAAGGGAAAGGTTTGCAGGAGAAACTTTTACTCTGGTTTCTCAGTCTGTTTCCTAGTGCCGGTTTGAAGTTCCTGCAGTTTTCACTGTAAAACCTGGTTGGAGCTAGTACCTCCGCATATATATGTATGGAGTGGAGTTTGCAACTGAAAAGAAACTTTGTGTTCCCAACAAGCTAGGTGAAGGACGGCTTTCACACACACTTATCTTTCAGAACTGGGCATGTGGAGAGACGTTCGTTCATCTAGCAGAAAGGGAACGGTTTGCAGGAGAAACTTTTACTCTGGATTCTCAGTCTGTTTCCTAGTGCCGGTTTGAAGTTCCTGCAGTTTTCACTGTAAAACCGATTTGGAGCTAGTACCTCCCCATATATATGTATGGAGTGGAGTTTGCAACTGAAAAGAAACTTTGTGTTCTCAACAAGCTAGGTGAAGGACGGCTTTCACACACACTTATCTCTCAGATCTAAGCATGTGGAGAGACGTTCGTTCATCTAGCACAAAGGGAACGGTTTGCAGGAGAAACTTTTACTCTGGTTTCTCAGTCTGTTTCCTAGTGCCGGGTTGAAGTTCCAGCAGTTTTCACTGTAAAACCGAGTTGGAGCTAGTACCTCCCCATATATATGTATGGAATGGAGTTTGCTACTGAAAAGAAACTTTGTGTTCCCAACAAGCTAGGTGAAGGACGGCTTTCACACACACTTATCTCTCAGAACTGAGCATGTGGAGAGACGTTCGTTCATCTAGCACAAAGGGAACGGGTTGCAGGAGAAACTTTTACTCTGGTTTCTCAGTCTGTTTCCTAGTGCCAGTTTGAAGTTCCTGCAGTTTTCACTGTAAAACCGATTTGGAGCTAGTACCTCCCCATATATATGTATGGAGTGGAGTTTGCAACTGAAAAGAATCTTTGTGTTCCCAACAAGCTAGGTGAAGGACGGCTTTCACACACACACTTCTCTCAGAACTGAGCATGTGGAGAGACTTTCGTTCATCTAGCAGAAAGGGAACGGGTTGCAGGAGAAACTTTTACTCTGGTTTCTCAGTCTGTTTCCTAGTGCCGGGTTGAAGTTCCTGCAGTTTTCACTGTAAAACCTGGTTGGAGCTAGTACCTCCGCATATATATGTATGGAGTGGAGTTTGCAACTGAAAAGAAACTTTGTGTTCCCAACAAGCTAGGTGAAGGACGGCTTTCACACACACTTATCTTTCAGAACTGAGCATGTGGAGAGACGTTCGTTCATCTAGCAGAAAGGGAACGGTTTGCAGGAGAAACTTTTACTCTGGTTTCTCAGTCTGTTTCCTAGTGCCGGTTTGAAGTTCCTGCAGTTTTCACTGTAAAACCGATTTGGAGCTAGTACCTCCCCATATATATGTATGGAGTGGAGTTTGCAACTGAAAAGAAACTTTGTGTTCTCAACAAGCTAGGTGAAGGACGGCATTCACACACACTTATCTCTCAGATCTAAGCATGTGGAGAGACGTTCGTTCATCTAGCACAAAGGGAACGGGTTGCAGGAGAAACTTTTACTCTGGTTTCTCAGTCTGTTTCCTAGTGCCGGGTTGAAGTTCCAGCAGTTTTCACTGTAAAACCGTGTTGGAGCTAGTACCTCCCCATATATATGTATGGAATGGAGTTTGCTACTGAAAAGAAACTATGTGTTCCCAACAAGCTAGGTGAAGGACGGCTTTCACACACACTTATCTCTCAGAACTGAGCATGTGGAGAGACGTTCGTTCATCTAGCACAAAGGGAACGGGTTGCAGGAGAAACTTTTACTCTGGTTTCTCAGTCTGTTTCCTAGTGCCAGTTTGAAGTTCCTGCAGTTTTCACTGTAAAACCGATTTGGAGCTAGTACCTCCCCATATATATGTATGGAGTGGAGTTTGCAACTGAAAAGAATCTTTGTGTTCCCAACAAGCTAGGTGAAGGACGGCTTTCACACACACACTTCTCTCAGAACTGAGCATGTGGAGAGACTTTCGTTCATCTAGCAGAAAGGGAACGGGTTGCAGGAGAAACTTTTACTCTGGTTTCTCAGTCTGTTTCCTAGTGCCGGTTTGAAGTTCCTGCAGTTTTCACTGTAAAACCTGGTTGGAGCTAGTACCTCCGCATATATATGTATGGAGTGGAGTTTGCAACTGAAAAGAAACTTTGTGTTCCCAACAAGCTAGGTGAAGGACGGCTTTCACACACACTTATCTTTCAGAACTGAGCATGTGGAGAGACGTTCGTTCATCTAGCAGAAATGGAACGGTTTGCAGGAGAAACTTTTACTCTGGTTTCTCAGTCTGTTTCCTAGTGCCGGTTTGAAGTTCCTGCAGTTTTCACTGTAAATCCGATTTGGAGCTAGTACCTCCCCATATATATGTATGGAGTGGAGTTTGCAACTGAAAAGAAACTTTGTGTTCCCAACAAGCTAGTTGAAGGACGGCTTTCACACACACTTATCTCTCAGAACTGAGCATGTGGAAAGACGTTCGTTCATCTAGCACAAAGGGAACGGTTTGCAGGAGAAACTTTTACTCTGGTTTCTCAGTCTGTTTCCTAGTGCCAGTTTGAAGTTCCTGCAGTTTTCACTGTAAAACCGATTTGGAGCTAGTACCTCCCCATATATATGTATGGAGTGGAGTTTGCAACTGAAAAGAATCTTTTTGTTCCCAACAAGCTAGGTGAAGGACGGCTTTCACACACACACATCTCTCAGAACTGAGCATGTGGAGAGACGTTCGTTCATCTAGCAGAAAGGGAACGGGTTGCAGGAGAAACTTTTACTCTGGTTTCTCAGTCTGTTTCCTAGTGCCGGTTTGAAGTTCCTGCAGTTTTCACTGTAAAACCTGGTTGGAGCTAGTACCTCCGCATATATATGTATGGAGTGGAGTTTGCAACTGAAAAGAAACTTTGTGTTCCCAACAAGCTAGGTGAAGGACGGCTTTCACACACACTTATCTCTCAGAACTGAGCATGTGGAGAGACGTTCTTTCATCTAGCAGAAAGGGAACGGTTTGCAGGAGAAACTTTTACTCTGGTTTCTCAGTCTGTTTCCTAGTGCCGGTTTGAAGTTCCTGCAGTTTTCACTGTAAAACCGATTTGGAGCTAGTACCTCCCCATATATATGTATGGAGTGGAGTTTGCAACTGAAAAGAAACTTTGTGTTCCCAACAATCTCTGTGAAAGACGGCATTCACACACACTTATCTCTCAGATCTGAGCATGTGGAGAGACGTTCGTTCATCTAGCACAAAGGGAACGGGTTGCAGGAGAAACTTTTACTCTGGTATCTCAGTCTGTTTCCTAGTGCCGGTTTGAAGTTCCTGCAGTTTTCACTGTAAAACCTGGTTGGAGCTAGTACCTCCGCATAAATATGTATGGAGTGGAGTTTGCAACTGAAAAGAAACTTTATGTTCCCAACAAGCTAGGTGAAGGACGGCTTTCACACACACTTATCTCTCAGAACTGAGCATGTGGAGAGACTTTCGTTCATCTAGCACAAAGGGAACGGGTTGCAGGAGAAACTTTTACTCTGGTTTCTCAGTCTGTTTCCTAGTGCCGGTTTGAAGTTCCAGCAGTTTTCACTGTAAAACCGATTTGGAGCTAGTACCTCCCCATATATATGTATGGAGTGGAGTTTGCAACTGAAAAGAAACTTTGAGTTCCCAACAAGCTATGTGAAGTACGGCATTCACACACACTTATCTCTCAGAACTGAGCATGTGGAGAGACGTTCGTTCATCTAGCACAAAGGGAACGGGTTGCAGGAGAAAATTTTACTCTGGTTTCTCAGTCTGTTTCCTAGTGCCGGTTTATGTTCTAGCAGTTTTCACTGTAAAACCGAGTTGGAGCTAGTACCTCCCCATATATATGTATGGAATGGAGTTTGCAACTGAAAAGAAACTTTGTGTTCCCAACAAGCTAGGTGAAGAATGGCTTTCACACACACTTATCTCTCAGAACTGAGCATGTGGAGAGACGTTCGTTCATCTAGCACAAAGGGAACGGGTTGCAGGAGAAAATTTTACTCTGGTTTCTCAGTCTGTTTCCTTGTGCCGGTTTGAAGTTCCAGCAGTTTTCACTGTAAAACCGAGTTGGAGCTAGTACCTCCCCATATATATGTATGGATTGTAGTTTACAAATGAAAAGAAACTTTATGTTCCCAAAAAGCTAGGTGAAGGACGGCTTTCACACACACACATCTCTCAGAACAGAGCATGTGGAGAGACGTTCGTTCATCTAGCACAAAGGGAACAGTTTGCAGGGAAACATTTACTCTGGTTTCTCAGTCTGTTTCCTAGTGCCGGTTTGAAGTTCCTGCAGTTTTCACTGTAAAATCTATTTGGAGCTTGTACCTCCCCATATATATGTATGGAGTGGAGTTTGCAACTGAAAAGAAACTTTGTGTTCCCAACAAGCTAGTTGAAGGACGGCTTTCACACACACATATCTCTCAGAACTGAGCATGTGGAGAGACGTTCGTTCATCTAGCACAAATGGAACGGGTTGCAGGAGAAACTATTACTATGGTTTCTCAGTCTGTTTCCTAGTGCCGGTTTGAAGTTCCAGCAGTTTTCACTGTAAAACCGAGTTGGAGCTAGCACTTCCCCATATATATGTATGGAGTGGAGTTTACCTTTGAAAAGAAACTTTATGTTCCCAAAAAGCTAGGTGAAGGACGGCTTTCACACACACACATCTCTCAGAACTGAGCATGTGGAGAGACGTTCGTTCATCTAGCACAAATGGAACAGGTTGCAGGAGAATCTTTTACTCTGGTTTCTCAGTCTGTTTCCTAGTGCCGGTATGAAGTTCCTGCAGTTTTCACTGTAAAACCTGGGTGGAGCTAGTACCTCCGCATATATATGTATGGAGTGGAGTTTGCAACTTAAAAGAAACTTTGTGTTCCAAACAAGATAGGTGAAGGACGGCTTTCACACACACTTATCTCTCAGAACTGAGCATGTGGAGAAACGTTCGTTCATCTAGCAGAAAGGGAACGGTTTGCAGGAGAAACTTTTACTCTGGTTTCTCAGTCTGTTTCCTAGTGCCGGTTTGAAGTTCCTGCAGTTTTCACTGTAAAACCGATTTGAAGCTAGTACCTCCCCATATATATGTATGGAGTGGAGTTTGCAACTGAAAAGAAACTTTGTGTTCCCAACAAGCTAGGTGAAGGACGGCTTTCACACACACTTATCTCTCAGATCTGAGCATGTGGAGAGACGTTCGTTCATCTAGCACAAAGGGAACGGGTTGCAGGAGAAATTTTTACTCTGGTTTCTCAGTCTGTTTCCTAGTGCCGGTTTATGGTCTAGCAGTTTTCACTGTAAAACCGAGTTGGAGCTAGTACCTCCCCATATATATGTATGGAATGGAGTTTGCAACTGAAAAGAAACTTTGTGTTCCCAACAAGCTAGGTGAAGGATGGCTTTCACACACACTTATCTCTCAGAACTGAGCATGTGGAGAGACGTTCGTTCATCTAGCACAAAGGGAATGGGTTGCAGGAGAAACTTTTACTCTGGTTTCTCAGTCTGTTTCCTAGTGCCAGTTTGAAGTTCCTGCAGTTTTCACTGTAAAACCGATTTGGAGCTAGTACCTCCCCATATATATGTATGGAGTGGAGTTTGCAACTGAAAAGAATCTTTGTGTTCCCAACAAGCTAGGAGAAGGACGGCTTTCACACACACTTATCTCTCAGAACTGAGCATGTGGAGAGACGTTCGTTCATCTAGCACAAAGGGAACGGGTTGCAGAGAAACTTTTACTCTGTTTTCTCAGACTGTTTCCTAGTGCCGGTTTGAAGTTCCTGCAGTTTTCACAGTAAAACCGATTTGGAGCTAGTACCTCCCCATATATATGTATGGAGTGGAGTTTGCAGCTGAAAAGAATCTTTGTGTTCCCAACAAGCTAGGTGAAGGACGGCTTTCACACACACGTATCTCTCAGAACTGAGCATGTGGAGAGACGTTCGTTTATCTAGCAGAAAGGGAGCGGGATGCAGGAGAAACTTTTACTCTGGTTTCTCAGTCTGTTTCCTAGTGCCGGTTTGAAGTTCCTGCAGTTTTCACTGTAAAACCGATTTGGAGCTAGTACTTCCCCATATATATATATGGAGTGGAGTTTGCAACTGAAAAGAAACTTTGTGTTCCCAACAAGCTAGGTGAAGGACGGCTTTCACACACACTTATCTCTCAGAACTGAGCATGTGGAGAGACGTTCGTTCATCTAGCACAAAGGGAACGGGTTGCAGGAGAAACTTTTACTCTGGTTTCTCAGTCTGTTTCCTAGTGCCGGTTTGAAGTTCCAGCAGTTTTCACTGTAAAACCGAGTTGCAGCTAGTACCTCCCCATATATATGTAAGGAGTGGAGTTTGCAACTGAAAAGGAACTTTATGTTCCCAACAAGCTAGGTGAAGGACCTTTTTCACACACACTTATCTCTCAGAACTGAGCATGTGGAGAGACGTTCGTTCATCTAGCACAAAGGGAACGGGTTGGAGGAGAAAATTTTACTCTGGTTTCTCAGTCTGTTTCCTAGTGCCGGTTTGAAGTTCCAGCAGTTTTCACTGTAAAACCGAGTTGGAGCTAGTACCTCCCCATATATATATATGGAGTGGAGTTTACAAATGAAAAGAAATTTTATGTTCCCAAAAAGCTAGGTGAAGGACGGCTTTCACACACACACATCTCTCAGAACTTAGCATGTGGAGAGACGTTCGTTCATCTAGCACAAAGGGAACAGGTTGCAGGAGAAACTTTTTCTCTGGATTCTCAGTGTGTTTCCTAGTGCCGGTTTGAAGTTCCTGCAGTTTTCTCTGTAAAACCTGGTTGGAGCTAGAACCTCCCCATATATATGTATGGATTGGAGTTTGCAACTGAAAAGAAACTTTGTGTTCCCAACAAGGTAGGTGAAGGACGGCTTTCACACACACTTATCTCTCAGAACTGAGCATGTGGAGAGACGTTCGTTCATCTAGCACAAAGGGAACGGGTTGCAGGAGAAACTTTTACTCTGGTTTCTCAGTCTGTTTCCTAGTGCCGGTTTGAAGTTCCTGCAGTTTTCACTGTAAAACCGATTTGGAGCTAGTACCTCCCCATATATATGTATGGAGTGGAGTTTGCAACTGAAAAGAAACTTTGTGTTCCCAACAAGCTAGGTGAAGGACGGCTTTCACACACACTTATCTCTCAGAACTGAGCATGTGAAGAGACTTTCGTTCATCTAGCACAAAGGGAACGGGTTGCAGGAGAAACTATTACTATGGTTTCTCAGTCTGTTTCCTAGTGCCGGTTTGAAGTTCCAGCAGTTTTCACTGTAAAAACGAGTTGGAGCTAGTACCTCCCCATATTTATGTATGGAGTGGAGTTTACAATTGAAAAGAAACTTTATGTTCCCAAAAAGCTAGGTGAAGGAAGCTTTCACACACACTTATCTCTCAGAACTGAGCATGTGGAGAGACGTTCGTTCATATAGCACAAAGGGAACGGGTTGCAGGAGAAACTATTACTCTGGTTTCTCAGTCTGTTTCCTAGTGCCGGTTTGAAGTTCCAGCAGTTTTCACTGTAAAACCGATTTGGAGCTAGTACCTCCCCATATATATGTATGGAGTGGAGTTTGCAACTGAAAAGAAACTTTGTGTTCCCAACAAGCTAGGTGAAGGACGGCTTTCACACACACTTATCTCTCAGAACTGAGCATGTGGAGAGACGTTCGTTCATCTAGCAGAAAGGAAACGGTTTGCAGGAGAAACTTTTACTCTGGTTTCTCAATCTGTTTCCTAGTGCCGGTTTGAAGTTCCTGCAGTTTTCACTGTAAAACCGATTTGGAGCTAGTACCTCCCCATATATATGTATGGAGTGGAGTTTGCAACTGAAAAGAAACTTTGTGTTCCCAACAAGCTAGGTGAAGGACGGCTTTCACACACACTTATCTCTCAGAACTGAGCATGTGGAGAGACGTTCGTTCATCTAGCACAAGGGGAATGAGTTGCAGGAGAAACTTTTACTCTGGTTTCTCAGTCTGTGTCCTAGTGCCGGATTGAAGTTCCTGCAGTTTTCACTGAAAAACCGATTTGGAGCTAGTTCCTCCCCATATATATGTATGGAGTGGAGTTTGCAACTGAAAAGAAACTTTGTGTTTCCAACAAGCTAGGAGAAGGACGGCTTTCACACACACTTATCTCTCAGAACTGAGCATGTGGAGAGACGTTCGTTCATCTAGCACAAAGGGAACGGGTTGCAGGAGAAACTTTTACTCTGGTTTCTCATTCTGTTTCCTTGTGCCGGTTTGAAGTTCCAGCAGTTTTCACTGTAAAACCGAGTTGGAGCTAGTACCTCCCCATATATATGTATGGAGTGTAGTTTACAAATGAAAAGAAACTTTATGTTCCCAAAAAGCTAGGTGAAGGACGGCTTTCACACACACACATCTCTCAGAACTGAGCATGTGGAGAGACGTTCGTTCATCTAGCACAAAGGGAACAGGTTGCAGGAGAAACATTTACTCTGGTTTCTCAGTCTGTTTCCCAGTGCCGGTTTGAAGTTCCTGCAGTTTTCACTCTAAAACCTATTTGGAGCTTGTACCTCCCCATATATATGTATGGAGTGGAGTTTGCAACTGAAAAGAAACTTTGTGTTCCCAACAAGCTAGTTGAAGGACGGCTTTCACACACACTTATCTCTCAGATCTGAGCATGTGGAGAGACGTTCGTTCATCTAGCACAAATGGAACGGGTTGCAGGAGAAACTATTACTATGGTTTCTCAGTCTGTTTCCTAGTGCCGGTTTGAAGTTCCAGCAGTTTTCACTGTAAAACCGAGTTGGAGCTAGTACCTCCCCATATATATGTATGGAGTGGAGTTTACATTTGAAAAGAAACTTTATGTTCCCAAAAAGCTAGGTGAAAGACGGCTTTCACACACACACATCTCTCAGAACTGAGCATGTGGAGAGACGTTCGTTCATCTAGCACAAATGGAACAGGTTGCAGGAGAATCTTTTACTCTGGTTTCTCAGTCTGTTTCCTAGTGCCGGTTTGAAGTTCCTGCAGTTTTCACTGTAAAACCTGGTTGGAGCTAGTACCTCCGCATATATATGTATGGAGTTGAGTTTACAACTTAAAAGAAACTTTGTGTTCCAAACAAGATAGGTGAAGGACGGCTTTCACACACACTTATCTCTCAGAACTGAGCATGTGGAGAGACGTTCGTTCATCTAGCAGAAAGGGAACGGTTTGCAGGAGAAACTTTTACTCTGGTTTCTCAATCTGTTTCCTAGTGCCGGTTTGAAGTTCCTGCAGTTTTCACTGTAAAACCGATTTGGAGCTAGTACCTCCCCATATATATGTATGGAGTGGAGTTTGCAACTGAAAAGAAACTTTGTGTTCCCAACAAGCTAGGTGAAGGACGGTTTTCACACACACTAATCTCTCAGATCTGAGCATGTGGAGAGACGTTCGTTCATCTAGCACAAAGGGAACGGGTTGCAGGAGAATATTTTACTCTGGTTTCTCAGTCTGTTTCCTAGTGCCGGTTTGAAGTTCCAGCAGTTTTCACTGTAAAACCGAGTTGGAGCTAGTACCTCCCCATATATATGTATGGAATGGAGTTTGCAACTGAAAAGAAACTTTGTGTTCCCAACAAGCTATGTGAAGGACGGCTTTCACACACACTTATCTCTCAGAACTGAGCATGTGGAGAGACGTTCGTTCATCTAGCACAAAGGGAACGGGTTGCAGGAGAAACTTTTACTCTGGTTTCTCAGCCTCTTTCCTAGTGCCAGTTTGAAGTTCCTGCATTTTTCACTGTAAAACAGATTTGGAGCTAGTACCTCCCCATATATATGTATGGAGTGCATTTTGCAACTGAAAAGAATCTTTGTGTTCCCAACAAGCTAGGAGAAGGACGGCTTTCACACACAATTATCACTCAGAACTGAGCATGTGGAGAGACGTTCGTTCATCTAGCACAAGGGGAACTGGTTGCTGGAGAAACTTTTACTCTGGTTTCTCAGTCTGTTTCCTAGTGCCGGTTTGAAGTTCCTGCACTTTTCACTGTAAAACCGAGTTGGAGCTAGTTCCTCCCCATATAAATGTATGGAGTGGAGTTTGCAACTTAAAAGAAACTTTGTGTTCCCAACAAGCTAGGTGAAGGAGGGCTTTCACACACACTTATCTCTAAGAACTGAGCATATGGAGAGACGTTCGTTCATCTAGCACAAAGGGAACGGGTTGCAGGAGAAACTTTTACTCTGGTTTCTCATTCTATTTCCTTGTGCCGGTTTGAAGTTCCAGCAGTTTTCACTGTAAAACCGATTTGGAGCTAGTACCTCCCCATATATATGTATGGAGTGGAGTTTACAAATGAAAAGAAACTTTATGTTCCCAAAATCTAGGTGAAGGACGGCTTTCACACACACACATCTCTCAGAACTGAGCATGTGGAGAGACGTTCGTTCATCTAGCACAAATGGAACAGGTTGCAGGAGAAAGTTTTACTCTGGTTTCTCAGTCTGTTTCCGAGTGCCGGTTTGAAGTTCCTGCAGTTTTCACTGTAAAACCTGGTTGGAGCTAGTTCCTCCGCATATATATGTATGGAGTGGAGTTTGCAACTTAAAAGAAACTTTGTGTTCCCAACAAGCTAGGTGAAGGACGGCTTTCACACACACTTATCTCTCAGAACTGAGCATGTGGAGAGACGTTCGTTCATCTAGCAGAAAGGGAACGGTTTGCAAGTGAAACTTTTACTCTGGTTTCTCAGTCTGTTTCCTAGTGCCGGTTTGAAGTTCCTGCAGTTTTCACTGTAAAACCGATTTGGAGCTAGTACCTCCCCATATATATGTATGGAGTGGAGTTTGCAACTGAAAAGAAACTATGTGTTCCCAACAAGCTAGGTGAAGGACGGCTTTCACACACACTTATCTCTCAGATCTGATCATGTGGAGAGACGTTCGTTCATCTAGCACAAAGGGAACGGGTTGCAGGAGAAAATTTTACTCTGGTTTCTCAGTCTGTTTCCTAGTGCCGGTTTGAAGTTCCAGCAGTTTTCACTGTGAAACCGATTTGGAGCTAGTACCTCCCCATATATATGTATGGAATGGAGTTTGCAACTGAAAAGAAACTTTGTGTTCCCAACAAGATAGGTGAAGGAAGGCTTTCACACACACTTATCTCTCAGAACTGAGCATGTGGAGAGACGTTCGTTCATCTAGCACAAATGGAACGGGTTGCAGGAGAAACTTTTACTCTGGTTTCTCAGTCTGTTTCCTAGTGCCAGTTTGAAGTTCCTGCAGTTTTCACTGTAAAACCGATTTGGAGCTAGTACCTCCCCATATATATGTATGGAGTGGAGATTGCAACTGAAAAGAATCTTTGTGTTCCCAACAAGCTAGGTGAAGGAAGGCTTTCACACACACTTATCTCTCAGAACTGAGCATGTGGAGAGACGTTCGTTCATCTAGCACAAAGGGAACGGGTTGCAGGAGAAACTTTTACTCTGGTTTCTCAGTCTGTTTCCTAGTGCCAGTTTGAAGTTCCTGCAGTTTTCACTGTAAAACCGATTTGGAGCTAGTACCTCCCCATATATATGTATGGAGTGGAGTTTGCAACTGAAAAGAAACTTTGTGTTCCCAACAAGCTAGATGAAGGACGGCTTTCACACACACTTATCTCTCAGAACTGAGCATGTGGAGAGACGTTCGTTCATCTAGTACAAAGTGAACGGGTTGCAGGAGAAACATTTACTCTGGTTTCTCAGTCTGTTTCCTAGTGCCGGTTTGAAGTTCCTGCAGTTTTCACTGTAAAACCTGGTTGGAGCTAGTACCTCCCCATATATATGTATGGAGTGGAGTTTGCAACTGAAAAGAAACTTTGTGTTCCCAACAAGCTAGGTGAAGGACGGCTTTCACACACACTTATCTCTCAGAACTGAGCATGTGGAGAGACGTTCGTTCATCTAGCACAAAGGGAACGGGTTGAAGGAGAAACTTTTACTCTGGTTTCTCAGTCTGTTTCCTAGTGCCGGTTTGAAGTTCCTGCAGTTTTCACTGTAAAACCTGGTTGGAGCTAGTACTTCCCCATATATATGTATGGAGTGGAGTTTGCATCTGAAAAGAAACTTTGTGTTCCAAACAAGATAGGTGAAGGACGGCTTTCACACACACTTATCTCTCAGAACTGAGCATGTGGAGAGACGTTCGTTCATCTAGCACAAATGGAACGGGTTGCAGGAGAAACTATTACTATGGTTTCTCAGTCTGTTTCCTAGTGCCGGTTTGAATTTCCAGCAGTTTTCACTGTAAAACCGAGTTGGAGCTAGCACCTCCCCATATATATGTATGGAGTGGAGTTTACATTTGAAAAGAAACTTTATGTTCCCAAAAAGCTAGGTGAAGGACGGCTTTCACACACACACATCTCTCAGAACTGAGCATGTGGAGAGACGTTCGTTCATCTAGCACAAATGGAACAGGTTGCAGGAGAATCTTTTACTCTGGTTTCTCAGTCTGTTTCCTAGTGCCGGTATGAAGTTCCTGCAGTTTTCACTGTAAAACCTGGGTGGAGCTAGTACCTCCGCATATATATGTATGGAGTGGAGTTTGCAACTTAAAAGAAACTTTGTGTTCCAAACAAGATAGGTGAAGGACGGCTTTCACACACACTTATCTCTCAGAACTGAGCATGTGGAGAAACGTTCGTTCATCTAGCAGAAAGGGAACGGTTTGCAGGAGAAACTTTTACTCTGGTTTCTCAGTCTGTTTCCTAGTGCCGGTTTGAAGTTCCTGCAGTTTTCACTGTAAAACCGATTTGAAGCTAGTACCTCCCCATATATATGTATGGAGTGGAGTTTGCAACTGAAAAGAAACTTTGTGTTCCCAACAAGCTAGGTGAAGGACGGCTTTCACACACACTTATCTCTCAGATCTGAGCATGTGGAGAGACGTTCGTTCATCTAGCACAAAGGAAACGGGTTGCAGGAGAAAATTTTACTCTGGTTTCTCAGTCTGTTTCCTAGTGCCGGTTTATGTTCTAGCAGTTTTCACTGTAAAACCGAGTTGGAGCTAGTACCTCTCCATATATATGTATGGAATGGAGTTTGCAACTGAAAAGAAACTTTGTGTTCCCAACAAGCTAGGTGAAGGATGGCTTTCACACACACTTATCTCTCAGAACTGAGCATGTGGAGAGACGTTCGTTCATCTAGCACAAAGGGAACGGGTTGCAGGAGAAACTTTTACTCTGGTTTCTCAGTCTGTTTCCTAGTGCCAGTTTGAAGTTCCTGCAGTTTTCACTGTAAAACCGATTTGGAGCTAGTACCTCCCCATATATATGTATGGAGTGGAGTTTGCAACTGAAAAGAATCTTTGTGTTCCCAACAAGCTAGGAGAAGGACGGCTTTCACACACACTTATCTCTCAGAACTGAGCATGTGGAGAGACGTTCGTTCATCTAGCACAAAGGGAACGGGTTGCAGAGAAACTTTTACTCTGTTTTCTCAGACTGTTTCCTAGTGCCGGTTTGAAGTTCCTGCAGTTTTCACTGTAAAACCGATTTGGAGCTAGTACCTCCCCATATATATGTATGGAGTGGAGTTTGCAGCTGAAAAGAATCTTTGTGTTCCAAACAAGCTAGGTGAAGGACGGCTTTCACACACACGTATCTCTCAGAACTGAGCATGTGGAGAGACGTTCGTTTATCTAGCAGAAAGGGAGCGGGTTGCAGGAGAAACTTTTACTCTGGTTTCTCAGTCTGTTTCCTAGTGCCGGTTTGAAGTTCCTGCAGTTTTCACTGTAAAACCGATTTGGAGCTAGTACCTCCCCATATATATATATGGAGTGGAGTTTGCAACTGAAAAGAAACTTTGTGTTCCCAACAAGCTAGGTGAAGGACGGCTTTCACACACACTTATCACTCAGAACTGAGCATGTGGAGAGACGTTCGTTCATCTAGCACAAAGGGAACGGGTTGCAGGAGAAACTTTTACTCTGGTTTCTCAGTCTGTTTCCTAGTGCCGGTTTGAAGTTCCAGCAGTTTTCACTGTAAAACCGAGTTGCAGCTAGTACCTCCCCATATATATGTAAGGAGTGGAGTTTGCAACTGAAAAGGAACTTTGTGTTCCCAACAAGCTAGGTGAAGGACCTTTTTCACACACACTTATCTCTCAGAACTGAGCATGTGGAGAGACGTTCGTTCATCTAGCACAAAGGGAACGGGTTGGAGGAGAAAATTTTACTCTGGTTTCTCAGTCTGTTTCCTAGTGCCGGTTTGAAGTTCCTGCAGTTTTCTCTGTAAAACATGGTTGGAGCTAGAACCTCCCCATATATATGTATGGATTGGAGTTTGCAACTGAAAAGAAACTTTGTGTTCCCAACAAGGTAGGTGAAGGACGGCTTTCACACACACTTATCTCTCAGAACTGAGCATGTGGAGAGACGTTCGTTCATCTAGCACAAAGGGAACGGGTTGCAGGAGAAACTTTTACTCTGGTTTCTCAGTCTGTTTCCTAGTGCCGGTTTGAAGTTCCTGCAGTTTTCACTGTAAAACCGATTTGGAGCTAGTACCTCCCCATATATATGTATGGAGTGGAGTTTGCAACTGAAAAGAAACTTTGTGTTCCCAACAAGCTAGGTGAAGTACGGCTTTCACACACACTTATCTCTCAGAACTGAGCATGTGGAGAGACGTTCGTTCATCTAGCACAAAGGGAACGGGTTGCAGGAGAAACTATTACTATGGTTTCTCAGTCTGTTTCCTAGTGCCGGTTTGAAGTTCCAGCAGTTTTCACTGTAAAAACGAGTTGGAGCTACTACCTCCCCATATTTATGTATGGAGTGGAGTTTACAATTGAAAAGAAACTTTATGTTCCCAAAAAGCTAGGTGAAGGAAGCTTTCACACACACTTATCTCTCAGAACTGAGCATGTGGAGAGACGTTCGTTCATATAGCACAAAGGGAACGGGTTGCAGGAGAAACTATTACTCTGGTTTCTCAGTCTGTTTCCTAGTGCCGGTTTGAAGTTCCAGCAGTTTTCACTGTAAATCCGAGTTGGAGCTAGTACCTCCCCATATATATGTATGGAGTGGAGTTTGCAACTGAAAAGAAACTTTGTGTTCCCAACAAGCTAGGTGAAGGACGGCTTTCACACACACTTATCTCTCAGAACTGAGCATGTGGAGAGACGTTCGTTCATCTAGCACAAGGGGAACGAGTTGCAGGAGAAACTTTTACTCTGGTTTCTCAGTCTGTTTCCTAGTGCCGGTTTGAAGTTCCTGCAGTTTTCACTGAAAAACCGATTTGGAGCTAGTTCCTCCCCATATATATGTATGGAGTGGAGTTTGCAACTGAAAAGAAACTTTGTGTTCCCAACAAGCTAGGTCAAGGACGGCTTTCACACACACTTATCTCTCAGATCTGAGCATGTGGAGAGAAGTTCGTTCATCTAGCACAAAGGGAACGGGTTGCAGAATATTTTACTCTGGTTTCTCAGTCTGTTTCCTAGTGCCGGTTTGAAGTTCCAGCAGTTTTCACTGTAAAACCGAGTTGGAGCTAGTACCTCCCCATATATATGTATGGAATGGAGTTTGCAACTGAAAAGAAACTTTGTGTTCCCAACAAGCTAGGTGAAGGACGGCTTTCACACACACTTATCTCTCAGAACTGAGCATGTGGAGAGACGTTCGTTCATCTAGCACAAAGGGAACGGGTTGCAGGAGAAACTTTTACTCTGGTTTCTCAGTCTGTTTCCTAGTGCCAGTTTGAAGTTCCTGCATTTTTCACTGTAAAACCGATTTGGAGCTAGTACCTCCCCATATATATGTATGGAGTGGAGTTTGCAACTGAAAAGAATCTTTGTGTTCCCAACAAGCTAGGAGAAGGACGGCTTTCACACACACTAATCTCTCAGAACTGAGCATGTGGAGAGACGTTCGTTCATCTAGCACAAGGGGAACTGGTTGCAGGAGAAACTTTTACTCTGGTTTCTCAGTCTGTTTCCTAGTGCCGGTTTGAAGTTCCTGCACTTTTCACTGTAAAACCGATTTGGAGCTAGTTCCTCCCCATATAAATGTATGGAGTGGAGTTTGCAACTTAAAAGAAACTTTGTGTTCCCAACAAGCTAGGTGAAGGACGGCTTTCACACACACTTATCTCTAAGAACTGAGCATGTGGAGAGACGTTCGTTCATCTAGCACAAAGGGAACGGGTTGCAGGAGCAACTTTTACTCTGGTTTCTCATTCTATTTCCTTGTGCCGGTTTGAAGTTCCAGCAGTTTTCACTGTAAAACCGATTTGGAGCTAGTACCTCCCCATATATATGTATGGAGTGGAGTTTACAAATGAAAAGAAACTTTATGTTCCCAAAATCTAGGTGAAGGACGGCTTTCACACACACACATCTCTCAGAACTGAGCATGTGGAGAGACGTTCGTTCATCTAGCACAAATGGAACAGGTTGCAGGAGAAACTTTTACTCTGGTTTCTCAGTCTGTTTCCTAGTGCCGGTTTGAAGTTCCTGCAGTTTTCACTGTAAAACCTGGTTGGAGCTAGTTCCTCCGCATATATATGTATGGAGTGGAGTTTGCAACTTAAAAGAAACTTTGTGTTCCCAACAAGCTAGGTGAAGGACGGCTTTCACACACACTTATCTCTCAGAACTGAGCATGTGGAGAGACGTTCGTTCATCTAGCAGAAAGGGAACGGTTTGCAAGTGAAACTTTTACTCTGGTTTCTCAGTCTGTTTCCTAGTGCCGGTTTGAAGTTCCTGCAGTTTTCACTGTAAAACCGATTTGGAGCTAGTACCTCCCCATATATATGTATGGAGTGGAGTTTGCAACTGAAAAGAAACTATGTGTTCCCAACAAGCTAGGTGAAGGACGGCTTTCACACACACTTATCTCTCAGATCTGAGCATGTGGAGAGACGTTCGTTCATCTAGCACAAAGGGAAAGGGTTGCAGGAGAAAATTTTACTCTGGTTTCTCAGTCTGTTTCCTAGTGCCGGTTTGAAGTTCCAGCAGTTTTCACTGTAAAACCGATTTGGAGCTAGTACCTCCCCATATATATGTATGGAATGGAGTTTGCAACTGAAAAGAAACTTTGTGTTCCCAACAAGCTAGGTGAAGGACGGCTTTCACACACACTTATCTCTCAGAACTGAGCATGTGGAGAGACGTTCGTTCATCTAGCACAAAGGGAACGGGTTGCAGGAGAAACTTTTACTCTGGTTTCTCAGTCTGTTTCCTAGTGCCAGTTTGAAGTTCCTGCAGTTTTCACTGTAAAACCGATTTGGAGCTAGTACCTCCCCATATATATGTATGGAGTGGAGTTTGCAACTGAAAAGAATCTTTGTGTTCCCAACAAGCTAGGTGAAGGACGGCTTTCACACACACTTATCTCTCAGAACTGAGCATGTGGAGAGACGTTCGTTCATCTAGCACAAAGGAAACGGGTTGCAGGAGAAACTTTTACTCTGGTTTCTCAGTCTGTTTCCTAGTGCCAGTTTGAAGTTCCTGCAGTTTTCACTGTAAAACCGATTTGGAGCTAGTACCTCCCCATATATATGTATGGAGTGGAGTTTGCAACTGAAAAGAATCTTTGTGTTCCCAACAAGCTAGGAGAAGGACGGCTTTCACACACACTTATCTCTCAGAACTGAGCATGTGGAGAGACGTTCGTTCATCTAGCACAAAGGGAACGGGTTGCAGAGAAACTTTTACTCTGTTTTCTCAGACTGTTTCCTAGTGCCGGTTTGATGTTCCTGCAGTTTTCACTGTAAAACCGATTTGGAGCTAGTACCTCCCCATATATATGTATGGAGTGGAGTTTGCAGCTGAAAAGAATCTTTGTGTTCCCAGCAAGCTAGGTGAAGGACGGCTTTCACACACACGTATCTCTCAGAACTGAGCATGTGGAGAGACGTTCGTTTATCTAGCAGAAAGGGAGCGGGTTGCAGGAGAAACTTTTACTCTGGTTTCTCAGTCTGTTTCCTAGTGCCGGTTTGAAGTTCCTGCAGTTTTCACTGTAAAACCGATTTGTAGCTAGTACCTCCCCATATATATATATGGAGTGGAGTTTGCAACTGAAAAGAAACTTTGTGTTCCCAACAAGCTAGGTGAAGGACGGCTTTCACACACACTTATCTCTCAGAACTGAGCATGTGGAGAGACGTTCGTTCATCTAGCACAAAGGGAACGGGTTGCAGGAGAAACTTTTACTCTGGTTTCTCAGTCTGTTTCCTAGTGCCGGTTTGAAGTTCCAGCAGTTTTCACTGTAAAACCGAGTTGCAGCTAGTACCTCCCCATATATATGTAAGGAGTGGAGTTTGCAACTGAAAAGGAACTTTGTGTTCCCAACAAGCTAGGTGAAGGACCTTTTTCACACACACTTATCTCTCAGAACTGAGCATGTGGAGAGACGTTCGTTCATCTAGCACAAAGGGAACGGGATGGAGGAGAAAATTTTACTCTGGTTTCTCAGTCTGTTTCCTAGTGCCGGTTTGAAGTTCCTGCAGTTTTCTCTGTAAAACATGGTTGGAGCTAGAACCTCCCCATATATATGTATGGATTGGAGTTTGCAACTGAAAAGAAACTTTGTGTTCCCAACAAGGTAGGTGAAGGACGGCTTTCACACACACTTATCTCTCAGAACTGAGCTTGTGGAGAGACGTTCGTTCATCTAGCACAAAGGGAACGGGTTGCAGGAGAAACTTTTACTCTGGTTTCTCAGTCTGTTTCCTAGTGCCGGTTTGAAGTTCCTGCAGTTTTCACTGTAAAACCGATTTGGAGCTAGTACCTCCCCATATATATGTATGGAGTGGAGTTTGCAACTGAAAAGAAACTTTGTGTTCCCAACAAGCTAGGTGAAGGACGGCTTTCACACACACTTATCTCTCAGAACTGAGCATGTGAAGAGACGTTCGTTCATCTAGCACAAAGGGAACGGGTTGCAGGAGAAACTATTACTATGGTTTCTCAGTCTGTTTCCTAGTGCCGGTTTGAAGTTCCAGCAGTTTTCACTGTAAAAACGAGTTGGAGCTACTACCTCCCCATATTTATGTATGGAGTGGAGTTTACAATTGAAAAGAAACTTTATGTTCCCAAAAAGCTAGGTGAAGGAAGCTTTCACACACACTTATCTCTCAGAACTGAGCATGTGGAGAGACGTTCGTTCATATAGCACAAAGGGAACGGGTTGCAGGAGAAACTATTACTCTGGTTTCTCAGTCTGTTTCCTAGTGCCGGTTTGAAGTTCCAGCAGTTTTCACTGTAAATCCGAGTTGGAGCTAGTACCTCCCCATATATATGTATGGAGTGGAGTTTGCAACTGAAAAGAAACTTTGTGTTCCCAACAAGCTAGGTGAAGGACGGCTTTCACACACACTTATCTCTCAGAACTGAGCATGTGGAGAGACGTTCGTTCATCTAGCACAAGGGGAACGAGTTGCAGGAGAAACTTTTACTCTGGTTTCTCAGTCTGTTTCCTAGTGCCGGTTTGAAGTTCCTGCAGTTTTCACTGAAAAACCGATTTGGAGCTAGTTCCTCCCCATATATATGTATGGAGTGGAGTTTGCAACTGAAAAGAAACTTTGTGTTCCCAACAAGCTAGGTCAAGGACGGCTTTCACACACACTTATCTCTCAGATCTGAGCATGTGGAGAGAAGTTCGTTCATCTAGCACAAAGGGAACGGGTTGCAGAATATTTTACTCTGGTTTCTCAGTCTGTTTCCTAGTGCCGGTTTGAAGTTCCAGCAGTTTTCACTGTAAAACCGAGTTGGAGCTAGTACCTCCCCATATATATGTATGGAGTGGAGTTTGCAACTGAAAAGAATCTTTGTGTTCCCAACAAGCTAGGAGAAAGACGGCTTTCACACACACTAATCTCTCAGAACTGAGCATGTGGAGAGACGTTCGTTCATCTAGCACAAGGGGAACTGGTTGCAGGAGAAACTTTTACTCTGGTTTCTCAGTCTGTTTCCTAGTGCCGGTTTGAAGTTCCTGCACTTTTCACTGTAAAACCGATTTGGAGCTAGTTCCTCCCCATATAAATGTATGGAGTGGAGTTTGCAACTTAAAAGAAACTTTGTGTTCCCAACAAGCTAGGTGAAGGACGGCTTTCACACACACTTATCTCTCAGAACTGAGCATGTGGAGAGACGTTCGTTCATCTAGCACAAAGGGAACGGGTTGCAGGAGAAACTTTTACTCTGGTTTCTCAGTCTGTTTCCTAGTGCCGGTTTGAAGTTCCAGCAGTTTTCACTGTAAAACCGAGTTGCAGCTAGTACCTCCCCATATATATGTAAGGAGTGGAGTTTGCAACTGAAAAGGAACTTTGTGTTCCCAACAAGCTAGGTGAAGGACCTTTTTCACACACACTTATCTCTCAGAACTGAGCATGTGGAGAGACGTTCGTTCATCTAGCACAAAGGGAACGGGATGGAGGAGAAAATTTTACTCTGGTTTCTCAGTCTGTTTCCTAGTGCCGGTTTGAAGTTCCTGCAGTTTTCTCTGTAAAACATGGTTGGAGCTAGAACCTCCCCATATATATGTATGGATTGGAGTTTGCAACTGAAAAGAAACTTTGTGTTCCCAACAAGGTAGGTGAAGGACGGCTTTCACACACACTTATCTCTCAGAACTGAGCTTGTGGAGAGACGTTCGTTCATCTAGCACAAAGGGAACGGGTTGCAGGAGAAACTTTTACTCTGGTTTCTCAGTCTGTTTCCTAGTGCCGGTTTGAAGTTCCTGCAGTTTTCACTGTAAAACCGATTTGGAGCTAGTACCTCCCCATATATATGTATGGAGTGGAGTTTGCAACTGAAAAGAAACTTTGTGTTCCCAACAAGCTAGGTGAAGGACGGCTTTCACACACACTTATCTCTCAGAACTGAGCATGTGAAGAGACGTTCGTTCATCTAGCACAAAGGGAACGGGTTGCAGGAGAAACTATTACTATGGTTTCTCAGTCTGTTTCCTAGTGCCGGTTTGAAGTTCCAGCAGTTTTCACTGTAAAAACGAGTTGGAGCTACTACCTCCCCATATTTATGTATGGAGTGGAGTTTACAATTGAAAAGAAACTTTATGTTCCCAAAAAGCTAGGTGAAGGAAGCTTTCACACACACTTATCTCTCAGAACTGAGCATGTGGAGAGACGTTCGTTCATATAGCACAAAGGGAACGGGTTGCAGGAGAAACTATTACTCTGGTTTCTCAGTCTGTTTCCTAGTGCCGGTTTGAAGTTCCAGCAGTTTTCACTGTAAATCCGAGTTGGAGCTAGTACCTCCCCATATATATGTATGGAGTGGAGTTTGCAACTGAAAAGAAACTTTGTGTTCCCAACAAGCTAGGTGAAGGACGGCTTTCACACACACTTATCTCTCAGAACTGAGCATGTGGAGAGACGTTCGTTCATCTAGCACAAGGGGAACGAGTTGCAGGAGAAACTTTTACTCTGGTTTCTCAGTCTGTTTCCTAGTGCCGGTTTGAAGTTCCTGCAGTTTTCACTGAAAAACCGATTTGGAGCTAGTTCCTCCCCATATATATGTATGGAGTGGAGTTTGCAACTGAAAAGAAACTTTGTGTTCCCAACAAGCTAGGTCAAGGACGGCTTTCACACACACTTATCTCTCAGATCTGAGCATGTGGAGAGAAGTTCGTTCATCTAGCACAAAGGGAACGGGTTGCAGAATATTTTACTCTGGTTTCTCAGTCTGTTTCCTAGTGCCGGTTTGAAGTTCCAGCAGTTTTCACTGTAAAACCGAGTTGGAGCTAGTACCTCCCCATATATATGTATGGAGTGGAGTTTGCAACTGAAAAGAATCTTTGTGTTCCCAACAAGCTAGGAGAAAGACGGCTTTCACACACACTAATCTCTCAGAACTGAGCATGTGGAGAGACGTTCGTTCATCTAGCACAAGGGGAACTGGTTGCAGGAGAAACTTTTACTCTGGTTTCTCAGTCTGTTTCCTAGTGCCGGTTTGAAGTTCCTGCACTTTTCACTGTAAAACCGATTTGGAGCTAGTTCCTCCCCATATAAATGTATGGAGTGGAGTTTGCAACTTAAAAGAAACTTTGTGTTCCCAACAAGCTAGGTGAAGGACGGCTTTCACACACACTTATCTCTCAGAACTGAGCATGTGGAGAGACGTTCGTTCATCTAGCACAAAGGGAACGGGTTGCAGGAGAAACTTTTACTCTGGTTTCTCAGTCTGTTTCCTAGTGCCGGTTTGAAGTTCCAGCAGTTTTCACTGTAAAACCGAGTTGCAGCTAGTACCTCCCCATATATATGTAAGGAGTGGAGTTTGCAACTGAAAAGGAACTTTGTGTTCCCAACAAGCTAGGTGAAGGACCTTTTTCACACACACTTATCTCTCAGAACTGAGCATGTGGAGAGACGTTCGTTCATCTAGCACAAAGGGAACGGGATGGAGGAGAAAATTTTACTCTGGTTTCTCAGTCTGTTTCCTAGTGCCGGTTTGAAGTTCCTGCAGTTTTCTCTGTAAAACATGGTTGGAGCTAGAACCTCCCCATATATATGTATGGATTGGAGTTTGCAACTGAAAAGAAACTTTGTGTTCCCAACAAGGTAGGTGAAGGACGGCTTTCACACACACTTATCTCTCAGAACTGAGCTTGTGGAGAGACGTTCGTTCATCTAGCACAAAGGGAACGGGTTGCAGGAGAAACTTTTACTCTGGTTTCTCAGTCTGTTTCCTAGTGCCGGTTTGAAGTTCCTGCAGTTTTCACTGTAAAACCGATTTGGAGCTAGTACCTCCCCATATATATGTATGGAGTGGAGTTTGCAACTGAAAAGAAACTTTGTGTTCCCAACAAGCTAGGTGAAGGACGGCTTTCACACACACTTATCTCTCAGAACTGAGCATGTGAAGAGACGTTCGTTCATCTAGCACAAAGGGAACGGGTTGCAGGAGAAACTATTACTATGGTTTCTCAGTCTGTTTCCTAGTGCCGGTTTGAAGTTCCAGCAGTTTTCACTGTAAAAACGAGTTGGAGCTACTACCTCCCCATATTTATGTATGGAGTGGAGTTTACAATTGAAAAGAAACTTTATGTTCCCAAAAAGCTAGGTGAAGGAAGCTTTCACACACACTTATCTCTCAGAACTGAGCATGTGGAGAGACGTTCGTTCATATAGCACAAAGGGAACGGGTTGCAGGAGAAACTATTACTCTGGTTTCTCAGTCTGTTTCCTAGTGCCGGTTTGAAGTTCCAGCAGTTTTCACTGTAAATCCGAGTTGGAGCTAGTACCTCCCCATATATATGTATGGAGTGGAGTTTGCAACTGAAAAGAAACTTTGTGTTCCCAACAAGCTAGGTGAAGGACGGCTTTCACACACACTTATCTCTCAGAACTGAGCATGTGGAGAGACGTTCGTTCATCTAGCACAAGGGGAACGAGTTGCAGGAGAAACTTTTACTCTGGTTTCTCAGTCTGTTTCCTAGTGCCGGTTTGAAGTTCCTGCAGTTTTCACTGAAAAACCGATTTGGAGCTAGTTCCTCCCCATATATATGTATGGAGTGGAGTTTGCAACTGAAAAGAAACTTTGTGTTCCCAACAAGCTAGGTCAAGGACGGCTTTCACACACACTTATCTCTCAGATCTGAGCATGTGGAGAGAAGTTCGTTCATCTAGCACAAAGGGAACGGGTTGCAGAATATTTTACTCTGGTTTCTCAGTCTGTTTCCTAGTGCCGGTTTGAAGTTCCAGCAGTTTTCACTGTAAAACCGAGTTGGAGCTAGTACCTCCCCATATATATGTATGGAGTGGAGTTTGCAACTGAAAAGAATCTTTGTGTTCCCAACAAGCTAGGAGAAAGACGGCTTTCACACACACTAATCTCTCAGAACTGAGCATGTGGAGAGACGTTCGTTCATCTAGCACAAGGGGAACTGGTTGCAGGAGAAACTTTTACTCTGGTTTCTCAGTCTGTTTCCTAGTGCCGGTTTGAAGTTCCTGCACTTTTCACTGTAAAACCGATTTGGAGCTAGTTCCTCCCCATATAAATGTATGGAGTGGAGTTTGCAACTTAAAAGAAACTTTGTGTTCCCAACAAGCTAGGTGAAGGACGGCTTTCACACACACTTATCTCTAAGAACTGAGCATGTGGAGAGACGTTCGTTCATCTAGCACAAAGGGAACGGGTTGCAGGAGCAACTTTTACTCTGGTTTCTCATTCTATTTCCTTGTGCCGGTTTGAAGTTCCAGCAGTTTTCACTGTAAAACCGATTTGGAGCTAGTACCTCCCCATATATATGTATGGAGTGGAGTTTACAAATGAAAAGAAACTTTATGTTCCCAAAATCTAGGTGAAGGACGGCTTTCACACACACACATCTCTCAGAACTGAGCATGTGGAGAGACGTTCGTTCATCTAGCACAAATGGAACAGGTTGCAGGAGAAACTTTTACTCTGGTTTCTCAGTTTGTTTCCTAGTGCCGGTTTGAAGTTCCTGCAGTTTTCACTGTAAAACCTGGTTGGAGCTAGTTCCTCCGCATATATATGTATGGAGTGGAGTTTGCAACTTAAAAGAAACTTTGTGTTCCCAACAAGCTAGGTGAAGGACGGCTTTCACACACACTTATCTCTCAGAACTGAGCATGTGGAGAGACGTTCGTTCATCTAGCAGAAAGGGAACGGTTTGCAAGTGAAACTTTTACTCTGGTTTCTCAGTCTGTTTCCTAGTGCCGGTTTGAAGTTCCTGCAGTTTTCACTGTAAAACCGATTTGGAGCTAGTACCTCCCCATATATATGTATGGAGTGGAGTTTGCAACTGAAAAGAAACTATGTGTTCCCAACAAGCTAGGTGAAGGACGGCTTTCACACACACTTATCTCTCAGATCTGAGCATGTGGAGAGACGTTCGTTCATCTAGCACAAAGGGAAAGGGTTGCAGGAGAAAATTTTACTCTGGTTTCTCAGTCTGTTTCCTAGTGCCGGTTTGAAGTTCCAGCAGTTTTCACTGTAAAACCGATTTGGAGCTAGTACCTCCCCATATATATGTATGGAATGGAGTTTGCAACTGAAAAGAAACTTTGTGTTCCCAACAAGCTAGGTGAAGGACGGCTTTCACACACACTTATCTCTCAGAACTGAGCATGTGGAGAGACGTTCGTTCATCTAGCACAAAGGGAACGGGTTGCAGGAGAAACTTTTACTCTGGTTTCTCAGTCTGTTTCCTAGTGCCAGTTTGAAGTTCCTGCAGTTTTCACTGTAAAACCGATTTGGAGCTAGTACCTCCCCATATATATGTATGGAGTGGAGTTTGCAACTGAAAAGAATCTTTGTGTTCCCAACAAGCTAGGTGAAGGACGGCTTTCACACACACTTATCTCTCAGAACTGAGCATGTGGAGAGACGTTCGTTCATCTAGCACAAAGGAAACGGGTTGCAGGAGAAACTTTTACTCTGGTTTCTCAGTCTGTTTCCTAGTGCCAGTTTGAAGTTCCTGCAGTTTTCACTGTAAAACCGATTTGGAGCTAGTACCTCCCCATATATATGTATGGAGTGGAGTTTGCAACTGAAAAGAATCTTTGTGTTCCCAACAAGCTAGGTGAAGGACGGCTTTCACACACACTTATCTCTCAGAACTGAGCATGTGGAGAGACGTTCGTTCATCTAGCACAAAGGAAACGGGTTGCAGGAGAAACTTTTACTCTGGTTTCTCAGTCTGTTTCCTAGTGCCAGTTTGAAGTTCCTGCAGTTTTCACTGTAAAACCGATTTGGAGCTAGTACCTCCCCATATATATGTATGGAGTGGAGTTTGCAACTGAAAAGAATCTTTGTGTTCCCAACAAGCTAGGAGAAGGACGGCTTTCACACACAATTATCTCTCAGAACTGAGCATGTGGAGAGACGTTCGTTCATCTAGCACAAAGGGAACGGGTTGCAGAGAAACTTTTACTCTGTTTTCTCAGACTGTTTCCTAGTGCCGGTTTGAAGTTCCTGCAGTTTTCACTGTAAAACCGATTTGGAGCTAGTACCTCCCCATATATATGTATGGAGTGGAGTTTGCAGCTGAAAAGAATCTTTGTGTTCCCAACAAGCTAGGTGAAGGACGGCTTTCACACACACGTATCTCTCAGAACTGAGCATGTGGAGAGACGTTCGTTTATCTAGCAGAAAGGGAGCGGGTTGCAGGAGAAACTTTTACTCTGGTTTCTCAGTCTGTTTCCTAGTGCCGGTTTGAAGTTCCTGCAGTTTTCACTGTAAAACCGATTTGTAGCTAGTACCTCCCCATATATATATATGGAGTGGAGTTTGCAACTGAAAAGAAACTTTGTGTTCCCAACAAGCTAGGTGAAGGACGGCTTTCACACACACTTATCTCTCAGAACTGAGCATGTGGAGAGACGTTCGTTCATCTAGCACAAAGGGAACGGGTTGCAGGAGAAACTTTTACTCTGGTTTCTCAGTCTGTTTCCTAGTGCCGGTTTGAAGTTCCAGCAGTTTTCACTGTAAAACCGAGTTGCAGCTAGTACCTCCCCATATATATGTAAGGAGTGGAGTTTGCAACTGAAAAGGAACTTTGTGTTCCCAACAAGCTAGGTGAAGGACCTTTTTCACACACACTTATCTCTCAGAACTGAGCATGTGGAGAGACGTTCGTTCATCTAGCACAAAGGGAACGGGTTGGAGGAGAAAATTTTACTCTGGTTTCTCAGTCTGTTTCCTAGTGCCGGTTTGAAGTTCCTGCAGTTTTCTCTGTAAAACCTGGTTGGAGCTAGAACCTCCCCATATATATGTATGGATTGGAGTTTGCAACTGAAAAGAAACTTTGTGTTCCCAACAAGGTAGGTGAAGGACGGCTTTCACACACACTTATCTCTCAGAACTGAGCATGTGGAGAGACGTTCGTTCATCTAGCACAAAGGGAACGGGTTGCAGGAGAAACTTTTACTCTGGTTTCTCAGTCTGTTTCCTAGTGCCGGTTTGAAGTTCCTGCAGTTTTCACTGTAAAACCGATTTGGAGCTAGTACCTCCCCAAATATATGTATGGAGTGGAGTTTGCAACTGAAAAGAAACTTTGTGTTCCCAACAAGCTAGGTGAAGGACGGCTTTCACACACACTTATCTCTCAGAACTGAGCATGTGAAGAGACGTTCGTTCATCTAGCACAAAGGGAACGGGTTGCAGGAGAAACTATTACTATGGTTTCTCAGTCTGTTTCCTAGTGCCGGTTTGAAGTTCCAGCAGTTTTCACTGTAAAAACGAGTTGGAGCTAGTACCTCCCCATATTTATGTATGGAGTGGAGTTTACAATTGAAAAGAAACTTTATGTTCCCAAAAAGCTAGGTGAAGGAAGCTTTCACACACACTTATCTCTCAGAACTGAGCATGTGGAGAGAAGTTCGTTCATATAGCACAAAGGGAACGGGTTGCAGGAGAAACTATTACTCTGGTTTCTCAGTCTGTTTCCTAGTGCCGGTTTGAAGTTCCAGCAGTTTTCACTGTAAAACCGAGTTGGAGCTAGTACCTCCCCATATATATGTATGGAGTGGAGTTTGCAACTGAAAAGAATCTTTGTGTTCCCAACAAGCTAGGTGAAGGACGGCTTTCACACACACTTATCTCTCAGAACTGAGCATGTGGAGAGACGTTCGTTCATCTAGCACAAGGGGAACGAGTTGCAGGAGAAACTTTTACTCTGGTTTCTCAGTCTGTTTCCTAGTGCCGGTTTGAAGTTCCTGCAGTTTTCACTGAAAAACCGATTTGGAGCTAGTTCCTCCCCATATATATGTATGGAGTGGAGTTTGCAACTGAAAAGAAACTTTGTGTTCCCAACAAGCTAGGTCAAGGACGGCTTTCACACACACTTATCTCTCAGATCTGAGCATGTGGAGAGAAGTTCGTTCATCTAGCACAAAGGGAACGGGTTGCAGAATATTTTACTCTGGTTTCTCAGTCTGTTTCCTAGTGCCGGTTTGAAGTTCCAGCAGTTTTCACTGTAAAACCGAGTTGGAGCTAGTACCTCCCCATATATATGTATGGAGTGGAGTTTGCAACTGAAAAGAATCTTTGTGTTCCCAACAAGCTAGGAGAAGGACGGCTTTCACACACACTTATCTCTCAGAACTGAGCATGTGGAGAGACGTTCGTTCATCTAGCACAAAGGGAACGGGTTGCAGGAGAAACTTTTACTCTGGTTTCTCAGTCTGTTTCCTAGTGCCAGTTTGAAGTTCCTGCATTTTTCACTGTAAAACCGATTTGGAGCTAGTACCTCCCCATATATATGTATGGAGTGGAGTTTGCAACTGAAAAGAATCTTTGTGTTCCCAACAAGCTAGGAGAAGGACGGCTTTCACACACACTAATCTCTCAGAACTGAGCATGTGGAGAGACGTTCGTTCATCTAGCACAAGGGGAACTGGTTGCAGGAGAAACTTTTACTCTGGTTTCTCAGTCTGTTTCCTAGTGCCGGTTTGAAGTTCCTGCACTTTTCACTGTAAAACCGATTTGGAGCTAGTTCCTCCCCATATAAATGTATGGATTGGAGTTTGCAACTTAAAAGAAACTTTGTGTTCCCAACAAGCTAGGTGAAAGACGGCTTTCACACACACTTATCTCTAAGAACTGAGCATGTGGAGAGACGTTCGTTCATCTAGCACAAAGGGAACGGGTTGCAGGAGCAACTTTTACTCTGGTTTCTCATTCTATTTCCTTGTGCCGGTTTGAAGTTCCAGCAGTTTTCACTGTAAAACCGATTTGGAGCTAGTACCTCCCCATATATATGTATGGAGTGGAGTTTACAAATGAAAAGAAACTTTATGTTCCCAAAATCTAGGTGAAGGACGGCTTTCACACACACACATCTCTCAGAACTGAGCATGTGGAGAGACGTTCGTTCATCTAGCACAAATGGAACAGGTTGCAGGAGAAACTTTTACTCTGGTTTCTCAGTCTGTTTCCTAGTGCCGGTTTGAAGTTCCTGCAGTTTTCACTGTAAAACCTGGTTGGAGCTAGTTCCTCCGCATATATATGTATGGAGTGGAGTTTGCAACTTAAAAGAAACTTTGTGTTCCCAACAAGCTAGGTGAAGGACGGCTTTCACACACACTTATCTCTCAGAACTGAGCATGTGGAGAGACGTTCGTTCATCTAGCAGAAAGGGAACGGTTTGCAAGTGAAACTTTTACTCTGGTTTCTCAGTCTGTTTCCTAGTGCCGGTTTGAAGTTCCTGCAGTTTTCACTGTAAAACCGATTTGGAGCTAGTACCTCCCCATATATATGTATGGAGTGGAGTTTGCAACTGAAAAGAAACTATGTGTTCCCAACAAGCTAGGTGAAGGACGGCTTTCACACACACTTATCTCTCAGATCTGAGCATGTGGAGAGACGTTCGTTCATCTAGCACAAAGGGAACGGGTTGCAGGAGAAAATTTTACTCTGGTTTCTCAGTCTGTTTCCTAGTGCCGGTTTGAAGTTCCTGCAGTTTTCACTGTAAAACCGATTTGGAGCTAGTACCTCCCCATATATATGTATGGAATGGAGTTTGCAACTGAAAAGAAACTTTGTGTTCCCAACAAGCTAGGTGAAGGACGGCTTTCACACACACTTATCTCTCAGAACTGAGCATGTGGAGAGACGTTCGTTCATCTAGCACAAAGGGAACGGGTTGCAGGAGAAACTTTTACTCTGGTTTCTCAGTCTGTTTCCTAGTGCCAGTTTGAAGTTCCTGCAGTTTTCACTGTAAAACCGATTTGGAGCTAGTACCTCCCCATATATATGTATGGAGTGGAGTTTGCAACTGAAAAGAATCTTTGTGTTCCCAACAAGCTAGGTGAAGGACGGCTTTCACACACACTTATCTCTCAGAACTGAGCATGTGGAGAGACGTTCGTTCATCTAGCACAAAGGAAACGGGTTGCAGGAGAAACTTTTACTCTGGTTTCTCAGTCTGTTTCATAGTGCCAGTTTGAAGTTCCTGCAGTTTTCACTGTAAAACCGATTAGGAGCTAGTACCTCCCCATATATATGTATGGAGTGGAGTTTGCAACTGAAAAGAATCTTTGTGTTCCCAACAAGCTAGATGAAGGACGGCTTTCACACACACTTATCTCTCAGAACTGAGCATGTGGAGAGACGTTCGTTCATCTAGTACAAAGTGAACGGGTTGCAGGAGAAACATTTACTCTGGTTTCTCAGTCTGTTTCCTAGTGCCGGTTTGAAGTTCCTGCAGTTTTCACTGTAAAACCTGGTTGGAGCTAGTACCTCCCCATATATATGTATGGAGTGGAGTTTGCAACTGAAAAGAAACTTTGTGTTCCCAACAAGCTAGGTGAAGGACGGCTTTCACACACACTTATCTCTCAGAACTGAGCATGTGGAGAGACGTTCGTTCATCTAGCACAAATGGAACGGGTTGCAGGAGAAACTTTTACTCTGGTTTCTCAGTCTGTTTCCTAGTGCCGGTTTGAAGTTCCTGCAGTTTTCACTGTAAAACCTGGTTGGAGCTAGTACTTCCCCATATATATGTATGGAGTGGAGTTTGCAACTGAAAAGAAACTTTGTGTTCCAAACAAGATAGGTGAAGGACGGCTTTCACACACACTTATCTCTCAGAAGTGAGCATGTGGAGAGACGTTCGTTCATCTAGCACAAAGGGAACGGGTTGCAGGAGAAACTTTTACTCTGGTTTCTCAGTCTGTTTCCTAGTGCCGGTTTGAAGTTCCAGCAGTTTTCACTGTAAAACCGAGTTGCAGCTAGTACCTCCCCATATATATGTATGGAGTGGAGTTTGCAACTGAAAAGAAACTTTGTGTTCCCAACAAGCTAGGTGAAGGACGGCTTTCACACACACTTATCTCTCAGAACTGAGCATGTGGAGAGACGTTCGTTCATCTAGCACAAATGGAACGGGTTGCAGGAGAAACTTTTACTCTGGTTTCTCAGTCTGTTTCCTAGTGCCGGTTTGAAGTTCCAGCAGTTTTCACTGTAAAACCGAGTTGGAGGTAGTACCTCCCCATATTTATGTATGGAGTGGAGTTTACAAATGTAAAGAAACTTTATGTTCCCTAAAAGCTAGGTGAAGGACGGCTTTCACACACACACATCTCTCAGAACTGAGCATGTGGAGAGACGTTCGTTCATCTAGCACAAAGGAAACAGGTTGCAGGAGAAACTTTTACTCTGGTTTTTCAGTCTGTTTCCTAGTGCCGGTTTGAAGTTCCTGCAGTTTTCACTGTAAAACCTGGTTGGAGCTAGTACCTCCCTATATATATGTATGGATTGGAGTTTGCAACTGAAAAGAAACTTTGTGTTCCCAACAAGCTAGGTGAAGGACGGCTTTCACACACACACATCTCTCAGAACTGAGCATGTGGAGAGACGTTCGTTCATCTAGCACAAATGGAACTGGTTGCAGGAGAAACATTTACTCTGGTTTCTCAGTCTGTTTCCTAGTGCCGGTTTGAAGTTCCTGCAGTTTTCACTGTAAAACCTGGTTGGAGCTAGTACCTCCGCATATATATGTATGGAGTGGAGTTTGCAACTTAAAAGAAACTTTGTGTTCCCAACAAGCTAGGTGAAGGACGGCTTTCACACACACTTATCTCTCAGAAGTGAGCATGTGGAGAGACGTTCGTTCATCTAGCACAAAGGGAACGGGTTGCAGGAGAAACTTTTACTCTGGTTTCTCAGTCTGTTTCCTAGTGCCGGTTTGAAGTTCCTGCAGTTTTCACTGTAAAACCGATTTGGAGCTAGTACCTAACCATATATATGTATGGAGTGGAGTTTGCAACTGAAAAGAAAATTTGTGTTCCCAACAAGCTAGGTGAAGGACGGCTTTCACACACACTTTTCTCTCAGAACTGAGCATGTGGAGAGACGTTCGTTCATCTAGCACAAAGGGAACAGGTTGCAGAAGAAAGTTTAACTCTGGTTTCTCAGTCTGTTTCCTAGTGCCGGTTTGAAGTTCCTGCAGTTTTCACTCTAAAACCGATTTGGAGCTAGTACCTCCCCATATATATGTATGGAGTGGAGTTTGCAACTGAAAAGAAACTTTGTGTTCCCAACAAGCTAGGTGAAGGACGGCTTTCACACACATTTATCTCTCAGAACTGAGCATGTGGAGAGACGTTCGTTCATCTAGCAGAAAGGGAACGGGTTGCAGGAGAAACTTTTACTCTGGTTTCTCAGTCTGTTTCCTAGTGCCGGTTTTAAGTTCCTGCAGTTTTCACTGTAAAACCGATTTGGAGCTAGTACCACCCCATATATATGTATGGAGTGGAGTTTGCAACTGAAAAGAAACTTTGTGTTCCCAACAAGCTAGATGAAGGACGGCTTTCACACACACTTATCTCTCAGAACTGAGCATGTGGAGAGACGTTCGTTCATCTAGTACAAAGTGAACGGGTTGCAGGAGAAACTTTTACTCTGGTTTCTCAGTCTGTTTCCTAGTGCCGGTTTGAAGTTCCTGCAGTTTTCACTGTAAAACTTGGTTGGAGCTAGTACCTCCCCATATATATGTATGGAGTGGAGTTTGCAACTGAAAAGAAACTTTGTGTTCCCAACAAGCTAGGTGAAGGACGGCTTTCACACACACTTATCTCTCAGAACTGAGCATGTGGAGAGACGTTCGTTCATCTAGCACAAAGGGAACGGTTTGCAGGAGAAACTTTTACTCTGGTTTCTCAGTCTGTTTCCTAGTGCCGGTTTGAAGTTCCAGCAGTTTTCACTGTAAAACCGAGTTGCAGATAGTACCACCCCATATATATGTAAGGAGTGGAGTTTGCAACTGAAAAGAAACTTTGTGTTCCCAACAAGCTAGGTGAAGGACGGCTTTCACACACACTTATCTCTCAGAACTGAGCATGTGGAGAGACGTTCGTTCATCTAGCACAAAGGGAACGGGTTGCAGGAGAAAAATTTACTCTGGTTTCTCAGTCTGTTTCCTAGTGCCGGTTTGAAGTTCCAGCAGTTTTCACTGTAAAACCGAGTTGGAGCTAGTACCACCCCATATATATGTATGGAGTGGAGTTTACAAATGAAAAGAAACTTTATGTTCCCAAAAAGCTAGGTGAAGGACGGCTTTCACACACACACATCTCTCAGAACTGAGCATGTGGAGAGACGTTCGTTCATCTAGCACAAAGGGAACAGGTTGCAGGAGAAACTTTTACTCTGGTTTCTCAGTCTGTTTCCTAGTGCCGGTTTGAAGTTCCTGCAATTTTCACTGTAAAACCTGGTTGGAGCTAGTAACTCCGCATATATATGTATGGAGTGGAGTTTGCAACTGAAAAGAAACTTTGTGTTCCCAACAAGCTAGGTGAAGGACGGCTTTCACACACACTTATCTCTCAGAACTGAGCATGTGGAGAGACGTTCGTTCCCCTAGTAGAAAAGGAACGGGTTGCAGGAGAAACTTTTACTCTGGATTCTCAGTCTGTTTCCTAGTGCCGGTTTGAAGTTCCAGCAGTTTTCACTGTAAAACCGAGTTGGAGCTAGTACCTCCCCATATATATGTATGGAGTGGAGTTTACAAATGAAAAGAATCTTAGTTTTCCCAAAAAGCTAGGTGAAGGACGGCTTTCACACACACACATCTCTCAGAACTGAGCATGTGGGGAGACGTTCGTTCATCTAGCACAAAGGGAACAGGTTGCAGGTGAAACTTTTACTCTTGTTTCTCAGTCTGTTTCCTAGTGCCGGTTTGCAGTTCCTGCAGTTTTCACTGTAAAACCTGGTTGGAGCTAGTATCTCCGCATATATATGTATGGAGTGGAGTTTGCAACTGAAAAGAAACTTTGTGTTCCCAAAAAGCTAGTTGAAGGACGGCTTTCACACACACTTATCTCTCAGAACTTAGCATGTGGAGAGACGTTCGTTCATCTAGCACAAAGGGAACGGGTTGCAGGAGAAACTTATACTCTGGTTCTCAGTCTTTTTCCTAGTGCAGGTTTGAAGTTCCAGCAGTTTTCACTGTAAAACCGATTTGGAGCTAGTACCTCCCCATATATATGTATGGATTGGAGTTTGCAACTGAAAAGAAACTTTGTGTTCCCAACAAGCTAAGTGAAGGACGGCTTTCACACACACTTATCTCTCAGAACTGAGCATGTGGAGAGACGTTCGTTCATCTAGCAGAAAGGGAACGGGTTGCAGGAGAAACTTTTACTCTGGTTTCTCAGTCTGTTTCCTAGTGCCGGTTTGAAGTTCCTGCAGTTTTCACTGTAAAACCGATTTGGAGCTAGTACCTCCCCATATATATGTATGGAGTGGAGTTTGCAACTGAAAAGAATCTTTGTGTTCCCAACAAGCTAGGTGAAGGACGGCTTTCACACACCATTTTCTCTCAGAACTGAGCATGTGGAGAGACGTTCGTTCATCTAGCAGAAAGGGAAAGGGTTGCAGGAGAAACTTTTACTCTGGTTTCTCAGTCTGTTTCCTAGTGCCGGTTTGAAGTTCCAGCAGTTTTCACTGTAAAACCGAGTTGCAGCTAGAACCGCCCCATATATAAGTATGGAGTGGACTTTGCACCTGAAAAGAAACTTTGTGTTCCCAACAAGCTAGGTGAAGGACGGCTTTCACACACACTTATCTCTCAGAACTGAGCATGTGGAGAGACGTTCGTTCATCTAGCACAAACGGAACGGGTTGCAGGAGAAACTATTACTATGGTTTCTCAGTCTGTTTCCTAGTGCCGGTTTGAAGTTCCAGCAGTTTTCACTGTAAAACCGAGTTGGAGCTAGTACCTCCCCATATATATGTATGGAGTGGAGTTTACAATTGAAAAGAAACTTTATGTTCCCAAAAAGCTAGGTGAAGGACGGCTTTCACACACACACATCTCTCAGAACTGAGCATGTGGAGAGACGTTCGTTTTCTAGCACAATGGGAACAGGTTGCAGGAGAAACTTTTACTCTGGTTTCTCAGTCTGTTTCCTAGTGCCGGTTTGATGTTCCTGCAGTTTTCACTGTAAAACCTGGTTGGAGCTAGTACCTCCGCATATATATGTATGGAGTGTAGTTTGCATCTGAAAAGAAACTTTGTGTTCCCAACAAGCTAGGTGAAGGACGGCTTTCACACACAATTATCTCTCAGAACTGAGCATGTGGAGAGACGTTCGTTCCCCTAGCAGAAAGGGAACGGGTTGCAGGAGAAACTTTTACTCTGGTTTCTCAGTCTGTTTCCTAGTGCCGGTTTGAAGTTCCAGCAGTTTTCACTGTAAAACAGAGTTGGAGCTAGTACCTCCCCATATATATGTATGGAGTGGAGTTTACAAATGAAAAGAATCTTTATGTTCCCAAAAAGCTAGATGAAGGACGGCTTTCACACACACACACATCTCTCAGAACTGAGCATGTGGAGAGACGAACGTTCATCTAGCACAAAGGGAACACGTTGCAGGTGAAACTTTTACTCTGGTTTCTCAGTCTGTTTCCTAGTGCCGGTTTAAAGTTCCTGCAGTTTTCACTGTAAAACCTGGTTGGAGCTAGTACCTCCCCATATATATGTATGGAGTGGAGTTTGTAACTGAAAAGAAACTTTGTGTTCCCAACAAGCTAGGTGAAGGACGGCTTTCACACACACTTATCTCTCAGAACTGAGCATGTGGAGAGACGTTCGTTCATCTAGCACAAAGGGAACGGGTTGCAGATGAAACTTTTACTCTGGTTTCTCAGTCTGTTTCCAAGTGCCGGTTTGAAGTTCCAGCAGTTTTCACTGTAAAACCGATTTGGAGCTAGTACCTCCCCATATATATGTATGGAGTGGAGTTTGCAACTGAAAAGAAACGTTGTGTTCCCAACAAGCTAGGTGAAGGACGGCTTTCACACACACTTATCTCTCAGAACTGAGCATGTGGAGAGACGTTCGTTCATCTAGCAGAAAGGGAACTGGTTGCAGGAGAAACTTTTACTCTGGTTTCTCAGTCTGTTTCCTAGTGCCGGTTTGAAGTTCCTGCAGTTTTCACTGTAAAACCTGGTTGGAGCTAGTACCTCCGCATATATATATATGGAGTGGAGATTGCATCTGAAAAGAAACTTTGTGTTCCCAACAAGCTAGGTGAAGGACGGCTTTCACACACACTTATCTCTCAGAACTGAGCATGTGGAGAGACGTTCGTTCATCTAGCACAAAGGGAACGGGTTGCAGGTGAAACTTTTACTCTGGTTTCTCAGTCTGTTTCCTAGCGCCGGTTTGAAATTCCAGCAGTTTTCACTGTAAAACCGATTTGGAGCTAGTACCTCCCCATATATATGTATGGAGTGGAGTTTGCAACTGAAAAGAAAATTTGTGTTCCCAACAAGCTAGGTGAAGTACGGCTTTCACACACACTTATCTCACAGAACTGAGCATGTGGAGAGACGTTCGTTCATCTATCAGAAAGGGAACGGGTTGCAGGAGAAACTTTTACTCTGGTTTCTCAGTCTGTTTCCTAGTGCCGGTTTGAAGTTCCTGCAGTTTTCACTGTAAAACCGATTTGGAGCTAGTACCTCCCCATATATATGTATGGAGTGGAGTTGGCAACTGAAAAGAAACTTTGTGTTCCCAACAAGCTAGGTGAAGGACGGCTTTCACACACACTTATCCCTCAGAACTGACCATGTGGAGAGACGTTCGTTCATCTAGCACAAAGGGAACGGGTTGCAGGAGAAAATTTTACTCTGGTTTCTCAGTCTGTTTCCTAGTGCCGGTTTGAAGTTCCTGCAGTTTTCACTGTAAAACCGAGTTGGAGCTAGTACCTCCCCATATATATGTATGGAGTGGAGTTAGCAACTGAAAAGAAAGTTTGTGTTCCCAACAAGCTAGGTGAAGGACGGCTTTCACACACACTTATCTCTCAAAATTGAGCATGTGGAGAGACGTTCGTTCATCTAGCACAAAGGGAACGGGTTGCAAGAGAAACTATAACTATGGTTTCTCAGTCTGTTTCCTAGTGCCGTTTTGAAGTTCCAGCAGTTTTCACTGTAAAACCGATTTGGAGCTAGTACCTCCCCATATATATGTATGGAGTGGAGTTTACAATTGAAAAGAAACTTTATGTTCCCAAAAAGCTAGGTGAAGGACGGCTTTCACACACACACATCTCTCAGAACTGAGCATGTGGAGAGACGTTCGTTCATCTAGCACAAAGGGAACGGGTTGCAGGAGAAACTTTTACTCTGGTTTCTCAGTCTGTTTCCTAGTAACTGTTTGAAGTTCCTGCAGTTTTCACTGTAAAACCGATTTGGAGCTAGTACCTCCCCATATATATGTATGGAGTGGAGTTTGCAACTGAAAAGAAACTTTGTGTTCCCAACAAGCTAGGTGAAGGACGGCTTTCACACACACTTATCTCTCAGAACTGAGCATGTGGAGAGACGTTCGTTCATCTAGCACAAAGGGAACGGGTTGCAGGAGAAACTTTTACTCTGGTTTCTCAGTCTGTTTCCTAGTGCCGGTTTGAAGTTCCTGCAGTTTTCACTGTAAAACGGATTTGGAGCTAGTACCTCCCCATATATATGTATGGAGTTGAGTTTGCAACTGAAAAGAAACTTTGTGTTCCCAACAAGCTAGGTGAAGGACGGCTTTCACACACACTTATCTCTCAGAACTGAGCATGTGGAGAGTCGTTCTTTCATCTAGCACAAAGGGAACGGTTTGCAGGAGAAACTTTTACTCTGGTTTCTCAGTCTTTTTCCTAGTGCCGGTTTGAAGTTCCTGCAGTTTTCATTGTAAAACCTGGTTGGAGCTAGTACCTCACCATATATATGTATGGAGTGGAGTTTGCAACTGAAAAGAAACTTTGTGTTCCAAACAAGATAAGTGAAGGACGGCTTTCACACACACTTATCTCTCAGAACTGAGCATGTGGGGAGACGTTCGTTCATCTAGCACAAAGGGAACGGGTTGCAGGAGAAACTTTTACTCTGGTTTCTCAGTCTGTTTCCTAGTGCCGGTTTGAAGTTCCAGCAGTTTTCACTTTAAAACCGAGTTGCAGCTAAAACCTCCCCATATATATGTATGGAGTGGAGTTTGCAACTGAAAAGAAACTTTGTGTTCCCAACAAGCTAGGTGAAGGACGGCTTTCACACACACTTATCTCTCAGAACTGAGCATGTGGAGAGACGTTCGTTCATCTAGCACAAAGGGAACGTGTTGCAGGAGAAACTTTTACTCTGGTTTCTCAGTCTGTTTCCTAGTGCCGGTTTGAAGTTCTTGCATTTTTCACTGTAAAACCGATTTGGAGCTAGTACCTCCCCTTTTATATGTATGGAGTGGAGTTTGCAACTGAAAAGAAACTTTGTGTTCCAAACAAGATAGGTGAAGAACGGCATTCACACACATTTATCTCTCAGAACTGAGCATGTGGAGAGACGTTCGTTCATCTAGCACAAAGGGAACGGGTTGCAGGAGAAATTTTACTCTGGTTTCTCAGTCTGTTTCCTAGTGCCGGTTTGAAGTTCCAGCAGTTTTCACTGTAAAACCGAGTTCCAGCTAGTACCTCCCCATATATATGTATGGAGTGGAGTTTGCAACTGAAAAGAAACTTTGTGTTCCCAACAAGCTAGGTGAAGGACGGCTTTCACACACACATATCTCTCAGAACTGAGCATGTGGAGAGACGTTCGTTCATCTAGCACAAAGGGAACGGGTTGCAGGAGAAAATTTTACTCTGGTTTCTCAGTCTGTTTCCTAGTGCCGGTTTGAAGTTCCAGCAGTTTTCACTGTAAAACAGAGTTGGAGCTAGTACCTCCCCATATATATGTATGGAGTGGAGTTTACAAATGAAAAGAAACTTTATGTTCCCAAAAAGGTAGGTGAAGGACGGCTTTCACACACACACATCTCTCAGAACTGAGCATGTGGAGAGACGTTCGTTCATCTAGCACAAAGGGAACAGGTTGCAGGAGAAACTTTTACTCTGGTTTCTCAGTCTGTTTCCTAGTGCCGGTTTGAAGTTCCTGCAGTTTTCACTGTAAAACCTGGTTGGAGCTAGTACCTCCCCATATATATGTATGGAGTGGAGTTTGCAACTGAAAAGAAACTTTGTGTTCCCAACAAGCTAGTTGAAGGACGGCTTTCACACACACTTATCTCTCAGAACTGAGCATGTGGAGAGACGTTCGTTCATCTAGCACAAAGGGAAAAGGTTGCAGGAGAAACTTTTACTCTGGTTTCTCAGTCTGTTTCCTAGTGCCGGTTTGAAGTTCCTGCAGTTTTCACTGTAAAACCTGGTTGGAGCTAGTACCTCCCCATATATACGTATGGATTGGAGTTTGCAACTGAAAAGAAACTTTGTGTTCCCAACAAGCTAGGTGAAGGACGGCTTTCACACACACTTATCTCTCAGAACTGAGCATGTGGAGAGACGTTCGTTCATCTAGCACAAATGGAACGGGTTGCAGGGGAAACTTTTACTCTGGTTTCTCAGTCTGTTTCCTAGTGCCGGTTGGAAGTTCCTGCAGTTTTCACTGTAAAACCGATTTGGAGCTAGTACCTCCCCATATATACGTATGGATTGGAGTTTGCAACTGAAAAGAAACTTTGTGTTCCCAACAAGCTAGGTGAAGGACGGCTTTCACACACACTTATCTCTCAGAACTGAGCATGTGGAGAGACGTTCGTTCACCTAGCACAAAGGGAACGGGTTGCAGGAGAAACTTTTACTCTGGTTTCTCAGTCTGTTTCCTAGTGCTGGTTGGAAGTTCCTGCAGTTTTCACTGTAAAACCGATTTGGAGCTAGTACCTCCCCATATATATGTATGGAGTGGAGTTTGCAACTGAAAAGAAACTTTGTGTTCCCAACAATTTAGGTGAAGGACGGCTTTCACACACAATTATCTCTCAGAGCTGAGCATGTGGAGAGACGTTCGTTCATGTAGCACAAAGGGAACGGGTAGCAGGAGAAACTTTTACTCTGGTTTCTCAGTCTGTTTCCTAGTGCCGGTTTGAAGTTCCTGCAGTTTTCACTGTAAAACCGATTTGGAGCTAGTACCTCCCCATATATATGTATGGATTGGAGTTTGCAACTTAAAAGAAACTTTGTGTTCCCAACAAGCTAGGTGAAGTACGGCTTTCACACACACTTATCTCTCAGAACTGAGCATGTGGAGAGACTTTCGTTCATCTAGCACAAAGGGAACGGGTTGCAGGAGAAACTTTTACTCTGGTTTCTCAGTCTTTTCCTAGTGCCGGTTTGAAGTTCCTGCAGTTTTCACTGTAAAACCGATTTGGAGCAAGTACCTCCCCATATGTATGTATGGAGTGGAGTTTGCAACTGAAAAGAATATTTGTGTTCCCAACAAGATAGGTGAAGGACGGCTTTCACACACAATTATCTCTCAGAACTGAGCATGTGGAGAGACGTTCGTTCATCTAGCAGAAATGGAACGGTTTGCAGGAAAAACTTTTACTCTGGTTTCTCAGTCTGTTTCCTAGTGCCGGTTTGAAGTTCCTGCAGTTTTCACTGTAAAACCGATTTAGAGCTAGTACCTCCCCATATATATGTATGGAGTGGAGTTTGCAACTGAAAAGAAACTTTGTGTTCCCAACAAGCTAGGTGAAGGACGTCTTCACACACAATTATCTCTCAGAACTGAGCATGTGGAGAGACGTTCGTTCATCTAGAACAAAGGGAACGGGTTGCAGGAGAAACTTTTACTCTGGTTTCTCAGTCTGTTTCCTAGTGCCGGTTTGAAGTTCCTGCAGTTTTCACTGTAAAACCTGGTTGGAGCTAGTACCTCCCTATATATATGTATGGAGTGGAGTTTGCAACTGAAAAGAAACTTTGTGTTCCAAACAAGATAGTTGAAGGACGGCTTTCACACACACTTATCTCTCAGAACTGAGCATGTGGAGAGACGTTCGTTCATCTAGCACAAAGGGAACGGGTTGCAGGAGAAACTTTTACTCTGGTTTCTCAGTCTGTTTATTAGTGCCGGTTTGAAGTTCCAGCAGTTTTCACTGTAAAACCGAGTTGCAGCTAATACCTCCCCATATATATGTATGGAGTGGAGTTTGCAGCTGAAAGGAAACTTTGTGTTCCCAACAAGCTAGGTGAAGGACGGCTTTCACACACACTTATCTCTCAAAATTGAGCATGTGGAGAGACGTTCGTTCATCTAGCACAAAGGGAACGGGTTGCAAGAGAAACTATAACTGTGGTTTCTCAGTCTGTTTCCTAGTGCCGGTTTGAAGTTCCAGCAGTTTTCACTGTAAAACCGATTTGGAGCTAGTACCTCCCCATATATATGTATGGAGTGGAGTTTGCAACTGAAAAGAATCTTTGTGTTCCCAACAAGCTATGTGAAGGACGGCTTTCACACACACTTATCTCTCAGAACTGAGCATGTGGAGAGACGTTCGTTCATCTAGAAGAAATGGAACGGTTTGCAGGAAAAACTTTTACTCTGGTTTCTCAGTCTTTTTCCTAGTGCCGGTTTGAAGTTCCTGCAGTTTTCACTGTAAAACCGATTTGGAGCTAGTACCTCCCCATATATATGTATGGAGTGGAGTTTGCAACTGAAAAGAAACTTTGTGTTCCCAACAAGCTAAGTGAAGGACGGCTTTCACACACACTTATCCCTCAGAACTGACCATGTGGAGAGACGTTCGTTCATCTAGCACAAAGGGAACGGGTTGCAGGAGAAAATTTTACTCTGGTTTCTCAGTCTGTTTCCTAGTGCCGGTTTGAAGTTCCTGCAGTTTTCACTGTAAAACCGATTTGGAGCAAGTACCTCCCCATATGTATGTATGGAGTGGAGTTTGCAACTGAAAAGAAACTTTGTGTTCCAAACAAGATATTTGAAGGACGGCTTTCACACACACTTATCTCTCAGAACTGAGCATGTGGAGAGACGTTCGTTCATCTAACACAAAGGGAACGGGTTGCAGGAGAAACTTTTACTCTGGTTTCTCAGTCTGTTTCCTAGTGCCGGTTTGAAGTTCCAGCAGTTTTCACTGTAAAACCGAGTTGCAGCTAATACCTCCCCATATATATGTATGGAGTGGAGTTTGCAACTGAAAGGAAACTTTGTGTTCCCAACAAGCTAGGTGAAGGACGGCTTTCACACACACTTATCTCTCAAAATTGAGCATGTGGAGAGACGTTCGTTCATCTAGCACAAAGGGAACGGGTTGCAAGAGAAACTATAACTATGGTTTCTCAGTCTGTTTCCTAGTGCCGGTTTGAAGTTCCAGCAGTTTTCACTGTAAAACCGATTTGGAGCTAGTACCTCCCCATATATATGTATGGAGTGGAGTTTGCAACTGAAAAGAATCTTTGTGTTCCCAACAAGCTATGTGAAGGACGGCTTTCACACACACTTATCTCTCAGAACTGAGCATGTGGAGAGACGTTCGTTCATCTAGCCGAAATCGAACGGTTTGCAGGAAAACCTTTTACTCTGGTTTCTCAGTCTGTTTCCTAGTGCCGGTTTGAAGTTCCTGCAGTTTTCACCGTAAAACCTGGTTGGAGCTAGTACCTCCCCATATATATATATGGAGTGGAGTTTGCAACTGAAAAGAAAGTTTGTGTTCCCAACAAGCTAGGTGAAGGACGGCTTTCACACACACTTATCTCTCAAAATTGAGCATGTGGAGAGACGTTCGTTAATCTAGCACAAAGGGAACGGGTTGCAAGAGAAACTATAACTATGGTTTCTCAGTCTGTTTCCTAGTGCCGGTTTGAAGTTCCAGCAGTTTTCACTGTAAAACCGATTTGGAGCTAGTACCTCCCCATATATATGTATGGAGTGGAGTTTACAATTGAAAAGAAACTTTATGTTCCCAAAAAGCTAGGTGAAGGACGGCTTTCACACACACAAATCTCTCAGAACTGAGCATGTGGAGAGACGTTCGTTCATCTAGCACAAAGGGAACGGGTTGCAGGAGAAACTTTTACTCTGGTTTCTCAGTCTGTTTCCTAGTAACGGTTTGAAGTTCCTGCAGTTTTCACTGTAAAACCGATTTGGAGCTAGTACCTCCCCATATATATGTATGGAGTGGAGTTTGCAACTGAAAAGAAACTTTGTGTTCCCAACAAGCTAGGTGAAGGACGGCTTTCACACACACTTATCTCTCAGAACTGAGCATGTGGAGAGACGTTCGTTCATCTAGCACAAAGGGAACGGGTTGCAGGAGAAACTTTTACTCTGGTTTCTCAGTCTGTTTCCTAGTGCCGGTTTGAAGATCCTGCAGTTTTCACTGTAAAACCGATTTGGAGCTAGTACCTCCCCATATATATGTATGGAGTTGAGTTTGCAACTGAAAAGAAACTTTGTGTTCCCAACAAGCTAGGTGAAGGACGGCTTTCACACACACTTATCTCTCAGAACTGAGCATGTGGAGAGACGTTCTTTCATCTAGCACAAAGGGAACGGTTTGCAGGAGAAACTTTTACTCTGGTTTCTCAGTCTTTTTCCTAGTGCCGGTTTGAAGTTCCTGCAGTTTTCATTGTAAAACCTGTTTGGAGCTAGTACCTCCCCGTATATATGTATGGAGTGGAGTTTGCAACTGAAAAGAAACTTTGTGTTCCAAACAAGATAAGTGAAGGACGGCTTTCACACACACTTATCTCTCAGAACTGAGCATGTGGAGAGACGTTCGTTCATCTAGCACAAAGGGAACGTGTTGCAGGAGAAACTTTTACTCTGGTTTCTCAGTCTGTTTCCTAGTGCCGGTTTGAAGTTCTTGCATTTTTCACTGTAAAACCGATTTGGAGCTAGTTCCTCCCCTTATATATGTATGGAGTGGAGTTTGCAACTGAAAAGAACCTTTGTGTTCCAAACAAGATAGGTGAAGGACGGCATTCACACACACATTTCTCTCAGAACTGAGCATGTGGAGAGACGTTCGTTCATCTAGCACAAAGGGAACGGGTTGCAGGAGAAACTTTTACTCTGGTTTCTCAGTCTGTTTCCTAGTGCCGGTTTGAAGTTCCTGCAGTTTTCACTGTAAAACCTGGTTGGAGCTAGTACCTCCCCATATATATGTATGGAGTGGAGTTTGCAACTGAAAAGAAACTTTGTGTTCCCAACAAGCTAGTTGAAGGACGGCTTTCACACACACTTATCTCTCAGAACTGAGCATGTGGAGAGACGTTCGTTCATCTAGCAAAAAGGAAAAGGTTGCAGGAGAAACTTTTACTCTGGTTTCTCAGTCTGTTTCCTAGTGCCGGTTTGAAGTTCCTGCAGTTTTCACTGTAAAACGTGGTTGGAGCTAGTACCTCCCCATATATACGTATGGATTGGAGTTTGCAACTGAAAAGAAACTTTGTGTTCCCAACAAGCTAGGTGAAGGACGGCTTTCACACACACTTATCTCTCAGAAATGAGCATGTGGAGAGACGTTCGTTCATCTAGCACAAAAGGAACGGGTTGCAAGAGAAACTTTTACTCTGGTTTCTCAGTCTGTTTCCTAGTGCTGGTTGGAAGTTCCTGCAGTTTTCACTGTAAAACCGATTTGGAGCTAGTACCTCCCCATATATATGTATGGAGTGGAGTTTGCAACTGAAAAGAAACTTTGTGTTCCCAACAATCTAGGTGAAGGACGGCTTTCACACACAATTATCTCTCAGAACTGAGCATGTGGAGAGACGTTCGTTCATGTAGCACAAAGGGAACGGGTTGCAGGAGAAACTTTTACTCTGGTTTCTCAGTCTGTTTCCTAGTGCCGGTTTGAAGTTCCTGCAGTTTTCACTGTAAAACCGATTTGGAGCTAGTACCTCCCCATATATATGTATGGATTGGAGTTTGCAACTGAAAAGAAACTTTGTGTTCCCAACAAGCTAGGTGAAGGACGGCTTTCAAACACACTTATCTCTCAGAACTGAGCATGTGGAGAGACTTTCGTTCATCTAGCACAAAGGGAACGGGTTGCAGGAGAAACTTTTACTCTGGTTTCTCAGTCTTTTTCCTAGTGCCGGTTTGAAGTTCCTGCAGTTTTCACTGTAAAACCGATTTGGAGCAAGTACCTCCCCATATGTATGTATGGAGTGGAGTTTGCAACTGAAAAGAATCTTTGTGTTCCCAACAAGCTATGTGAAGGACGGCTTTCACACACACTTATCTCTCAGAACTGAGCATGTGGAGAGACGTTCGTTCATCTAGCAGAAATGGAACGGTTTGCAGGAAAAACTTTTACTCTGGTTTCTCAGTCTGTTTCCTAGTGCCGGTTTGAAGTTCCAGCAGTTTTCACTGTAAAACAGAGTTGGAGCTAGTACCTCCCCATATATATGTATGGAGTGGAGTTTACAAATGAAAAGAAACTTTATGTTCCCAAAAAGGTAGGTGAAGGACGGCTTTCACACACACACATCTCTCAGAACTGAGCATGTGGAGAGACGTTCGTTCATCTAGCACAAAGGGAACAGGTTGCAGGAGAAACTTTTACTCTGGTTTCTCAGTCTGTTTCCTAGTGCCTGTTTGAAGTTCCTGCAGTTTTCACTGTAAAACCTGGTTGGAGCTAGTACCTCCCCATATATATGTATGGAGTGGAGTTTGCAACTGAAAAGAAACTTTGTGTTCCCAACAAGCTAGTTGAAGGACGGCTTTCACACACACTTATCTCTCAGAACTGAGCATGTGGAGAGACGTTCGTTCATCTAGCAAAAAGGGAAAAGGTTGCAGGAGAAACTTTTACTCTGGTTTCTCAGTCTGTTTCCTAGTGCCGGTTTGAAGTTCCTGCAGTTTTCACTGTAAAACCTGGTTGGAGCTAGTACCTCCCCATATATACGTATGGATTGGAGTTTGCAACTGAAAAGAAACTTTGTGTTCCCAACAAGCTAGGTGAAGGACGGCTTTCACACACACTTATCTCTCAGAACTGAGCATGTGGAGAGACGTTCGTTCATCTAGCACAAAGGGAACGGGTTGCAGGGGAAACTTTTACTCTGGTTTCTCAGTCTGTTTCCTAGTGCCGGTTGGAAGTTCCTGCAGTTTTCACAGTAAAACCGATTTGGAGCTAGTACCTCCCCATATATACGTATGGATTGGAGTTTGCAACTGAAAAGAAACTTTGTGTTCCCAACAAGCTAGGTGAAGGACGGCTTTCACACACACTTATCTCTCAGAACTGAGCATGTGGAGAGACGTTCGTTCATCTAGCACAAAGGGAACGGGTTGCAGGAGAAACTTTTACTCTGGATTCTCAGTCTGTTTCCTAGTGCTGGTTGGAAGTTCCAGCAGTTTTCACTGTAAAACCGATTTGGAGCTAGTACCTCCCCATATATGTGTATGGAGTGGAGTTTGCAACGGAAAAGAAACTTTGTGTTCCCAACAATCTAGGTGAAGGACGGCTTTCACACACAATTATCTCTCTGAACTGAGCATGTGGAGAGACTTTCGTTCATCTAGCACAAAGGGAACGGGTTGCAGGAGAAACTTTTACTCTGGTTTCTCAGTCTTTTTCCTAGTGCCGGTTTGAAGTTCCTGCAGTTTTCACTGTAAAAACGATTTGGAGCAAGTACCTCCCCATATGTATGTATGGAGTGGAGTTTGCAACTGAAAAGAATCTTTGTGTTCCCAACAAGCTATGTGAAGGACGGCTTTCACACACACATATCTCTCAGAACTGAGCATGTGGAGAGACGTTCGTTCATCTAGCAGAAATGGAACGGTTTGCAGGAAAAACTTTTACTCTGGTTTCTCAGTCTGTTTCCTAGTGCCGGTTTGAAGTTCCTGCAGTTTTCACTGTAAAACCGATTTGGAGCTAGTACCTCCCCATATATATGTATGGAGTGGAGTTTGCAACTGAAAAGAAACTTTGTGTTCCCAACAAGCTAGGTGAAGGACGGCTTTCACACACAATTATCTCTCAGAACTGAGCATGTGGAGAGACGTTCGTTCATCTAGAACAAAGGGAACGGGTTGCAGGAGAAACTTTTACTCTGGTTTCTCAGTCTGTTTCCTAGTGCCGGTTTGAAGTTCCTGCATTTTTCACTGTAAAACTTGGTTGGAGCTAGTACCTCCCCATATATATGTATGGAGTGGAGTTTGCAACTGAAAAGAAACTTTGTGTTCCAAACAAGATAGTTGAAGGACGGCTTTCACACACACTTATCTCTCAGAACTGAGCATGTGGAGAGACGTTCGTTCATCTAGCACAAAGGGAACGGGTTGCAGGAGAAACTTTTACTCTGGTTTCTCAGTCTATTTCCTAGTGCCGGTTTGAAGTTCCAGCAGTTTTCACTGTAAAACCGAGTTGCAGCTAATACCTCCCCATATATATGTATGGAGTGGAGTTTGCAACTGAAAGGAAACTTTGTGTTCCCAACAAGCTAGGTGAAGGACGGCTTTCACACACACATATCTCTCAGAACTGAGCATGTGGAGAGACGTTCGTTCATGTAGCACAAAGGGAAAGGGTTGCAGGAGAAACTTTTACTCTGGTTTCTCAGTCTGTTTCCTAGTGCCGGTTTGAAGTTCCTGCAGTTTTCACTGTAAAACCGATTTGGAGCTAGTACCTCCCCATATATATGTATGGAGTGGAGTTTACAACTGAAAAGAAACTTTGTGTTTCCAACAAGCTATGTGAAGGGCGGCTTTCACACACACTTATCTCTCAGAACTGAGCATGTGGAGAGACGTTCGTTCATCTAGCACAAAGGGAACGCGTTGCAGGAGAATCTTTTACTCTGGTTTCTCAGTCTGTTTCCTAGTGCCGGTTTGAAGTTCCAGCAGTTTTCACTGTAAAACCGATTTGCAGCTAGTACCTCCCCATATATATGTATGGAGTGGTGTTTGCAACTGAAAAGATACTTTGTGTTCCCAACAAGCTAGGTGAAGGACGGCTTTCACACACAATTTTCTCTCAGAACTGAGCATGTGGAGAGACGTTCGTTCATCTAGCAGAAAGGGAACGGGTTGCAGGAGAAAATTTTACCATGGTTTCTCAGTCTGTTTCCTAGTGCCGGTTTGAAGTTCCAGCAGTTTTCACTGTAAAACCGAGTTGGAGCTAGTACCTCCCCATATATATGTATGGAGTGGAGTTTACAAATGAAAAGAAACTTTATGTTCCCATAAAGCTAGGTGAAGGACGGCTTTCACACACACACATCTCTCAGAACTGAGCATGTGGAGAGACGTTCGTTCATCTAGCACAAAGGGAACAGGTTGCAGGAGAAACTTTTACTCTGATTTCTCAGTCTGTTTCCTAGTGCCGGTTTGAAGTTCCTGCAGTTTTCACTGTAAAACCTGGATGGAGCTAGTACCTCCCCATATATATGTATGGATTGGAGTTTACAATTGAAAAGAAACTTTATGTTCCCAAAAATGTAGGTGAAGGACGGCTTTCACACACACTTATCTCTCAGAACTGAGCATGTGGAGAGACGTTCGTTCAACTAGCACAAAGGGAACGGGTTGCAGGAGAAACTTTTACTCTGGTTTCTTAGTCTGTTTCTTAGTGCCGGTTTGAAGTTCCTGCAGTTTTCACTGTAAAACCGATTTGGAGCTAGTACCTCCCCATATATATGTATGGAGTGGAGTTTGCAACTGAAAAGAATCTTTGTGTTCCCAACAAGCTAGGTGAAGGACGGCTTTCACACACACTTATCTCTCAGAACTGAGCATGTGGAGAGACGTTCGTTCATCTAGCAGAAAGGGAACGGGTTGCAGGAGAAAATTTTACCATGGTTTCTCAGTCTGTTTCCTAGTGCCGGTTTGAAGTTCCAGCTGTTTTCACTGTAAAACCGAGTTGGAGCTAGTACCTCCCCATATATATGTATGGAGTGGAGTTTGCAACTGAAAAGAAACTTTGTGTTCCCAACAAGCTAGGTGAAGGACGGCTTTCACACACACTTATCTCTCAGAACTGAGCATGTGGAGAGACGTTCGTTCATCTAGCACAAAGGGAACGGGTTGCAGGAGAAACTTTTACTCTGGTTTCTCAGTCTGTTTCCAAGTGCCGGTTTGAAGTTCCTGCAGTTTTCACTGTAAAACCGATTTGGAGCTAGTACCTCCCCATATATAAGTATGGAGTGGAGTTTACAATTGAAAAGAAACTTTATGTTCCCAAAAAGCTAGGTTAAGGACGGCTTTCACACACACAAATCTCTCAGAACTGAGCATGTGGAGAGACGTTCGTTCATCTAGCAAAAAGGGAACAGGTTGCAGGAGAAACTTTTACTCTGGTTTCTCAGTCTGTTTCCTAGTGCCGGTTTGAAGTTCCTGCAGTTTTCACTGTAAAACCTGGTTGGAGCTAGTACCTCCCCATATATACGTATGGATTGGAGTTTGCAACTGAAAAGAAACTTTGTGTTCCCAACAAGCTAGGTGAAGGAAGGCTTTCACACACACTTATCTCTCAGAACTGAGCATGTGGAGAGACGTTCGTTCATGTAGCACAAAGGGAACGGTTTGCAGGAGAAACTTTTACTCTGGTTTCTCAGTCTGTTTCCTAGTGCCGGTTTGAAGTTCCTGCAGTTTTCACTGTAAAACCGATTTGGAGCTAGTACCTCCCCATATATATGTATGGATTGGAGTTTGCAACTGAAAAGAAACTTTGTGTTCCCAACAAGCTAGGTGAAGGACGGCTTTCACACACACTTATCTCTCAGAACTGAGCATGTGGAGAGACGTTCGTTCATCTAGCACAAAGGGAACGGGTTGCAGGAGAAACTTTTACTCTGGTTTCTCAGTCTTTTTCCTAGTGCCGGTTTGAAGTTCCTGCAGTTTTCACTGTAAAACCGATTTGGAGCAAGTACCTCCCCATATATATGTATGGAGTGGAGTTTGCAACTGAAAAGAATCTTTGTGTTCCCAACAAGCTAGGTGAAGGACGGCTTTCACACACACTTATCTCTCAGAACTGAGCATGTGGAGAGACGTTCGTTCATCTAGCAGAAATGGAACGGTTTGCAGGAAAAACTTTTACTCTGGTTTCTCAGTCTGTTTCCTAGTGCCGGTTTGAAGTTCCTGCAGTTTTGACTGTAAAACCGATTTGGAGCTAGTACCTCCCCATATATATGTATGGAGTGGAGTTTGCAACTGAAAAGAAACTTTGTGTTCCCAACAAGCTAGGTGAAGGACGGCTTTCACACACACTTATCTCTCAGAACTGAGCATGTGGAGAGACGTTCGTTCATCTAGCACAAAGGGAACGGGTTGCAGGAGAAACTTTTACTCTGGTTTCTCAGTCTGTTTCCTAGTGCCGGTTTGAAGTTCCTGCAGTTTTCACTGTAAAACCTGGTTGGAGCTAGTACCTCCCCATATATATGTATGGAGTGGAGTTTGCAACTGAAAAGAAACTTTGTGTTCCAAACAAGATAGTTGAAGGACGGCATTCACACACACTTATCTCTCAGAACTGAGCATGTGGAGAGACGTTCGTTCATCTAGCAGAAAGGGAACGGGTTGCAGGAGAAACATTTACTCTGGTTTCTCAGTCTGTTTCCTAGTGCCGGTTTGAAGTTCCAGCAGTTTTCACTGTAAAACCGAGTTGCAGCTAATACCTCCCCATATATATGTATGGAGTGGAGTTTGCAACTGAAAGGAAACTTTGTGTTCCCAACAAGCTAGGTGAAGGACGGTTTTCACACACACTTATCTCTCAGAACTGAGCATGTGGAGAGACGTTCGTTCATGTAGCACAATGGGAACGGGTTGCAGGAGAAACTTTTACTCTGGTTTCTCAGTCTGTTTCCTAGTGCCGGTTTGAAGTTCCTGCAGTTTTCACTGTAAAACCGATTTGGAGCTAGTACCTCCCCATATATATGTATGGAGTGGAGTTTGCAACTGAAAAGAAACTTTGTGTTCCCAACAAGCTATGTGAAGGACGGCTTTCACACACACTTATCTCTCAGAACTGAGCATGTGGAGAGACGTTCGTTCATCTAGCACAAAGGGAACGGGTTGCAGGAGAAACTTTTACTCTGGTTTCTCAGTCTGTTTCCTAGTGCCGGTTTGAAGTTCCTGCAGTTTTCACTGTAAAACCAATTTGGGGCTAGTACCTCCCCATATATATGTATGGAGTGGAGTTTGCAACTGAAAAGAAACTTTGTGTTCCCAACAAGCTAGGTGAAGAACGGCTTTCACACACACTTATCTCTCAGAACTGAGCATGTGGAGAGACGTTCGTTAATCTAGCACAAAGGGAACGGGTTGCAGGAGAAACTTTTACTCTGGTTTCTCAGTCTGTTTCCTAGTGCCGGTTTGAAGTTCCTGCAGTTTTCACTGTAAAACCGATTTGGAGCTAGTACCTCCCCATATATATGTATGGAGTGGGGTTTGCAACTGAAAAGAAACTTTGTGTTCCCAACAAGCTAGGTGAAGGACGGCTTTCACACACACTTATCTCTCAGAACTGAGCATGTGGAGAGACGTTCGTTCATCTAGCAGAAAGGGAACGGGTTGCAGGAGAAACTTTTACTCTGGTTTCTCAGTCTGTTTCCTAGTGCCGGTTTGAAGTTCCTGCAGTTTTCACTGTAAAACCTGGTTGGAGCTAGTACCTCCCCATATATATGTATGGAGTGGAGTTAGCAACTGAAAAGAAACTTTGTGTTCCCAACAAGCTAGGTGAAGGACGGCTTTCACACAGACTTATCTCTCAGAACTGAGCATGTGGAGAGACGTTCGTTCAACTAGCACAAATGGAACGGGTTGCAGGAGAAACTTTTACTCTGGTTTCTCAGTCTGTTTCCTAGTGCCGGTTTGAAGTTCCTGCAATTTTCACTGTAAAACCGATTTGGAGCTAGTACCTCCCCATATATATGTATGGAGTGGAGTTTGCAACTGAAAAGAATCTTTGTGTTCCCAACAAGCTAGGTGAAGGACGGTTTTCACACACACTTATCTCTCAGAACTGAGCATGTGGAGAGACGTTCGTTCATCTAGCACAAAGGGAACGGGTTGCAGGAGAAACTTTTACTCTGGTTTCTCAGTCTGTTTCCTAGTGCCGGTTTGAATTTCCTGCAGTTTTCACTGTAAAACCTGGTTGGAGCTAGTACCTCCCCATATATATGTATGGAGTGCAGTTTGCAACTGAAAAGAAACTTTGTGTTCCCAACAAGCTAGGTGAAGAACGGCTTTCACACACACTTATCTCTCAGAACTGAGCATGTGGAGAGACGTTCGTTCATCTAGCACAAAGGGAACGGGTTGCAGGAGAAATTTTAACTCTGGTTTCTCAGTCTGTTTCCTAGTGCCGGTTTGAAGTTCCAGCAGTTTTCACTGTAAAACCGAGTTGCAGCTAGTACCTCCCCATATATATGTATGGAGTGGAGTTTGCAACTGAATAGATACTTTGTGTTCCCAACAAGCTAGGTGAAGGACGGATTTCACACACACTTATCTCTCAGAACTGAGCATGTGAAGAGACGTTCGTTCATCTAGCACAAAGGGAACGGGTTACAGGAGAAAATTTTACCATGGTTTCTCAGTCTTTTTCCTAGTGCCGGTTTGAAGTTCCAGCAGTTTTCACTGTAAAACCGAGTTGGAGCAAGTACCTCCCCATATATATGTATGCAGTGGAGTTTACAAATGAAAAGAAACTTTATGTTCCCATAAAGCTAGGTGAAGGACGGCTTTCACACACACACATCTCTCAGAACTGAGCATGTGGAGAGACGTTCGTTCATCTAGCACAAAGGGAACAGGTTGCAGGAGAAACTTTTACTCTGATTTCTCAGTCTGTTTCCTAGTGCCGGTTTGAAGTTCCTGCAGTTTTCACTGTAAAACCTGGTTGGAGCTAGTACCTCCCCATATATATGTATGGAGTGGAGTTTACAATTGAAAAGAAACTTTATGTTCCCAAAAATGTAGGTGAAGGACGGCTTTCACACACACTTATCTCTCAGAGCTGAGCATGTGGAGAGACTTTCGTTCAACTAGCACAAAGGGAACGGGTTGCAGGAGAAACTTTTACTCTGGTTTCTCAGTCTGTTTCCTAGTGCCGGTTTGAAGTTCCTGCAGTTTTCACTGTAAAACCGATTTGGATCTAGTACCTCCCCATATATATGTATGGAGTGGAGTTTACAATTGAAAAGAAACTTTATGTTCCCAAAAATGTAGGTGAAGGACGGCTTTCACACACACACATCTCTCAGAACTGAGCATGTGGAGAGACGTTCGTTCATCTAGCACAAAGGGAACAGGTTGCAGGAGAAACTTTTACTCTGGTTTCTTAGTCTGTTTCCTAGTGCCGGTTTGAAGTTCCTGCAGTTTTCACTTTAATACCTGGTTGGAGCTAGTACCTCCCCATATATATGTATGGAGTGGAGTTTGCAACTGAAAAGAAACTTTGTGTTCCCAACAAGCTAGGTGAAGGACGGCTTTCACACACACTTATCTCTCAGAATTGAGCATGTGGAGAGACGTTCGTTCATCTAGCAGAAAGGGAACGGGTTGCAGGAGAAACTTTTACTCTGGTTTCTCAGTCTGTTTCCTAGTGCCGGTTTGAAGTTCCTGCAGTTTTCACTGTAAAACCTGGTTGGAGCTAGTACCTCCCCATTTATATGTATGGAGTGGAGTTTGCAACTGAAAAGAAACTTTGTGTTCCCAACAAGCTAGGTGAAGGACGGCTTTCACACACACTTATCTCTCAGAACTGAGCATGTGGAGAGACGTTCGTTCATCTAGCACAAAGGGAACGGGTTGCAGGAGAAACTTTAACTCTGGTTTCTCAGTCTGTTTCCTAGTGCCGGTTTGAAGTTCCAGCAGTTTTCACTGTAAAACCGAGTTGCAGCTAGTACCTCCCCATATATATGTATGGAGTGGAGTTTGCAACTGAAAAGAAACTTTGTGTTCCCAACAAGCTAGGTGAAGGACGGCTTTCACACACACTTATCTCTCAGAACTGAGCATGTGGAGAGACGTTCGTTCATCTAGCACAAAGGGAACGGGTTGCAGGAGAAAATTTTTACATGGTTTCTCAGTCTGTTTCCTAGTGCCGGTTTGAAGTTTCAGCAGTTTTCAATGTAAAACCGAGTTGGAGCTAGTACCTCCCCATTTATATGTATGGAGTGGAGTTTACAAATGAAAAGAAACTTTATGTTCCCATAAAGCTAGGTGAAGGACGGCTTTCACACACACACATCTCTCAGAACTGAGTATGTGGAGAGACGTTCGTTCATCTAGCACAAAGGGAACAGGTTGCAGGAGAAACTTTTACTCTGGTTTCTCAGTCTGTTTCCTAGTGCCGGTTTGAAGTTCCTGCAGTTTTCACTGTAAAACCTGGTTGGAGCTAGTACCTCCCCATATATATGTATGGAGTGGAGTTTACAATTGAAAAGAAACTTTATGTTCCCAAAAATGTAGGTGAAGGACGGCTTTCACACACACTTATCTCTCAGAGCTGAGCATGTGGAGAGACGTTCGTTCAACTAGCACAAAGGGAACGGGTTGCAGGAGAAACTTTTACTCTGGTTTCTCAGTCTGTTTCCTAGTGCCGGTTTGAAGTTCCTGCAGTTTTCACTGTAAAACCTGGTTGGAGCTAGTACATCCCCATATATATGTATGGAGTGGAATTTGCAACTGAAAAGAAACTTTGTGTTCCCAACAAGCTAGGTGAAGGTCGGCTTTCACACACACTTATCTCTCAGAACTGAGCATGTGGAGAGACGTTCGTTCATCTAGCACAAAGGGAACGGGTTGCAGGAGAAACTTTAACTCTGGTTTCTCAGTCTGTTTCCTAGTGCCGGTTTGAAGTTCCAGCAGATTTCACTGTAAAACCGAGTTGCAGCTAGTACCTCCCCATATATATGTATGGAGTGGAGTTTGCAACTGAAAAGATACTTTGTGTTCCCAACAAGCTAGGTGAAGGACGGCTTTCACACACACTTATCTCTCAGAACTGAGCATGTGGAGAGACGTTCGTTCATCTAGCACAAAGGGAACGGGTTGCAGGAGAAAATTTTACCATGGTTTCTCAGTCTGTTTCCTAGTGCCGGTTTGAAGTTCCAGCAGTTTTCACTGTAAAACCGAGTTGGAGCTAGTACCTCCCCATATATATGTATGGAGTGGAGTTTACAAATGAAAAGAAACTTTATGTTCCCATAAAGCTAGGTGAAGGACGGCTTTCACACACACACATCTCTCAGAACTGAGCATGTGGAGAGACGTTCGTTCATCTAGCACAAAGGGAACGGGTTGCAGGAGAAACTTTTACTCTGGTTTCTCAGTCTGTTTCCTAGTGCCGGTTTGAAGTTCCTGCAGTTTTCACTGTAAAACCTGGTTGGAGCTAGTACATCCCCATATATATGTATGGAGTGGAATTTGCAACTGAAAAGAAACTTTGTGTTCCCAACAAGCTAGGTGAAGGTCGGCTTTCACACACACTTATCTCTCAGAACTGAGCATGTGGAGAGACGTTCGTTCATCTAGCACAAAGGGAACGGGTTGCAGGAGAAACTTTAACTCTGGTTTCTCAGTCTGTTTCCTAGTGCCGGTTTGAAGTTCCAGCAGATTTCACTGTAAAACCGAGTTGCAGCTAGTACCTCCCCATATATATGTATGGAGTGGAGTTTGCAACTGAAAAGATACTTTGTGTTCCCAACAAGCTAGGTGAAGGACGGCTTTCACACACACTTATCTCTCAGAACTGAGCATGTGGAGAGACGTTCGTTCATCTAGCACAAAGGGAACGGGTTGCAGGAGAAAATTTTACCATGGTTTCTCAGTCTGTTTCCTAGTGCCGGTTTGAAGTTCCAGCAGTTTTCACTGTAAAACCGAGTTGGAGCTAGTACCTCCCCATATATATGTATGGAGTGGAGTTTACAAATGAAAAGAAACTTTATGTTCCCATAAAGCTAGGTGAAGGACGGCTTTCACACACACACATCTCTCAGAACTGAGCATGTGGAGAGACGTTCGTTCATCTAGCACAAAGGGAACAGGTTGCAGGAGCAACTTTTACTCTGATTTCTCAGTCTGTTTCCTAGTGCCGGTTTGAAGTTCCTGCAGTTTTCACTGTAAAACCTGGATGGAGCTAGTACCTCCCCATATATATGTATGGATTGGAGTTTACAATTGAAAAGAAACTTTATGTTCCCAAAAATGTAGGTGAAGGACGGCTTTCACACACACTTATCTCTCAGAACTGAGCATGTGGAGAGACGTTCGTTCAACTAGCACAAAGGGAACGGGTTGCAGGAGAAACTTTTACTCTGGTTTCTTAGTCTGTTTCCTAGTGCCGGTTTGAAGTTCCTGCAGTTTTCACTGTAAAACCGATTTGGAGCTAGTACCTCCCCATATATATGTATGGAGTGGAGTTTGCAACTGAAAAGTATCTTTGTGTTCCCAACAAGCTAGGTGAAGGACGGCTTTCACACACACTTATCTCTCAGAACTGAGCATGTGGAGAGACGTTCGTTCATCTAGCAGAAAGGGAACGGGTTGCAGGAGAAAATTTTACCATGGTTTCTCAGTCTGTTTCCTAGTGCCGGTTTGAAGTTCCAGCAGTTTTCACTGTAAAACCGAGTTGGAGCTAGTACCTCCCCATATATATGTATGGAGTGGAGTTTGCAACTGAAAAGAAACTTTGTGTTCCCAACAAGCTAGGTGAAGGACGGCTTTCACACACACTTATCTCTCAGAACTGAGCATGTGGAGAGACGTTCGTTCATCTAGCACAAAGGGAACGGGTTGCAGGAGAAACTTTTACTCTGGTTTCTCAGTCTGTTTCCAAGTGCCGGTTTGAAGTTCCTGCAGTTTTCACTGTAAAACCGATTTGGAGCTAGTACCTCCCCATATATATGTATGGAGTGGAGTTTACAATTGAAAAGAAACTTTATGTTCCCAAAAAGCTAGGTGAAGGACGGCTTTCACACACACAAATCTCTCAGAACTGAGCATGTGGAGAGACGTTCGTTCATCTAGCAAAAAGGGAACAGGTTGCAGGAGAAACTTTTACTCTGGTTTCTCAGTCTGTTTCCTAGTGCCGGTTTGAAGTTCCTGCAGTTTTCACTGTAAAACCTGGTTGGAGCTAGTACCTCCCCATATATACGTATGGATTGGAGTTTGCAACTGAAAAGAAACTTTGTGTTCCCAACAAGCTAGGTGAAGGAAGGCTTTCACACACACTTATCTCTCAGAACTGAGCATGTGGAGAGACGTTCGTTCATGTAGCACAAAGGGAACGGGTTGCAGGAGAAACTTTTACTCTGGTTTCTCAGTCTGTTTCCTAGTGCCGGTTTGAAGTTCCTGCAGTTTTCACTGTAAAACCGATTTGGAGCTAGTACCTCCCCATATATATGTATGGATTGGAGTTTGCAACTGAAAAGAAACTTTGTGTTCCCAACAAGCTAGGTGAAGGACGGCTTTCACACACACTTATCTCTCAGAACTGAGCATGTGGAGAGACGTTCGTTCATCTAGCACAAAGGGAACAGGTTGCAGGAGAAACTTTTACTCTGGTTTCTCAGTCTTTTTCCTAGTGCCGGTTTGAAGTTCCTGCAGTTTTCACTGTAAAACCGATTTGGAGCAAGTACCTCCCCATATATATGTATGGAGTGGAGTTTGCAACTGAAAAGAATCTTTGTGTTCCCAACAAGCTAGGTGAAGGACGGCTTTCACACACACTTATCTCTCAGAACTGAGCATGTGGAGAGACGTTCGTTCATCTAGCAGAAATGGAACGGTTTGCAGGAAAAACTTTTACTCTGGTTTCTCAGTCTGTTTCCTAGTGCCGGTTTGAAGTTCCTGCAGTTTTGACTGTAAAACCGATTTGGAGCTAGTACCTCCCCATATATATGTATGGAGTGGAGTTTGCAACTGAAAAGAAACTTTGTGTTCCCAACAAGCTAGGTGAAGGACGGCTTTCACACACACTTATCTCTCAGAACTGAGCATGTGGAGTGACGTTCGTTCATCTAGCACAAAGGGAACGGGTTGCAGGAGAAACTTTTACTCTGGTTTCTCAGTCTGTTTCCTAGTGCCGGTTTGAAGTTCCTGCAGTTTTCACTGTAAAACCTGGTTGGAGCTAGTACCTCCCCATATATATGTATGGAGTGGAGTTTGCAACTGAAAAGAAACTTTGTGTTCCAAACAAGATAGTTGAAAGACGGCATTCACACACACTTATCTCTCAGAACTGAGCATGTGGAGAGACGTTCGTTCATCTAGCACAAAGGGAACGGGTTGCAGGAGAAACATTTACTCTGGTTTCTCAGTCTGTTTCCTAGTGCCGGTTTGAAGTTCCAGCAGTTTTCACTGTAAAACCGAGTTGCAGCTAATACCTCCCCATATATATGTATGGAGTGGAGTTTGCAACTGAAAGGAAACTTTGTGTTCCCAACAAGCTAGGTGAAGGACGGTTTTCACACACACTTATCTCTCAGAACTGAGCATGTGGAGAGAAGTTCGTTCATGTAGCACAATGGGAACGGGTTGCAGGAGAAACTTTTACTCTGGTTTCTCAGTCTGTTTCCTAGTGCCGGTTTGAAGTTCCTGCAGTTTTCACTGTAAAACCGATTTGGAGCTAGTACCTCCCCATATATATGTATGGAGTGGAGTTTGCAACTGAAAAGAAACTTTGTGTTCCAAACAAGCTATGTGAAGGACGGCTTTCACACACACTTATCTCTCAGAACTGAGCATGTGGAGAGACGTTCGTTCATCTAGCACAATGGGAACGGGTTGCAGGAGAAACTTTTACTCTGGTTTCTCAGTCTGTTTCCTAGTGCCGGTTTGAAGTTCCTGCAGTTTTCACTGTAAAACCAATTTGGGGCTAGTACCTCCCCATATATATGTATGGAGTGGAGTTTGCAACTGAAAAGAAACTTTGTGTTCCCAACAAGCTAGGTGAAGAACGGCTTTCACACACACTTAACTCTCAGAACTGAGCATGTGGAGAGACGTTCGTTAATCTAGCACAAAGGGAACGGGTTGCAGGAGAAACTTTTACTCTGGTTTCTCAGTCTGTTTCCTAGTGCCGGTTTGAAGTTCCTGCAGTTTTCACTGTAAAACCGATTTGGAGCTAGTACCTCCCCATATATATGTATGGAGTGGGGTTTGCAACTGAAAAGAAACTTTGTGTTCCCAACAAGCTAGGTGAAGGACGGCTTTCACACACACTTATCTCTCAGAACTGAGCATGTGGAGAGACGTTCGTTCATCTAGCAGAAAGGGAACGGGTTGCAGGAGAAACTTTTACTCTGGTTTCTCAGTCTGTTTCCTAGTGCCGGTTTGAAGTTCCTGCAGTTTTCACTGTAAAACCTGGTTGGAGCTAGTACCTCCCCATATATATGTATGGAGTGGAGTTAGCAACTGAAAAGAAACTTTGTGTTCCCAACAAGCTAGGTGAAGGACGGCTTTCACACAGACTTATCTCTCAGAACTGAGCATGTGGAGAGACGTTCGTTCAACTAGCACAAAGGGAACGGGTTGCAGGAGAAACTTTTACTCTGGTTTCTCAGTCTGTTTCCTAGTGCCGGTTTGAAGTTCCTGCAATTTTCACTGTAAAACCGATTTGGAGCTAGTACCTCCCCATATATATGTATGGAGTGGAGTTTGCAACTGAAAAGAATCTTTGTGTTCCCAACAAGCTAGGTGAAGGACGGTTTTCACACACACTTATCTCTCAGAACTGAGCATGTGGAGAGACGTTCGTTCATCTAGCACAAAGGGAACGGGTTGCAGGAGAAATTTAACTCTGGTTTCTCAGTCTGTTTCCTAGTGCCGGTTTGAAGTTCCAGCAGTTTTCACTGTAAAACCGAGTTGCAGCTAGTACCTCCCCATATATATGTATGGAGTGGAGTTTGCAACTGAATAGATACTTTGTGTTCCCAACAAGCTAGGTGAAGGACGGCTTTCACACACACTTATCTCTCAGAACTGAGCATGTGAAGAGACGTTCGTTCATCTAGCACAAAGGGAACGGGTTACAGGAGAAAATTTTACCATGGTTTCTCAGTCTTTTTCCTAGTGCCGGTTTGAAGTTCCAGCAGTTTTCACTGTAAAACCGAGTTGGAGCAAGTACCTCCCCATATATATGTATGCAGTGGAGTTTACAAATGAAAAGAAACTTTATGTTCCCATAAAGCTAGGTGAAGGACGGCTTTCACACACACACATCTCTCAGAACTGAGCATGTGGAGAGACGTTCGTTCATCTAGCACAAAGGGAACAGGTTGCAGGAGAAACTTTTACTCTGATTTCTCAGTCTGTTTCCTAGTGCCGGTTTGAAGTTCCTGCAGTTTTCACTGTAAAACCTGGTTGGAGCTAGTACCTCCCCATATATATGTATGGAGTGGAGTTTACAATTGAAAAGAAACTTTATGTTCCCAAAAATGTAGGTGAAGGACGGCTTTCACACACACTTATCTCTCAGAGCTGAGCATGTGGAGAGACTTTCGTTCAACTAGCACAAAGGGAACGGGTTGCAGGAGAAACTTTTACTCTGGTTTCTCAGTCTGTTTCCTACTGCCGGTTTGAAGTTCCTGCAGTTTTCACTGTAAAACCGATTTGGATCTAGTACCTCCCCATATATATGTATGGAGTGGAGTTTACAATTGAAAAGAAACTTTATGTTCCCAAAAATGTAGGTGAAGGACGGCTTTCACACACACACATCTCTCAGAACTGAGCATGTGGAGAGACGTTCGTTCATCTAGCACAAAGGGAACAGGTTGCAGGAGAAACTTTTACTCTGGTTTCTTAGTCTGTTTCCTAGTGCCGGTTTGAAGTTCCTGCAGTTTTCACTTTAATACCTGGTTGGAGCTAGTACCTCCCCATATATATGTATGGAGTGGAGTTTGCAACTGAAAAGAAACTTTGTGTTCCCAACAAGCTAGGTGAAGGACGGCTTTCACACACACTTATCTCTCAGAATTGAGCATGTGGAGAGACGTTCGTTCATCTAGCAGAAAGGGAACGGGTTGCAGGAGAAACTTTTACTCTGGTTTCTCAGTCTGTTTCCTAGTGCCGGTTTGAAGTTCCTGCAGTTTTCACTGTAAAACCTGGTTGGAGCTAGTACCTCCCCATTTATATGTATGGAGTGGAGTTTGCAACTGAAAAGAAACTTTGTGTTCCCAACAAGCTAGGTGAAGGACGGCTTTCACACACACTTATCTCTCAGAACTGAGCATGTGGAGAGACGCTCGTTCATCTAGCACAAAGGGAACGGGTTGCAGGAGAAACTTTAACTCTGGTTTCTCAGTCTGTTTCCTAGTGCCGGTTTGAAGTTCCAGCAGTTTTCACTGTAAAACCGAGTTGCAGCTAGTACCTCCCCATATATATGTATGGAGTGGAGTTTGCAACTGAAAAGAAACTTTGTGTTCCCAACAAGCTAGGTGAAGGACGGCTTTCACACACACTTATCTCTCAGAACTGAGCATGTGGAGAGACGTTCGTTCATCTAGCACAAAGGGAACGGGTTGCAGGAGAAAATTTTTACATGGTTTCTCAGTCTGTTTCCTAGTGCCGGTTTGAAGTTTCAGCAGTTTTCAATGTAAAACCGAGTTGGAGCTAGTACCTCCCCATTTATATGTATGGAGTGGAGTTTACAAATGAAAAGAAACTTTATGTTCCCATAAAGCTAGGTGAAGGACGGCTTTCACACACACACATCTCTGAACTGAGCATGTGGAGAGACGTTCGTTCATCTAGCACAAAGGGAACAGGTTGCAGGAGAAACTTTTACTCTGGTTTCTCAGTCTGTTTCCTAGTGCCGGTTTGAAGTTCCTGCAGTTTTCACTGTAAAACCTGGTTGGAGCTAGTACCTCCCCATATATATGTATGGAGTGGAGTTTACAATTGAAAAGAAACTTCATGTTCCCAAAAATGTAGGTGAAGGACGGCTTTCACACACACTTATCTCTCAGAGCTGAGCATGTGGAGAGACGTTCGTTCAACTAGCACAAAGGGAACGGGTTGCAGGAGAAACTTTTACTCTGGTTTCTCAGTCTGTTTCCTAGTGCCGGTTTGAAGTTCCTGCAGTTTTCACTGTAAAACCTGGTTGGAGCTAGTACATCCCCATATATATGTATGGAGTGGAATTTGCAACTGAAAAGAAACTTTGTGTTCCCAACAAGCTAGGTGAAGGTCGGCTTTCACACACAATTATCTCTCAGAACTGAGCATGTGGAGAGACGTTCGTTCATGTAGCACAAAGGGAACGGGTTGCAGGAGAAACTTTTACTCTGGTTTCTCAGTCTGTTTCCTAGTGCCGGTTTGAAGTTCCTGCAGTTTTCACTGTAAAACCTGGTTGGAGCTAGTACCTCCCCATATATATGTATGGAGTGGAGTTTGCAACTGAAAAGAAACTTTGTGTTCCCAACAAGCTAGGTGAAGAACGGCTTTCACACACACTTATCTCTCAGAACTGAGCATGTGGAGAGACGTTCGTTCATCTAGCACAAAGGGAACGGGTTGCAGGAGAAACTTTAACTCTGGTTTCTCAGTCTGTTTCCTAGTGCCGGTTTGAAGTTCCAGCAGATTTCACTGTAAAACCGAGTTGCAGCTAGTACCTCCCCATATATATGTATGGAGTGGAGTTTGCAACTGAAAAGATACTTTGTGTTCCCAACAAGCTAGGTGAAGGACGGCTTTCACACACACTTATCTCTCAGAACTGAGCATGTGGAGAGACGTTCGTTCATCTAGCACAAAGGGAACGGGTTGCAGGAGAAAATTTTACCATGGTTTCTCAGTCTGTTTCCTAGTGCCGGTTTGAAGTTCCAGCAGTTTTCACTGTAAAACCGAGTTGGAGCTAGTACCTCCCCATATATATGTATGGAGTGGAGTTTACAAATGAAAAGAAACTTTATGTTCCCATAAAGCTAGGTGAAGGACGGCTTTCACACACACACATCTCTCAGAACTGAGCATGTGGAGAGACGTTCGTTCATCTAGCACAAAGGGAACAGGTTGCAGGAGAAACTTTTACTCTGGTTTCTTAGTCTGTTTCCTAGTGCCGGTTTGAAGTTCCTGCAGTTTTCACTTTAATACCTGGTTGGAGCTAGTACCTCCGCATATATATGTATGGATTGGAGTTTGCAACTGAAAAGAAACTTTGTGTTCCCAACAAGCAAGGTGAAGGACGGCTTTCACACACACTTATCTCTCAGAACTGAGCATGTGGAGAGACGTTCGTTCATCTAGCACAAATGGAACGGGTTGCAGGAGAAACTTTTACTCTGGTTTCTCAGTCTGTTTCCTAGTGCCGGTTTGAAGTTCCAGCAGTTTTCACTGTAAAACCGAGTTGGAGCTAGTACCTCCCCATATATATGTATGGAGTGGAGTTTACAAATGAAAAGAAACTTTATGTTCCCATAAAGCTAGGTGAAGGACGGCTTTCACACACACACATCTCTCAGAACTGAGCATGTGGAGAGACGTTCGTTCATCTAGCACAAAGGGAACAGGTTGCAGGAGAAACTTTTACTCTGGTTTCTTAGTCTGTTTCCTAGTGCCGGTTTGAAGTTCCTGCAGTTTTCACTTTAATACCTGGTTGGAGCTAGTACCTCCGCATATATATGTATGGATTGGAGTTTGCAACTGAAAAGAAACTTTGTGTTCCCAACAAGCAAGGTGAAGGACGGCTTTCACACACACTTATCTCTCAGAACTGAGCATGTGGAGAGACGTTCGTTCATCTAGCACAAATGGAACGGGTTGCAGGAGAAACTTTTACTCTGGTTTCTCAGTCTGTTTCCTAGTGCCGGTTTGAAGTTCCAGCAGTTTTCACTGTAAAACAGATTTGGAGCTAGTACCACCCCATATATATGTATGGAGTGGAGTTTGCAACTTAAAAGAAACTTTGTGTTCCCAACAAGCTAGGTGAAAGACGGCTTTCACACACACTTATCTCTCAGAACTGAGCATGTGGAGAGACGTTCGTTCATCTAGCACAAAGGGAACGGGTTGCAGGAGAAACTTTTACTCTGGTTTCTCAGTCTGTTTCCAAGTGCCGGTTTGAAGTTCCTGCAGTTTTCACAGTAAAACCGATTTGGAGCTAGTACCTCCCCATATATATGTATGGAGTGGAGTTTGCAACTGAAAAGAATCTTTCTTTTCCCAACAAGCTAGGTTAAGGACGGCTTTCACACACACTTATCTCTCAGAACTGAGCATGTGGAGAGACGTTCTTTCATCTAGCAGAAAGGGAACGGGTTGCAGGAGAAACTTTTACTCTGGTTTCTCAGTCTGTTTCCTAGTGCCGATTTGAAGTTCCTGCATTTTTCACTGTAAAACCGATTTGGAGCTTGTACCTCCCCATATATATGTATGGAGTGGAGTTTGCAACTGAAAAGAAACTTTGTGTTCCCAACAAGCTAGGTGAAGGACGGCTTTCACACACACTTATCTCTCAGAACTGAGCATGTGGAGAGACGTTCGTTCATCTAGCACAAAGGGAACGGGTTGCAGGAGAAACTATTACTATGGTTTCTCAGTTTGTTTCCTAGTGCTGGTTTGAAGTTCCTGCAGTTTTCACTGTAAAACCTGGTTGGAGCTAGTACCTCCCCATATATATGTATGGATTGGAGTTTGCAACTGAAAAGAAACTTTGTGTTCCCAACAAGCTAGGTGAAGGACGGCTTTCACACACACTTATCTCTCAGAACTGAGCATGTGGAGAGACGTTCGTTCATCTAGCACAAAGAGAACGGGTTGCAGGAGAAACTATTACTATGGTTTCTCAGTCTGTTTCCTAGTGCCGGTTTGAAGTTCCAGCAGTTTTCACTGTAAAACCGAGTTGGAGCTAGTACCTCCCCATATATATGTATGGAGTGGAGTTTACAATTGAAAAGAAACTTTATGTTCCCAAAAATGTAGGTGAAGGACGGCTTTCACACACACACATCTCTCAGAACTGAGCATGTGGAGAGACGTTCGTTCATCTAGCACAAAGGGAACGGGTTGCAGGGGAACTTTTTACTCTGGTTTCTCAGTCTGTTTCCTAGTGCCGGATTGAAGTTCCTGCAGTTTTCACTGTAAAACCGATTTTGAGCTAGTACCTCCTCATATATATGTATGGAGTGGAGTTTGCAACTGAAAAGAATCTTTGTGTTCCCAACAAGCTAGGTTAAGGACGGCTTTCACACACACTTATCTCTCAGAACTGAGCATGTGGAGAGACGTTCGTTCACCTAGCAGAAATGGAACGGGTTGCAGGAGAAACTTTTACTCTGGTTTCTCAGTCTGTTTCCTAGTGCCTGTTTGAAGTTCCTGCAGTTTTCACTGTAAAACAGATTTGGAGCTAGTACCTCCCCTTATATATGTATGGAGTGGAGTTTGCAACTGAAAAGAAACTTTGTGTTCCAAACAAGATAGGTGAAGGACGGCATTCACACACACATATCTCTCAGAACTGAGCATGTGGAGAGACGTTCGTTCATCTAGCACAAAGGGAACGGGTTGCAGGAGATACTTTTACTCTGGTTTCTCAGTCTGTTTCCTAGTGCCGGTTTGAAGTTCCAGCAGTTTTCACTGTAAAACCGAGTTGCAGCTAGTACCTCCCCATATATATGTATGGAGTGGAGTTTGCAACTGAAAAGAAACTTTGTGTTCCCAACAAGCTAGGTGAAGGACGGCTTTCACACACACTTATCTCTCAGAACTGAGCATGTGGAGAGACGTTCGTTCATCTAGCACAAAGGGAACGGGTTGCAGGAGAAAATTTTACTCTGGTTTCTCAGTCTGTTTCCTAGTGCCGGTTTGAAGTTCCAGCAGTTTTCACTGTAAAACCGAGTTGGAGCTAGTACCTCCCCATATATATGTATGGAGTGGAGTTTACAAATGAAAAGAATCTTTATGTTCCCAAAAAGGTTGGTGAAGGACGGCTTTCACACACACACATCTCTCAGAACTGAGCATGTGGAGAGACGTTCGTTCATCTAGCACAAAGGGAACAGGTTGCAGGAGAAACTTTTACTCTGGTTTCTCAGTCTGTTTCCTAGTGCCGGTTTGAAGTTCCTGCAGTTTTCACTGTTAAACCTGGTTGGAGATAGTACCTCCCCATATATATGTATGGAGTGGAGTTTGCAACTGAAAAGAAACTTTGTGTTCCCAACAATCTAGGTGAAGGACGGCTTTCACACACACTTATCTCTCAGAACTGAGCATGTGGAGAGACGTTCGTTCATCTAGCACAAAGGGAACGGGTTGCAGGAGAAACTATTACTATGGTTTCTCAGTCTGTTTCCAAGTGCCGGTTTGAAGTTCCAGCAGTTTTCACTGTAAATCCGAGTTGGAGCTAGTACCTCCCCATATATATGTATGGAGTGGAGTTTACAATTGAAAAGAAACTTTATGTTCCAAAAAAGCTAGGTGAAGGACGGCTTTCACACACACACATCTCTCAGAACTGAGCATGTGGAGAGACGTTCGTTCATCTAGCACAAATGGAACAGGTTGCAGGAGAAACTTTTACTCTGGTTTCTCAGTCTGTTTCCTAGTGCCGGTTTGAAGTTCCTGCATTTTTCACTGTAAAACCGATTTGGAGCTAGTACCTCCCCTTATATATGTATGGAGTGGAGTTTGCAACTGAAAAGAAACTTTGTGTTCCAAACAAGATAGGTGAAGGACGGCATTCACACACACATATCTCTCAGAACTGAGCATGTGGAGAGACGTTCGTTCATCTAGCACAAAGGGAACGGGTTGCAGGAGAAACTTTTACTCTGGTTTCTCAGTCTGTTTCTTAGTGCCGGTTTGAAGTTCCAGCAGTTTTCACTGTAAAACCGATTTGCAGGTAGTACCTACCCATATATATGTATGGAGTGGAGTTTGCAACTGAAAAGAAACTTTGTGTTCCGAACAAGCTAGGTGAAGGACGGCTTTCACACACACTTATCTCTCAGAACTGAGCATGTGGAGAGACGTTCGTTCATCTATCACAAAGGGAACGGGTTGCAGGAGAAAATTTTACTATGGTTTCTCAGTCTGTTTCCTAGTGCCGGTTTGAAGTTCCAGCAGTTTTCACTGTAAAACCGAGTTGGAGCTAGTACCTCCCCATATATATGTATGGAGTGGAGTTTACAAATGAAAAGAAACTTTATGTTCCCAAAAAGGTAGGTGAAGGACGGCTTTCACACACACACATCTCTCAGAACTGAGCATGTGGAGAGACGTTCGTTCATCTAGCACAAAGGGAACAGGTTGCAGGAGAAACTTTTACTCTGGTTTCTCAGTCTGTTTCCTAGTGCCGGTTTGAAGTTCCTGCAGTTTTCACTGTAAAACATGGTTGGAGCTAGTACCTCCCCATATATATGTATGGAGTGGGGTTTGCAACTGAAAAGAAACTTTGTGTTCCCAACAAGCTAGGTGAAGGACGGCTTTCACACACACTTATCTCTCAGAACTGAGCATGTGGAGAGACGTTCGTTCATCTAGCACAAAGGGAACGGGTTGCAGGAGAAAATTTTACTCTTGTTTCTCAGTCTGTTTCCTAGTGCCGGTTTGAAGTTCCAGCAGTTTTCACTGTAAAACCGAGTTGGAGCTAGTACCTCCCCATATATATGTATGGAGTGGAGTTTACAATTGAAAAGAAACTTTATGTTCCCAAAAAGCTAGGTGAAGGACGGCTTTCACACACACAAATTTCTCAGAACTGAGCATGTGGAGAGACGTTCGTTCATCTAGCACAAAGGGAACAGGTTGCAGGGGAAACTTTTACTCTGGTATCTCAGTCTGTTTCCTAGTGCCGGTTTGAAGTTCCTGCAGTTTTCACTGTAAAACCTGGTTGGAGCTAGTACCTCCCCATATATATGTATGGATTGGAGTTTGCAACTGAAAAGAAACTTTGTGTTCCCAACAAGCTAGGTGAAGGACGGCTTTCACACACACTTATCTCTCAGAACTGAGCATGTGGAGATACGTTCGTTCATCTAGCACAAAGGGAACGGGTTACAGGAGAAACTTTTACTCTGGTTTCTCAGTCTGTTTCCTAGTGCCGGTTTGAAGTTCCTGCAGTTTTCACTGTAAAACAGATTTGGAGCTAGTACATCCACATATATATGTATGAAGTGGAGTTTGCAACTGAAAAGAAACTTTGTGTTCCCAACAATCTAGGTGAAGGACGGCTTTCACACACACTTATCTCTCAGAACTGAGCATGTGTAGAGACGTTCGTTCATGTAGCACAAAGGGAACGGGTTGCAGGAGAAACTTTTACTCTGGTTTCTCAGTCTGTTTCCTAGTGCCGGTTTGAAGTTCCTGCAGTTTTCACTGTAAAACCGATTTGGAGCTAGTACCTCCCCATATATATGTATGGATTGGAGTTTGCAACTGAAAAGGAACTTTGTGTTCCTAACAAGCTAGGTGAAGGACGGCTTTCACACACACTTATCTCTCAGAACTGAGCATGTGGAGAGACGTTCGTTCATCTAGCACAAAGGGAACGGGTTGCAGGAGAAACTTTTACTCTGGTTTCTCAGTCTTTTTCCTAGTGCCGGTTTGAAGTTCCTGCAGTTTTCACTTTAAAACCGATTTGGAGCAAGTACCTCCCCATATATATGTATGGAGTGGAGTTTGCACCTGGAAAGAATCTTTGTGTTCCCAACAAGCTAGGTGAAGGACGGCTTTCACAAACACTTATCTCTCAGAACTGAGCATGTGGAGAGACGTTCGTTCATCTAGCAGAAATGGAACGGTTTGCAGGAAAAACTTTTACTCTGGTTTCTCAGTCTGTTTCCTAGTGCCGGTTTGAAGTTCCTGCAGTTTTCACTGTAAAACCGATTTGGAGCTAGTACCTCCCCATATATATGTATGGAGTGGAGTTTGCAACTTAAAAGAAACTTTGTGTTCCCAACAAGCTAGGTGAAGGACGGCTTTCACACACACTTATCTCTCAGAACTGAGCATGTGGAGAGACGTTCGTTCATCTAGCACAAAGGGAACGGTTTGCAGGAGAAACTTTTACTCTGGTTTCTCAGTCTGTTTCCTAGTGCCGGTTTGAAGTTCCTGCAGTTTTCACTGTAAAAACGAGTTGGAGCTAGTACCTCCCCATATATATGTATGGAGTGGAGTTTGCAACTGAAAAGAAACTTTGTGTTCCCAACAAGCTAGGTGAAGGACGGCTTTCACACACACTTATCTCTCAGAACTGAGCATGTGGAGGGACGTTCGTTCATGTAGCACAAAGGGAACGGTTTGCAGGAGAAACTTTTACTCTGGTTTCTCAGTCTGTTTCCTAGTGCCGGTTTGAAGTTCCTGCAGTTTTCACTGTAAAACCGAGTTGGAGCTAGTATCTCCCCATATATATGTATGGACTGGAGTTTGCAACTGAAAAGAAACTTTGTGTTCCCAACAAGCTATGTGAAGGACGGCTTTCACACACACTTATCTCTCAGAACTGAGCATGTGGAGAGACTTTCGTTAATCTAGCACAAAGGGAACGCGTTGCAGGAGAAACTTTTACTCTGGTTACGCAGTCTGTTTCCTAGTGCCGTTTTGAAGTTCCTGCAGTTTTCACTGTAAAACCGAGTTGGAGCTAGTACCTCCCCATATATATGTATGGAGTGGAGTTTACAAATGAAAAGAAATTTTATGTTCCCAAAAAGCTAGGTGAACGACGGCTTTCACACACACACATCTCTCCGAACTGAGCATGTGGAGAGACGTTCGTTCATCTAGCACAAAGGGAACAGGTTGAAGGAGAAACTTTTACTCTGGATTCTCAGTCTGTTTCCTAGTGCCGGTTTGAAGTTCCTGCAGTTTTCACTGTAAAACCTGGTTGGAGCTAGTACCTCCGCATATATATGTATGGAGTGGAGTTTGCAACTGAAAAGAAACTTTGTGTTCCCAACAAGCTAGGTGAAGGACGGCTTTCACACACACTTATCTCTCAGAACTGAGCATGTGGAGAGACGTTCGTTCATCTAGCACAAAGGGAACGGGTTGCAGGAGAAACTTTTACTCTGGTTTCTCAGTCTGTTTCCTAGTGCCGGTTTGAAGTTCCTGCAGTTTTCACTGTAAAATCGATTTGGAGCTAGTACCTCCCCATATATATGTATGGAGTGGAGTTTGCAACTGAAAAGAAACTTTGTGTTCCCAACAAGCTAGGTGAAGGACGGCTTTCACACACACTTATCTCTCAGAACTGAGCATGTGGAGAGACGTTCGTTCATCTAGCACAAAAGGAACGGGTTGCAGGAGAAAATTTTACTCTGGTTTCTCAGTCTGTTTCCTAGTGCCGGTTTGAAGTTCCTGCAGTTTTCACTGTAAAACCGATTTGGAGATAGTACCTACCCTTATATATTTATGGAGTGGAGTTTGCAACTGAAAAGAAACTTTGTGTTCCCAACAAGCTAGGTGAAGTACGGCTTTCACACACACTTATCTCTCAGAACTGAGCATGTGGAGAGACGTTCGTTCATCTAGCAGAAAGGGAACGGGTTGCAGGAGAAACTTTTACTCTGGTTTCTCAGTCTGTTTCCTAGTGCCGGTTTGAAGTTCCTGCAGTTTTCACTGTAAAACCTGGTTGGAGCTAGTACTTCCCCATATAAATGTATGGAGTGGAGTTTGCAACTGAAAAGAAAATTTGTGTTCCCAACAAGCTAGGTGAAGGACGGCTTTCACACACACTTATCTCTCAGAAATGAGCATGTGGAGAGACGTTCGTTCAACTAGAACAAAGGGAACGGGTTGCAGGAGAAACTTTTACTCTGGTTTCTCAGTCTGTTTCCTAGTGCCGGTTTGAAGTTCCTGCAGTTTTCACTGTAAAACCGATTTGGAGCTAGTACCTCCCCATATATATGTATGGAGTGGAGTTTGCAACTGAAAAGAATCTTTGTGTTCCCAACAAGCTAGGTGAAGGACGGCTTTCACACACACTTATCTCTCAGAACTGAGCATGTGGAGAGACGTTCTTTCATCTAGCAGAAAGGGAACGGGTTGCAGGAGAAACTTTTACTCTGGTTTCTCAGTCTGTTTCCTAGTGCCGGTTTGAAGTTCCAGCATTTTTCACTGTAAAACCGAGTTGCAGCTAGTACCTCCCCATATATATGTATGGAGTGGAGTTTGCAACTGAAAAGATACTTTGTGTTCCCAACAAGCTAGGTGACGGACGGCTTTCACACACATTTATCTCTCAGAACTGAGCATGTGGAGAGACGTTCGTTCATCTAGCACAAAGGGAACGGGTTGCAGGAGAAAATTTTACCATGATTTCTCAGTCTGTTTCCTAGTGCCGGTTTGAAGTTCCAGCAGTTTTCACTGTAAAACTGAGTTGTAGCTAGTACCTCCCCATATATATGTATGGAGTGGAGTTTACAAATGAAAAGTAACTTTATGTTCCCATAAAGCTAGGTGAAGGACGGCTTTCACACACACACATCTCTCAGAACTGAGCATGTGGAGAGACTTTCGTTCATCTAGCACAAAGGGAACAGGTTGCAGGAGAAACTTTTACTCTGGTTTCTCAGTCTGTTTCCTAGTGCCGGTTTGAAGTTCCTGCAGTTTTCACTGTAATACCTGGTTGGAGCTAGTACCTCCGCATATATATGTACGGAGTGGAGTTTGCAACTGAAAAGGAACTTTGTGTTCCCAACAAGCTAGGTGAAGGACGGCTTTCACACACACTTATCTCTCAGAACTGAGCATGTGGAGAGACGTTCGTTCATCTAGCACAAAGGGAACGGGTTGCAGGAGAAACTTTTACTCTGGTTTCTCAGTCTGTTTCCTAGTGCCGGTTTGAAGTTCCAGCAGTTTTCACTGTAAAACCGAGTTGTAGCTAGTACCTCCCCATATATATGTATGGAGTGGAGTTTACAAATGAAAAGTAACTTTATGTTCCCATAAAGCTAGGTGAAGGACGGCTTTCACACACACACATCTCTCAGAACTGAGCATGTGGAGAGACTTTCGTTCATCTAGCACAAAGGGAACAGGTTGCAGGACAAACTTTTACTCTGGTTTCTCAGTCTGTTTCCTAGTGCCGGTTTGAAGTTCCTGCAGTTTTCACTGTAATACCTGGTTGGAGCTAGTACCTCCGCATATATATGTACGGAGTGGAGTTTGCAACTGAAAAGAAACTTTGTGTTCCCAACAAGCTAGGTGAAGGACGGCTTTCACACACACTTATCTCTCAGAACTGAGCATGTGGAGAGACGTTCGTTCATCTAGCACAAAGGGAACGGGTTGCAGGAGAAACTTTTACTCTGGTTTCTCAGTCTGTTTCCTAGTGCCGGTTTGAAGTTCCAGCAGTTTTCACTGTAAAACAGATTTTGAGCTAGTACCTCCCCATATATATGTATGGAGTGGAGTTTGCAACTGAAAAGAAACTTTGTGTTCCCAACAAGCTAGGTGAAGGACGGCTTTCACACACACTTATCTCTCAGAACTGAGCATGTGGAGAGACGTTCGTTCATCTAGCACAAAGGGAACGGGTTGCAGGAGAAAGTTTTACTCTGGTTTCTCAGTCTGTTTCCAAGTGCCGGTTTGAAGTTCCTGCAGTTTTCACTGTAAAACCGATTTGGAGCTAGTACCTCCCCATATATATGTATGGAGTGGATTTTGCAACTGAAAAGAATCTTTGTGTTCCCAACAAGCTAGGTTAAGGACGGCTTTCACACACACTTATCTCTCAGAACTGAGCATGTGGAGAGACGTTCGTTCATCTAGCACAAAAGGAACGGGTTGCAGGAGAAACTTTTACTCTGGTTTCTCAGTCTGTTTCCTAGTGCCGGTTTGAAGTTCCAGCAGTTTTCACTGTAAAACAGATTTGGAGCTAGTACCTCCCCATATATATGTATGGAGTGGAGTTTGCAACTGAAAAGAAACTTTGTGTTCCCAACAAGCTAGGTGAAGGACGGCTTTCACACACACTTATCTCTCAGAACTGAGCATGTGGAGAGACGTTCGTTCATCTAGCACAAAGGGAACGGGTTGCAGCAGAAACTTTTACTCTGGTTTCTCAGTCTGTTTCCAAGTGCCGGTTTGAAGTTCCTGCAGTTTTCACTATAAAACCGATTTGGAGCTAGTACCTCCCCATATATATGTATGGAGTGGAGTTTGCAACTGAAAAGAATCTTTGAGTTCCCAACAAGCTAGGTTAAGGACGGCTTTCACACACACTTATCTCTCAGAACTGAGCATGTGGAGAGACGTTCGTTCATCTAGCACAAAGGGAACGGGTTGCAGGAGAAACTTTTACTCTGGTTTCTCAGTCTGTTTCCAAGTGCCGTTTTGAAGTTCCTGCAGTTTTCACTGTAAAACCGATTTGGAGCTAGTACCTCCCCATATATATGTATGGAGTGGAGTTTGCAACTGAAAAGAATCTTTGTGTTCCCAACAAGCTAGGTGAAGGACGGCTTTCACACACACTTATCTCTCAGAACTGAGCATGTGGAGAGACGTTCGTTCATCTAGAACAAAGGGAACGGGTTGCAGGAGAAACTTTTACTCTGGTTTCTCAGTCTGTTTCCTAGTGCCGGTTTTAAGTTCCTGCAGTTTTCACTGAAAACCTGATTGGAGCTAGTACCTCCCCATATATATGTATGGAGTGGAGTTTGCAACTGAAAAGAAACTTTGTATTCCCAACAAGCTAGGTGAAGAACGGCTTTCACACACACTTATCTCTCAGAACTGAGCATGTGGAGAGACGTTCGTTCATCTAGCACAAAGGGAACGGGTTGCAGGAGAAACTTTAACTCTGATTTCTCAGTCTGTTTCCTAGTGCCGGTTTGAAGTTCCTGCAGTTTTCACTGTAATACCTGGTTGGAGCTAGTACCTCCGCATATATATGTACGGAGTGGAGTTTGCAACTGAAAAGAAACTTTGTGTTCCCAACAAGCTAGGTGAAGGACGGCTTTCACACACACTTATCTCTCAGAACTGAGCATGTGGAGAGACGTTCGTTCATCTAGCACAAAGGGAACGGGTGGCAGGAGAAACTTTAACTCTGGTTTCTCAGTCTGTTTCCTAGTGCCGGTTTGAAGTTCCTGCAGTTTTCACTGTAATACCTGGTTGGAGCTAGTACCTCCGCATATATATGTACGGATTGGAGTTTGCAACTGAAAAGAAACTTTGTGTTCCCAACAAGCTAGGTGAAGGACGGCTTTCACACACACTTATCTCTCAGAACTGAGCATGTGGAGAGACGTTCGTTCATCTAGAAAAAGGGAACGGGTTGCAGGAGTAACTTTTTCTCTGGTTTCTCAGTCTGTTTCCAAGTGCCGTTTTGAAGTTCCTGCAGTTTTCACTGTAAAACCGATTTGGAGCTAGTACCTTCCCATATACATGTATGGAGTGGAGTTTGCAACTGAAAAGAATCTTTGTGTTCCCAACAAGCTAGGTTAAGGACGGCTTTCACACACACTTATCTCTCAGAACTGAGCATGTGGAGAGACGTTCGTTCATCTAGCAGAAAGGGAACGGGTTGCAGGAGAAACTTTTACTCTGGTTTCTCAGTCTGTTTCCTAGTGCCGATTTGAAGTTCCTGCGTTTTTCACTGTAAAACCGATTTGGAGCTAGTACCTCCCCATATATATGTATTAATTGGAGTTTGCAACTGAAAAGAAACTTTGTGTTCCCAACAAGCTAGCTGAAGGACGGCTTTCACACACACTTATCTCTCAGAACTGAGCATGTGGAGAGACGTTCGTTCATCTAGCACAAAGGGAACGGGTTGCAGGAGAAACTTTTACTCTGGTTTCTCAGTCTGTTTCCTAGTGCCGGTTTGAAGTTCCTGCAGTTTTCACTGTAAAACCTGGTTGGAGCTAGTACCTCCCCATATATATATATGGAGTGGAGTTTGCAAATGAAAAGAAAATTTGTGTTCCAAACAAGATAGGTGAAGGACGGCTTTCACACACACTTATCTCTCAGAACTGAGCATGTGGAGAGACGTTCGTTCATCTAGCACAAAGGGAACGGGTTGCAGGAGAAACTTTTACTCTGGTTTCTCAGTCTGTTTCCTAGTGCCGGTTTGAAGTTCCAGCAGTTTTCACTGTAAAACCGAGTTGCAGCTAGTACCTCCCCATATATATGTATGGAGTGAAGTTTGCAACTGAAAAGAAACTTTGTGTTCCCAACAAGCTAGGTGAAGGACGGCTTTCACACACACTTATCTCTCAGAACTGAGCATGTGGAGAGACGTTCGTTCATCTAGCACAAAGGGAACGGGTTGCAGGAGAAACTTTTACTCTGGTTTCTCAGTCTGTTTCCTAGTGCCGGTTTGAAGTTCCAGCAGTTTTCACTGTAAAACCGAGTTGAGCTAGTACCTCCGCATATATATGTATGGAGTGGAGTTTACAAATGAAAAGAAACTTTGTGTTCCCAACAAGCTAGGTGAAGGACGGCTTTCACACACACACATCTCTCAGAACTGAGCATGTGGAGAGACGTTCGTTCATCTAGCACAAAGGGAACAGGTTGCAGGAGAAACTTTTACTCTGGTTTCTCAGTCTGTTTCCTAGTGCCGGTTTGAAGTTCCTGCAGTTTTCACTGTAAAACCTGGTTGGAGCTGGTACATCCCCATATATATGTATGGAGTGGAGTTTGCAACTGAAAAGAAACTTTGTGTTCCCAACAAGCTATGTGAAGGACGGCTTTCACACACACTTATCTCTCAGAACTGAGCAAGTGGAGAGACGTTCGTTCATCTAGCACAAAGGGAACGGGTTTCAGGAGAAACTATTACTATGGTTTCTCACTCTGTTTCCTAGTGCCGGTTTGAAATTCCTGCAGTTTTCACTGTAAAACCTGGTTGGAGCTAGTACCTCCCCATATATATGTATGGAGTGGAGTTTGCAACTGAATAGAAACTTTGTGTTCCCAACAAGCTAGGTGAAGGACGGCTTTCACACACACTTATCTCTCAGAACTGAGCATGTGGAGAGACGTTCGTTCATCTAGCAAAAAGAGAACGGGTTGCAGGAGAAACTATTTCTATGGTTTCTCAGTCTGTTTCCTAGGGCCGGTTTGAAGTTCCAGCAGTTTGCACTGTAAAACCGAGTTGGAGCTAGTACCTCCCCATATATATGTATGGAGTGGAGTTTACAATTGAAAAGAAAGTTTATGTTCCCATAAATGTAGGTGAAGTTCGGCTTTCACACACACACATCTCTCAGAACTGAGCATGTGGAGAGACGTTCGTTCATCTAGCACAAAGGGAACGGGTTGCAGGAGAAACTTTTACTCTGGTTTCTCAGTCTGTTTCCTAGTGCCGGTTTGAAGTTCCTGCACTTTTCACTGTAAAACCGATTTGGAGCTAGTACCTCCCCATATATATGTATGGAGTGGAGTTTGCAACTGAAAAGAATCTTTGTGTTCCCAACAAGTTAGGTTAAGGACGGCTTTCACACACACTTATCTCTCAGAACTGAGCATGTGGAGAGACGTTCGTTCATCTAGCAGAAATGGAACGGGTTGCAGGAGAAAATTTTTCTCTGGTTTCTCAGTCTGCTTCCTAGTGCCTGTTTGAAGTTCCTGTATTTTTCACTGTAAAACCGATTTGGAGCTAGTACTTCCCAATATATATGTATGGAGTGGAGTTTGCAACTGAAAAGAAACTTTGTGTTCCCAACAAGCTAGGTGAAGGACTGCTTTCACACACACTTATCTCTCAGAACAGAGCATGTGGAGAGACTTTCGTTCATCTAGCACAAAGGGAAAGGGTTGCAGGAGAAACTTTTACTCTGGTTTCTCAGTCTGTTTCCTAGTGCCGGTTTGAAGTTCCTGCAGTTTTCACTGTAAAACCTGGTTGGAGCTAGTACCTCCCCATATATATGTATGGAATGGAGTTTGCAACTGAAAAGAAACTATGTGTTCCAAACAAGATAGGTAAAGGACGGCTTTCACACACACTTATCTCTCAGAACTGAGCATGTGGAGAGACGTTCGTTCATCTAGCACAAAGGGAACGGGTTGCAGGTGAAACTTTTACTCTGGTTTCTCAGTCTGTTTCCTAGTGCCGGTTTGAAGTTCCAGCAGTTTTAACTGTAAAATCGAGTTGGAGCTAGTAAATCCCCATATATATGTATGGAGTGGAGTTTACAAATGAAAAGAAACTTTGTGTTCCCAACAAGCTAGTTGAAGGACGGCTTTCACACACACACATCTCTCAGAACTGAGCATGTGGAGAGACGTTCGTTCATCTAGCACAAAGGGAACAGGTTGCAGGAGAAACTTTTACTCTGGTTTCTCAGTCTGTTTCCTAGTGCCGGTTTGAAGTTCCTGCAATTTTCACTGTAAAACCTGGTTGGAGCTTGTACCTCTCCATATATATGTATGGAGTGGAGTTTGCAACTGAAAAGAAACTTTGTGTTCCCAACAAGCTAGGTGAAGGACGGCTTTCACACACACTTATATCTCAGAACTGAGCATGTGGAGAGACGTTCGTTCATCTAGCACAAAGGGAACGGGTTGCAGGAGAAACTATTACTATGGTTTCTCAGTCTGTTTCCTAGTGCCGGTTTGAAGTTCAAACAGTTTTCACGGTAAAACCGAGTTGGAGCTAGTACCTCCCCATATATATGTATGGAGTGGAATTTACAATTGAAAAGAAACTTTATGTTCCCAAAAAGCTTGGTGAAGGACGGTTTCACACACACACATCTCTCAGAACTGAGCATGTGGAGAGACGTACGTTCATCTAGCACAAAGGGAACAGGTTGAAGGAGAAACTTTTACTCTGGTTTCTCAGTCTGTTTCCTACTGCCGGTTTGAAGTTCCTGCAGTTTTCACAGTAAAACCTGGTTGGAGCTAGTACATCCCCATATATATGTATGGATTGGAGTTTGCAACTGAAAAGAAACTTTGTGTTCCCAACAAGCTAGTTGAAGGACGGCTTTCACACACAATTATCTCTCAGAACTGAGCATGTGGAGAGACGTTCGTTCATCTAGCACAAAGGGAACGGGTTGCAGGAGAAACTTTTACTCTGGTTTCTCAGTCTGTTTCCTAGTGCCGGTTTGAAGTTCCTGCAGTTTTCACTGTAAAACCTGGTTGGAGCTAGTACCTCCCCATATATATGTATGGAGTGGAGTTTGCAACTGAAAAGAAACTTTGTGTTCCCAACAAGCTAGGTGAAGGACGGCTTTCACACACACTTATCTCTCAGAACTGAGCATGTGGAGAGACGTTCGTTCATCTAGCATAAAGGGAACGGGTTGCAGGAGAAACTTTTACTCTGGTTTCTCAGTCTGTTTCCTAGTGCCGGTTTGAATTTCCTGCAGTTTTCACTGTAAAACCTGGTTGGAGCTAGTACCTCCCCATATATATGTATGGAGTGGAGTTTGCAACTGAAAAGAAACTTTGTGTTCCAAACAAGATAGATGAAGTACGGCTTTCACACACACTTATCTCTCAGAACTGAGCATGTGGAGAGACGTTCGTTCATCTAGCACAAAGGGAACGGGTTGCAGGAGAAACTTTTACTCTGGTTTCTCAGTCTGTTTCCTAGTGCCAGTTTGAAATTCCAGCAGTTTTCACTGTAAAACAGAGTTGCAGCTAAAACCTCCCCATATATATGTATGGAGTGGAGTTTGCAACTGAAAAGAAACTTTGTGTTCCCAACAAGCTAGGTGAAGGACGGCTTTCACACACACTTATCTCTCAGAACTGAGCATGTGGAGAGACGTTCGTTCATCTAGCACAAAGGGAACGGTTTGCAGGAGAAACTTTTACTCTGGTTTCTCAGTCTGTTTCCTAGTGCCGGTTTGAAGTTCCTGCAGTTTTCACTGTAAAACCGAGTTGGAGCTAGTACTTCCCCATATATATGTATGGAGTGGAGTTTGCAACTGAAAAGAAACTTTGTGTTCCCAACAAGCTAGGTGAAGGATGGCTTTCACACACACTTATCTCTCAGAACTGAGCATGTGGAGAGACGTTCGTTCATGTAGCACAAAGGGAACGGGTTTCAGGAGAAACTTTTACTCTGGTTTCTCAGTCTGTTTCCTAGTGCCGGTTTGAAGTTGCTGCAGTTTTCACTGTAAAACCTAGTTGGAGCTAGTACCTCCCCATATATATGTATGGAGTGGAGATTGCAACTGAAAAGAAACTTTGTGTTCCCAACAAGCTAGGTGAAGGACGGCTTTCAAACACACTTATCTCTCAGAACTGAGCATGTGGAGAGACGTTCGTTAATCTAGCACAAAGGGAACGCCATTGCAGGAGAAACTTTTACTCTGGTTACGCAGTCTGTTTCCTAGTGCCGGTTTGAAGTTCTTGCAGTTTTCACTGTAAAACAGATTTGGAGCTAGTACCTACCCATATATATGTATGGAGTGGAGTTTACAAATGCAAAGAAACTTTATGTTCCCAAAAAGCTTGGTGAAGGACGGCTTTCTCACACACACATCTCTCAGAACTGAGCATGTGGAGAGACGTTCGTTCATGTAGCACAAAGGGAACGGGTTGCAGGAGAAACTTTTACTCTGGTTTCTCAGTCTGTTTCCTAGTGCCGGTTTGAAGTTCCAGCAGTTTTCACTGTAAAACCGAGTTGAGCTAGTACCTCCGCATATATATGTATGGAGTGGAGTTTACAAATGAAAAGAAACTTTGTGTTCCCAACAAGCTAGGTGAAGGACGGCTTTCACACACACACATCTCTCAGAACTGAGCATGTGGAGAGACGTTCGTTCATCTAGCACAAAGGGAACAGGTTGCAGGAGAAACTTTTACTCTGGTTTCTCAGTCTGTTTCCTAGTGCCGGTTTGAAGTTCCTGCAGTTTTCACTGTAAAACCTGGTTGGAGCTGGTACATCCCCATATATATGTATGGAGTGGAGTTTGCAACTGAAAAGAAACTTTGTGTTCCCAACAAGCTATGTGAAGGACGGCTTTCACACACACTTATCTCTCAGAACTGAGCAAGTGGAGAGACGTTCGTTCATCTAGCACAAAGGGAACGGGTTTCAGGAGAAACTATTACTATGGTTTCTCACTCTGTTTCCTTGTGCCGGTTTGAAATTCCTGCAGTTTTCACTGTAAAACCTGGTTGGAGCTAGTACCTCCCCATATATATGTATGGAGTGGAGTTTGCAACTGAATAGAAACTTTGTGTTCCCAACAAGCTAGGTGAAGGACGGCTTTCACACACACTTATCTCTCAGAACTGAGCATGTGGAGAGACGTTCGTTCATCTAGCAAAAAGAGAACGGGTTGCAGGAGAAACTATTTCTATGGTTTCTCAGTCTGTTTCCTAGGGCCGGTTTGAAGTTCCAGCAGTTTGCACTGTAAAACCGAGTTGGAGCTAGTACCTCCCCATATATATGTATGGAGTGGAGTTTACAATTGAAAAGAAAGTTTATGTTCCCATAAATGTAGGTGAAGTTCGGCTTTCACACACACACATCTCTCAGAACTGAGCATGTGGAGAGACGTTCGTTCATCTAGCACAAAGGGAACGGGTTGCAGGAGAAACTTTTACTCTGGTTTCTCAGTCTGTTTCCTAGTGCCGGTTTGAAGTTCCTGCACTTTTCACTGTAAAACCGATTTGGAGCTAGTACCTCCCCATATATATGTATGGAGTGGAGTTTGCAACTGAAAAGAATCTTTGTGTTCCCAACAAGTTAGGTTAAGGACGGCTTTCACACACACTTATCTCTCAGAACTGAGCATGTGGAGAGACGTTCGTTCATCTAGCAGAAATGGAACGGGTTGCAGGAGAAAATTTTTCTCTGGTTTCTCAGTCTGCTTCCTAGTGCCTGTTTGAAGTTCCTGTATTTTTCACTGTAAAACCGATTTGGAGCTAGTACTTCCCAATATATATGTATGGAGTGGAGTTTGCAACTGAAAAGAAACTTTGTGTTCCCAACAAGCTAGGTGAAGGACTGCTTTCACACACACTTATCTCTCAGAACAGAGCATGTGGAGAGACTTTCGTTCATCTAGCACAAAGGGAAAGGGTTGCAGGAGAAACTTTTACTCTGGTTTCTCAGTCTGTTTCCTAGTGCCGGTTTGAAGTTCCTGCAGTTTTCACTGTAAAACCTGGTTGGAGCTAGTACCTCCCCATATATATGTATGGAATGGAGTTTGCAACTGAAAAGAAACTATGTGTTCCAAACAAGATAGGTAAAGGACGGCTTTCACACACACTTATCTCTCAGAACTGAGCATGTGGAGAGACGTTCGTTCATCTAGCACAAAGGGAACGGGTTGCAGGTGAAACTTTTACTCTGGTTTCTCAGTCTGTTTCCTAGTGCCGGTTTGAAGTTCCAGCAGTTTTAACTGTAAAATCGAGTTGGAGCTAGTAAATCCCCATATATATGTATGGAGTGGAGTTTACAAATGAAAAGAAACTTTGTGTTCCCAACAAGCTAGTTGAAGGACGGCTTTCACACACACACATCTCTCAGAACTGAGCATGTGGAGAGACGTTCGTTCATCTAGCACAAAGGGAACAGGTTGCAGGAGAAACTTTTACTCTGGTTTCTCAGTCTGTTTCCTAGTGCCGGTTTGAAGTTCCTGCAATTTTCACTGTAAAACCTGGTTGGAGCTTGTACCTCTCCATATATATGTATGGAGTGGAGTTTGCAACTGAAAAGAAACTTTGTGTTCCCAACAAGCTAGGTGAAGGACGGCTTTCACACACACTTATATCTCAGAACTGAGCATGTGGAGAGACGTTCGTTCATCTAGCACAAAGGGAACGGGTTGCAGGAGAAACTATTACTATGGTTTCTCAGTCTGTTTCCTAGTGCCGGTTTGAAGTTCAAACAGTTTTCACGGTAAAACCGAGTTGGAGCTAGTACCTCCCCATATATATGTATGGAGTGGAATTTACAATTGAAAAGAAACTTTATGTTCCCAAAAAGCTTGGTGAAGGACGGTTTCACACACACACATCTCTCAGAACTGAGCATGTGGAGAGACGTACGTTCATCTAGCACAAAGGGAACAGGTTGAAGGAGAAACTTTTACTCTGGTTTCTCAGTCTGTTTCCTACTGCCGGTTTGAAGTTCCTGCAGTTTTCACAGTAAAACCTGGTTGGAGCTAGTACATCCCCATATATATGTATGGATTGGAGTTTGCAACTGAAAAGAAACTTTGTGTTCCCAACAAGCTAGTTGAAGGACGGCTTTCACACACAATTATCTCTCAGAACTGAGCATGTGGAGAGACGTTCGTTCATCTAGCACAAAGGGAACGGGTTGCAGGAGAAACTTTTACTCTGGTTTCTCAGTCTGTTTCCTAGTGCCGGTTTGAAGTTCCTGCAGTTTTCACTGTAAAACCTGGTTGGAGCTAGTACCTCCCCATATATATGTATGGAGTGGAGTTTGCAACTGAAAAGAAACTTTGTGTTCCCAACAAGCTAGGTGAAGGACGGCTTTCACACACACTTATCTCTCAGAACTGAGCATGTGGAGAGACGTTCGTTCATCTAGCATAAAGGGAACGGGTTGCAGGAGAAACTTTTACTCTGGTTTCTCAGTCTGTTTCCTAGTGCCGGTTTGAATTTCCTGCAGTTTTCACTGTAAAACCTGGTTGGAGCTAGTACCTCCCCATATATATGTATGGAGTGGAGTTTGCAACTGAAAAGAAACTTTGTGTTCCAAACAAGATAGATGAAGTACGGCTTTCACACACACTTATCTCTCAGAACTGAGCATGTGGAGAGACGTTCGTTCATCTAGCACAAAGGGAACGGGTTGCAGGAGAAACTTTTACTCTGGTTTCTCAGTCTGTTTCCTAGTGCCAGTTTGAAATTCCAGCAGTTTTCACTGTAAAACAGAGTTGCAGCTAAAACCTCCCCATATATATGTATGGAGTGGAGTTTGCAACTGAAAAGAAACTTTGTGTTCCCAACAAGCTAGGTGAAGGACGGCTTTCACACACACTTATCTCTCAGAACTGAGCATGTGGAGAGACGTTCGTTCATCTAGCACAAAGGGAACGGTTTGCAGGAGAAACTTTTACTCTGGTTTCTCAGTCTGTTTCCTAGTGCCGGTTTGAAGTTCCTGCAGTTTTCACTGTAAAACCGAGTTGGAGCTAGTACTTCCCCATATATATGTATGGAGTGGAGTTTGCAACTGAAAAGAAACTTTGTGTTCCCAACAAGCTAGGTGAAGGATGGCTTTCACACACACTTATCTCTCAGAACTGAGCATGTGGAGAGACGTTCGTTCATGTAGCACAAAGGGAACGGGTTTCAGGAGAAACTTTTACTCTGGTTTCTCAGTCTGTTTCCTAGTGCCGGTTTGAAGTTGCTGCAGTTTTCACTGTAAAACCTAGTTGGAGCTAGTACCTCCCCATATATATGTATGGAGTGGAGATTGCAACTGAAAAGAAACTTTGTGTTCCCAACAAGCTAGGTGAAGGACGGCTTTCAAACACACTTATCTCTCAGAACTGAGCATGTGGAGAGACGTTCGTTAATCTAGCACAAAGGGAACGCCATTGCAGGAGAAACTTTTACTCTGGTTACGCAGTCTGTTTCCTAGTGCCGGTTTGAAGTTCTTGCAGTTTTCACTGTAAAACAGATTTGGAGCTAGTACCTACCCATATATATGTATGGAGTGGAGTTTACAAATGCAAAGAAACTTTATGTTCCCAAAAAGCTTGGTGAAGGACGGCTTTCTCACACACACATCTCTCAGAACTGAGCATGTGGAGAGACGTTCGTTCATGTAGCACAAAGGGAACGGGTTGCAGGAGAAACTATTACTCTGGTTTCTCAGTCTGTTTCCTACTGCCGGTTTGAAGTTCCTGCACTTTTCACTGTAAAACCTGGTTGGAGCTAGTACCTCCCCATATATATGTATGGAGTGGAGTTGGCAACTGAAAAGAAACTTTGTGTTCCCAACAAGCTAGGTGAAGGACGGCTTTCACACACAATTATCTCTCAGAACTGAGCATGTGGAGAGACGTTCGTTCATCTAGCACAAAGGGAACGGGTTGCAGGAGAAACTTTTACTCTGGTTTCTCAGTCTGTTTCCTAGTGCCGGTTTGAAGTTCCTGCAGTTTTCACTGTAAAACCGATTTGGAGCTAGTACCTCCCCATATATATGTATGGAGTGGAGTTTGCAACTGAAAAGAAACTTTGTGTTCCCAACAAGCTAGGTGAAGGACGGCTTTCACACACACTTATCTCTCAGAACTGAGCATGTGGAGAGAAGTTCGTTCATCTAGCACAAAGGGAACGGGTTGCAGGAGAAACTTTTACTCTGGTTTCTCAGTCTGTTTCCTAGTGCCTGTTTGAAGTTCCAGCAGTTTTCACTGTAAAACAGAGTTGGAGCTTGTACCTCCCCATATATATGTATGGAGTGGAGTTTGCAACTGAAAAGAAACTTTGTGTTCCCAACAAGCTAGGTGAAGGACGGCTTTCACACACACTTATCTCTCAGAACTGAGCATGTGGAGAGACGTTCGTTCATCTAGCAGAAAGGGAACGGGTTGCAGGAGAAACTTTAACTCTGGTTTCTCAGTCTGTTTCCTAGTGCCGGTTTGAAGTTCCTGCAGTTTTCACTGAAAAAACGAGTTGGAGCTAGTACCTCCCCATATATATGTATGGAGTGGAGTTTGCAACTGAAAAGAAACTTTGTGTTCCCAACAATCTAGGTGAAGGACGGCTTTCACACACACTTATCTCTCAGAACTGAGCTTGTGGAGAGATGTTCGTTCATCTAGCTCAAAGGGAACGGGTTGCAGGAGAAACTTTTTCTCTGGATTCTCAGTCTGTTTCCTAGTGCCGGTTTGAAGTTCCTGCAGTTTTCACTGTAAAACCTGGTTGGAGCTAATACCTCCCCATATATATGTATGGAGTGGAGTTTGCAACTGAAAAGAAACTTTGTGTTCCCAACAAGCTAGGTGAAGGACGGCTTTCACACACACTTATCTCTCAGAACTGAGCATGTGGAGAGACGTTCGTTCATCTAGCACAAACGGAACGGGTTGCAGGAGAAACTATTACTCTGGTTTCTCAGTCTGTTTCCTAGTGCCGGTTTGAAGTTCCTGCAGTTTTCACTGAAAACCTGGTTGGAGCTAGTACGTCCCCATATATATGTATGGAGTGGAGTTTGCAACTGAAAAGAAACTTTGTGTTCCCAACCAGCTAGGTGAAGAACGGCTTTCACACACACTTATCTCTCAGAACTGAGCATGTGGAGAGACGTTCGTTCATCTAGCACAAAGGGAACGGGTTGCAGGAGAAACTTTAACTCTGGTTTCTCAGTCTGTTTCCTAGTGCCGGTTTGAAGTTCCAGCATTTTTCACTGTAAAACCGAGTTGCAGCTAGTACCTCCCCATATATATGTATGGAGTGGAGTTTGCAACTGAAAAGATACTTTGTGTTCCCAACAAGCTATGTGAAGGACGGCTTTCACACACACTTATCTCTCAGAACTGAGCATGTGGAGAGACGTTCGTTAATCTAGCACAAATGGAACGGGTTGCAGGAGAAAATTTTACCATGATTTCTCAGTCTGTTTCCTAGTGCCGGTTTGAAGTTCCAGCAGTTTTCACTGTAAAACCGAGTTGTAGCTAGTACCTCCCCATATATATGTATGGAGTGGAGTTTACAAATGAAAAGAAACTTTATGTTCCCATAAAGCTAGGTGAAGGACGGCTTTCACACACACACATCTCTCAGAACTGAGCATGTGGAGAGACGTTCGTTCATCTAGCACAAAGGGAACAGGGTGCAGGAGAAACTTTTACTCTGATTTCTCAGTCTGTTTCCTAGTGCCGGTTTGAAGTTCCTGCAGTTTTCACTGTAAAACCTGGTTGGAACTAGTACCTCCCCATATATATGTATGGAGTGGAGTTTACAATTGAAAAGAAACTTTATGTTCCCAAAAATGTAGGTGAAGGACGGCTTTCACACACACACATCTCTCAGAACTGAGCATGTGGAGAGACGTTCGTTCATCTAGCACAAAGGGAACAGGTTGCAGGGGAAACTTTTACTCTGGTTTCTCAGTCTGTTTCCTAGTGCCGGTTTGAAGTTCCTGCAGTTTTCACTGTAATACCTGTTTGGAGCTAGTACCTCCGCATATATATGTACGGAGTGGAGTTTGCAACTGAAAAGAAACTTTGTGTTCCCAACAAGCTAGGTGAAGGACGGCTTTCACACACACTTATCTCTCAGAACTGAGCATGTGGAGAGACGTTCGTTCATCTAGCACAAAGGGAATGGGTTGCAGGAGAAACTTTTACTCTGGTTTCTCAGTCTGTTTCCAAGTGCCGTTTTGAAGTTCCTGCAGTTTTCACTGTAAAACCGATTTGGAGCTAGTACCTCCCCATATATACGTATGGAGTGGAGTTTGCAACTGAAAAGAATCTTTGTGTTCCCAACAAGCTAGGTGAAGGACGGCTTTCACACACACTTATCTCTCAGAACTGAGCATGTGGAGAGACGTTCGTTCATCTAGCACAAAGGGAACGGGTTGCAGGAGAAACTTTTACTCTGGTTTCTCAGTCTGTTTCCAAGTGCCGGTTTGAAGTTCCTGCAGTTTTCACTGTAAAACCGATTTGGAGCTAGTACCTCCCCATATATATGTATGGAGTGGAGTTTGCAACTGAAAAGAATCTTTGTGTTCCCAACAAGCTAGGTTAAGGACGGCTTTCACACACACGTATCTCTCAGAACTGAGCATGTGGAGAGACGTTCGTTCATCTAGCACAAAGGGAACGGGTTGCAGGAGAAACTTTTACTCTGGTTTCTCAGTCTGTTTCCTAGTGCCGGTTTGAAGTTCCTGCAGTTTTCACTGTAAAAACGAGTTGGAGCTTGTACCTCCCCATATATATGTATGGAGTGGAGTTTGCAACTGAAAAGAAACTTTTGTTCCCAACAATCTAGGTGAAGGACGGCTTTCACACACACTTATCTCTCAGAACTGAGCTTGTGGAGAGATGTTCGTTCATCTAGCTCAAAGGGAACGGGTTGCAGGAGAAACTTTTTCTCTGGATTCTCAGTCTGTTTCCGAGTGCCGGTTTGAAGTTCCAGCAGTTTTCACTGTAAAACCGAGTTGGAGCTAGTACCTCCCCATATATATGTATGGAGTGGAGTTTGCAACTGAAAAGAAACTTTGTGTTCCCAACAAGCTAGGTGAAGGACGGCTTTCACACACACTTATCTCTCAGAACTGAGCATGTGGAGAGACGTTCGTTCATCTAGCACAAACGGAACGGGTTGCAGGAGAAACTTTTACTCTGGTTTCTCAGTCTGTTTCCTAGTGCCGGTTTGAAGTTCCTGCTGTTTTCACTGAAAACCTGGTTGGAGCTAGTACCTCCCCATATATATGTATGGAGTGGAGTTTGCAACTGAAAAGAAACTTTGTGTTCCCAACCAGCTAGGTGAAGAACGGCTTTCACACACACTTATCTCTCAGAACTGAGCATGTGGAGAGACGTTCGTTCATCTAGCACAAAGGGAACGGTTTGCAGGAGAAACTTTAACTCTGGTTTCTCAGTCTGTTTCCTAGTGCCGGTTTGAAGTTCCAGCATTTTTCACTGTAAAACCGAGTTGCAGCTAGTACCTCCCCATATATATGTATGGAGTGGAGTTTGCAACTGAAAAGATACTTTGTGTTCCCAACAAGCTAGGTGAAGTACGGCTTTCACACACACTTATCTCTCAGAACTGAGCATGTGGAGAGACGTTCGTTCATCTAGCACAAATGGAACGGGTTGCAGGAGAAAATTTTACCATGATTTCTCAGTCTGTTTCCTAGTGCCGGTTTGAAGTTCCAGCAGTTTTCACTGTAAAACCGAGTTGTAGCTAGTACCTCCCCATATATATGTATGGAGTGGAGTTTACAAATGTAAAGAAATTTTATGTTCCCATAAAGCTAGGTGAAGGACGGCATTCACACACACACATCTCTCAGAACTGAGCATGTGGAGAGACGTTCGTTCATCTAGCACAAATGGAACAGTTTGCAGGAGAAACTTTTACTCTGATTTCTCAGTCTGTTTCCTAGTGCCAGTTTGAAGTTCCTGCAGTTTTCACTGTAAAACCTGGTTGGAGCTAGTACCTCCCCATATATATGTATGGAGTGGAGTTTACAATTGAAAAGAAACTTTATGTTCCCAAAAATGTAGGTGAAGGACGGCTTTCACACACACACATCTCTCAGAACTGAGCATGTGGAGAGACGTTCGTTCATCTAGCACAAAGGGAACAGGTTGCAGGGGAAACTTTTACTCTGGTTTCTCAGTCTGTTTCCTAGTGCCGATTTGAAGTTCCTGCAGTTTTCACTGTAATACCTGTTTGGAGCTAGTACCTCAGCATATATATGTACGGAGTGGAGTTTGCAACTGAAAAGAAACTTTGTGTTCCCAACAAGCTAGGTGAAGGACGGCTTTCACACACACTTATCTCTCAGAACTGAGCATGTGGAGAGACGTTCGTTCATCTAGCACAAAGGGAATGGGTTGCAGGAGAAACTTTTACTCTGGTTTCTCAGTCTGTTTCCTAGTGCCGGTTTGAAGTTCCAGCAGTTTTCACTGTAAAACAGATTTGGAGCTAGTACCTCCCCATATATATGTATGGAGTGGAGTTTGCAACTGAAAAGAAACTTTGTGTTCCCAACAAGCTAGGTGAAGGACGGCTTTCACACACACTTATCTCTCAGAACTGAGCATGTGGAGAGACGTTCGTTCATCTAGCACAAAGGGAACGGGTTGCAGGAGAAACTTTTACTCTGGTTTCTCAGTCTGTTTCCAAGTGCCGGTTTGAAGTTCCTGCAGTTTTCACTGTAAAACCGATTTGGAGCTAGTACCTCCCCATATATATGTATGGAGTGGAGTTTGCAACTGAAAAGAAACTTTGTGTTCCCAACAAGCTAGGTGAAGGACGGCTTTCACACACACTTATCTCTCAGAACTGAGCATGTGGAGAGACGTTCGTTCATCTAGCACAAACGGAACGGGTTGCAGGAGAAACTATTACTCTGGTTTCTCAGTCTGTTTCCTAGTGCCGGTTTGAAGTTCCTGCAGTTTTCACTGAAAACCTGGTTGGAGCTAGTACGTCCCCATATATATGTATGGAGTGGAGTTTGCAACTGAAAAGAAACTTTGTGTTCCCAACCAGCTAGGTGAAGAACGGCTTTCACACACACTTATCTCTCAGAACTGAGCATGTGGAGAGACGTTCGTTCATCTAGCACAAAGGGAACGGGTTGCAGGAGAAACTTTAACTCTGGTTTCTCAGTCTGTTTCCTAGCGCCGGTTTGAAGTTCCAGCAGTTTTCATTGTAAAACCGAGTTGCAGCTAGTACCTCCCCATATATATGTATGGAGTGGAGTTTGCAACTGAAAAGATACTTTGTGTTCCCAACAAGCTAGGTGAAGTACGGCTTTCACACACACACATCTCTCAGAACTGAGCATGTGGAGAGACGTTCGTTCATCTAGCACAAAGGGAACAGGTTGCAGGAGAAACTTTTACTCTGGTTTCTCAGTCTGTTTCCTAGTGCCGGTTTGAAGTTCCTGCAGTTTTCACTGTAATACCTGGTTGGAGCAAGTACCTCCGCATATATATGTACGGAGTGGAGTTTGCAACTGAAAAGAAACTTTGTGTTCCCAACAAGCTAGTTGAAGGACGGCTTTCACACACACTTATCTCTCAGAACTGAGCATGTGGAGAGACGTTCGTTCATCTAGCACAAAGGGAACGGTTGGCAGGAGAAACTTTTACTCTGTTTTCTCAGTCTGTTTCCTAGTGCCGGTTTGAAGTTCCAGCAGTTTTCACTGTAAAACAGATTTGGAGCTAGTACCTCCCCATATATATGTATGGAGTGGAGTTTGCAACTGAAAAGAAACTTTGTGTTCCCAACAAGCTAGGTGAAGGACGGCTTTCACACACACTTATCTCTCAGAACTGAGCATGTGGAGAGACGTTCGTTCATCTAGCACAAAGGGAACGGGTTGCAGGAGTAACTTTTACTCTGGTTTCTCAGTCTGTTTCCAAGTGCCGTTTTGAAGTTCCTGCAGTTTTCACTGTAAAACCGATTTGGAGCTAGTACCTCCCCATATACATGTATGGAGTGGAGTTTGCAACTGAAAAGAATCTTTGTGTTCCCAACAAGCTAGGTTAAGGACGGCTTTCACACACACTTATCTCTCAGAACTGAGCATGTGGAGAGACGTTCGTTCATCTAGCAGAAAGGGAACGGGTTGCAGGAGAAACTTTTACTCTGGTTTCTCAGTCTGTTTCCCAGTGCCGATTTGAAGTTCCTGCATTTTTCACTGTAAAACCGATTTGGAGCTAGTACCTCCCCATATATATGTATGGATTGGAGTTTGCAACTGAAAAGAAACTTTGTGTTCCCAACAAACTAGGTGAAGGACGGCTTTCACACACACTTATCTCTCAGAACTGAGCATGTGGAGAGACGTTCGTTCATCTAGCACAAAGGGAACGGGTTGCAGGAGAAACTTTAACTCTGGTTTCTCAGTCTGTTTCCTAGTGCCGGTTTGAAGTTCCAGCAGTTTTCATTGTAAAACCGAGTTGCAGCTAGTACCTCCCCATATATATGTATGGAGTGGAGTTTGCAACTGAAAAGATACTTTGTGTTCCCAACAAGCTAGGTGAAGTACGGCTTTCACACACACACATCTCTCAGAACTGAGCATGTGGAGAGACGTTCGTTCATCTAGCACAAAGGGAACAGGTTGCAAGAGAAAATTTTACTCTGGTTTCTCAGTCTGTTTCCTAGTGCCGGTTTGAAGTTCCTGCAGTTTTCACTGTAATACCTGGTTGGAGCTAGTACCTCCGCATATATATGTACGGAGTGGAGTTTGCAACTGAAAAGAAACTTTGTGTTCCCAACAAGCTAGTTGAAGGACGGCTTTCTCACACACTTATCTCTCAGAACTGAGCATGTGGAGAGACGTTCGTTCATCTAGCACAAAGGGAACGGTTGGCAGGAGAAACTTTTACTCTGGTTTCTCAGTCTGTTTCCTAATGTCGGTTTGAAATTCCAGCAGTTTTCACTGTAAAACAGATTTGGAGCTAGTACCTCCCCATATATATGTATGGAGTGGAGTTTGCAACTGAAAAGAAACTTTGTGTTCCCAACAAGCTAGGTGAAGGACGGCTTTCACACACACTTATCTCTCAGAACTGAGCATGTGGAGAGACGTTCGTTCATCTAGCACAAAGGGAACGGGTTGCAGGTGTAACTTTTACTCTGGTATCTCAGTCTGTTTCCAAGTGCCGTTTTGAAGTTCCTGCAGTTTTCACTGTAAAACCGATTTGGAGCTAGTACCTCCCCATATACATGTATGGAGTGGAGTTTGCAACTGAAAAGAATCTTTGTGTTCCCAACAAGCTAGGTTAAGGACAGCTTTCACACACACTTATCTCTCAGAACTGAGCATGTGGAGAGACGTTCGTTCATCTAGCAGAAAGGGAACGGGTTGCAGGAGAAACTTTTACTCTGGTTTCTCAGTCTATTTCCCAGTGCCGATTTGAAGTTCCTGCATTTTTCACTGTAAAACCGATTTGGAGCTAGTACCTCCCCATATATATGTATGGATTGGAGTTTGCAACTGAAAAGAAACTTTGTGTTCCCAACAAGCTAGGTGAAGGACGGCTTTCACACACACTTATCTCTCAGAACTGAGCATGTGGTGAGACGTTCGTTCATCTAGCACAAAGGGAACGGGTTGCAGGAGAAACTTTTACTCTGGTTTCTCAGTCTGTTTCCTAGTGCCGGTTTGAAGTTCCTGCAGTTTTCACTGTAAAACCTGGTTGGAGCTAGTACCTCCCCATATATATATATGGAGTGGAGTTTGCAAATGAAAAGAAACTTTGTGTTCCAAGCAAGATAGGTTAAGGACGGCTTTCACACACACTTATCTCTCAGAACTGAGCATGTGGAGAGACGTCCGTTCATCTAGCACAAAGGGAACGGGATGCAGGAGAAACTTTTACTCTGGTTTCTCAGTCTGTTTCCTAGTGCCGGTTTGAAGTTCCAGCAATTTTCACTGTAAAACCGAGTTGCAGCTAGTACCACCCATATATATTTATGGAGTGAAGTTTGCAACTGGAAAGAAACTTTGTGTTCCCAAAAAGCTAGGTGAACGACGGCTATCACACACACTTATCTCTCAGAACTGAGCATGTGGAGAGACGTTCGTTCATCTAGCACAAAGTGAACGGGTTGCAGGAGAAACTTTTACTCTGGTTTCTCAGTCTGTTTCCTAGTGCCGGTTTGAAGTTCCAGCAGTTTTCACTTTAAAACCGAGTTGGAGCTAGTACCTCCGCATATATATGTTTGGAGTGGAGTTTACAAATGAAAAGAAACTTTGTGTTCCCAACAAGCTAGGTGAAGGACGGCTTTCACACACACACATCTCTCAGAACTGAGCATGTGGAGAGACGTTCGTTCATCTAGCACAAAGGGAACAGGTTGCAGGGGAAACTTTTACTCTGGTTTCTCAGTCTGTTTCCTAGTGCCGGTTTGAAGTTCCTGCAGTTTTCACTGTAAAACCTGGTTGGAGCTGGTACCTCCCCATATATATGTATGGAGTGGAGTTTGCAACTGAAAAGAAACTTTGTGTTCCCAACAAGCTAGGTGAAGGACAGCTTTCACACACACTTATCTCTCAGAACTGAGCATGTGGAGAGACGTTCGTTCATCTAGCACAAAGGGAACGGGTTGCAGGAGAAACATTTACTCTGGTTTCTCAGTCTGTTTCCTAGTGCCGGTTTGAAATTCCTGCAGTTTTCACTGTAAAACCTGGTTGGAGCTAGTACCTCCCCATATATATGTATGGAGTGGAGTTGGCAACTGAAAAGAAACTTTGTGTTCCCAACAAGCTAGGTGAAGGACGGCTTTCACACACACTTATCTCTCAGAACTGAGCATGTGGAGAGACGTTCGTTCATCTAGCACAAAGAGAACGGGTTGCAGGGGCAACTATTACTATGGTTTCTCAGTCTGTTTCCTAGTGCCGTTTTGAAGTTCCAGAAGTTTGCACTGTAAAACCGAGTTGGAGCTAGTACCTCCCCATATATATGTATGGAGTGGAGTTTACAATTGAAAAGAAACTTTATGTTCCCATAAATGTAGGTGAAGTACGGCTTTCACACACACACATCTCTCAGAACTGAGCATGTGGAGATACATTCGTTCATCTAGCACAAAGGGAACGGGTTGCAGGAGAAACTTTTACTCTGGTTTCTCAGTCTGTTTCCTAGTGCCTGTTTGAAGTTCCAGCAGTTTTCACTGTAAAACCGATTTGGAGCTAGTACCTCCCCATATATATGTATGGAGTGGAGTTTGCAACTGAAAAGAAACTTTGTGTTCCCATCAAGCTAGGTGAAGGACGGCTTTCACACCCACACATCTTTCAGAACTGAGCATGTGGAGAGACGTTCGTTCATCTAGCACAAAGGGAACGGGTTGCAGGTGAAACTTTTACTCTGGTTTCTCAGTCTGTTTCCTAGTGCCGGTTTGAAGTTCCAGCAGATTTCACTGTAAAACCGAGTTGGAGCTAGTACCTCCCCATATATATGTATGGAGTGGAGTTTACAAATGAAAAGAAACTTTGTGTTCCCAACAAGCTAGGTGAAGGACGGCTTTCACACCCACACATCTTTCAGAACTGAGCATGTGGAGAGACGTTCGTTCATCTAGCACAAAGAGAACGGGTTGCAGGGGAAACTATTACTATGGTTTCTCAGTATGTTTCCTAGTGCCGGTTTGAAGTTCCAGCAGTTTGCACTGTAAAACCGAGTTGGAGCTAGTACCTCCCCATATATATGTATGGAGTGGAGTTTACAATTGAAAAGAAACTTTATGTTCCCATAAATGTAGGTGAAGTACGGCTTTCACACACACACATCTCTCAGAACTGAGCATGTGGAGAGACATTCGTTCATCTAGCACAAAGGGAACGGGTTGCAGGAGAAATTTTGACTCTGGTTTCTCAGTATGTTTCCTAGTGCCGGTTTGAAGTTCCTGCACTTTTCACTGTAAAACCGAGTTGGAGCTAGTACCTCCCCATATATATGTATGGAGTGGAGTTTGCAACTGAAAAGAAACTTTGTGTTCCCAACAAGCTAGTTTAAGGACGGCTTTCACACACACTTATCTCTCAGAACTGAGCATGTGGAGAGACGTTCGTTCATCTAGCAGAAATGGAACGGGTTGCAGGAGAAACTTTTACTCTGGTTTCTCAGTCTGTTTCCTAGTGCCGGTTTGAAGTTCCTGCAGTTTTCACTGTAAAACCTGGTTGGAGCTAGTACCTCCCCATATATATGTATGGATTGGAGTTTGCAACTGAAAAGAAACTTTGTGTTCCCAACAAGCTATTTGAAGGACGGCTTTCACACACAATTATCTCTCAGAACTGAGCATGTGGAGAGACGTTCGTTCATCTAGCACAAAGGGAACGGGTTGCAGGAGAAACTTTTACTCTGGTTTCTCAGTCTGTTTCCTAGTGCCGGTTTGAAGTTCCTGCAGTTTTCAGTGTAAAACCGATTTGGAACTAGTACCTCCCCATATATATGTATGGAGTGGAGTTTGCAACTGAAAAGAAACTTTGTGTTCCCAACAAGCTAGGTGAAGGACGGCTTTCACACACACTTATCTCTCAGAACTGAGCATGTGGAGAGACGTTCGTTCATCTAGCACAAAGGGAACGAGATGCAGGAGAAACTTTTACTCTGGTTTCTCAGTCTGTTTCCTAGTGCCTGTTTGAATTACCTGCAGTTTTCACTGTAAAACCTGGTTGGAGCTAGTACATCCCCATATATATGTATGGAGTGGAGTTTGCAACTGAAAAGAAACTTTTTTTTCCAAACAAGATAGATGAAGGACGGCTTTCACACACAATTATCTCTCAGAACTGAGCATGTGGAGAGACGTTCGTTCACCTAGCACAAAGGGAACGGTTTGTAGGAGAAACTTTTACTCTGGTTTCTCAGTCTGTTTCCTAGTGCCGGTTTGAAGTTCCAGCAGTTTTCACTGTAAAACAGGTTTGCAGCTAATACCTCCCCATATATATGTATGGAGTGGAGTTTGCAACTGAAAAGAAACTTTGTGTTCCCAACAAGCTATGTGAAGGACGGCTTTCACACACACTTATCTCTCAGAACTGAGCATGTGGAGAGACGTTCGTTCATCTAGCACAAAGGGAACGGTTTGTAGGAGAAACTTTTACTCTGGTTTCTCAGTCTGTTTCCTAGTGCCGGTTTGAAGTTCCTGCAGTTTTCACTGTAAAACCGAGTTGGAGCTATTACTTCCCCATATATATGTATGGAGTGGAGTTTGCAACTGAAAAGAAACTTTGTGTTCCCAACAAGCTAGGTGAAGGATGGCTTTCACACACACATATCTCTCAGAACTTAGCATGTGGAGAGACGTTCGTTCATGTAGCACAAAGGGAACGGGTTTCAGGAGAAACGTTTACTCTGGTTTCTCAGTCTGTTTCCTAGTGCCGGTTAGAAGTTCCTGCAGTTTTCACTGTAAAACCGAGTTGGAGCTAGTACCTCCCCATATATATGTATGGAGTGGAGTTTGCAACTGAAAAGAAACTTTGTGTTCCCAACAAGCTATGTGAAGGACGGCTTTCAAACACACTTATCTCTCAGAACTGAGCATGTGGAGAGACGTTCGTTAATCTAGCACAAAGGGAACGCGTTGCAGGAGAAACTTTTACTCTGGTTACGCAGTCTGTTTCCTAGTGCCGGTTTGAAGTTCCTGCAGTTTTCACTGTAAAACAGATTTGGAGCTAGTACTTCCCCATATATATGTATGGAGTGGAGTTTACAAATGCAAAGAAACTTTACGTTCCCAAAAAGCTTGGTGAAGGACGGCTTTCTCACACAAACATCTCTCAGAACTGAGCATGTGGAGAGACATTCGTTCATCTAGCACAAAGGGAACGGGTTGCAGGAGAAATTTTGACTCTGGTTTCTCAGTATGTTTCCTAGTGCCGGTTTGAAGTTCCTGCACTTTTCACTGTAAAACCGAGTTGGAGCTAGTACCTCCCCATATATATGTATGGAGTGGAGTTTGCAACTGAAAAGAAACTTTGTGTTCCCAACAAGCTAGGTGAAGGACGGCTTTCACACACACTTATCTCTCAGAACTGAGCATGTGGAGAGACGTTCGTTCATCTAGCAGAAATGGAACGGGTTGCAGGAGAAACTTTTACTCTGGTTTCTCAGTCTGTTTCCTAGTGCCGGTTTGAAGTTCCTGCAGTTTTCACTGTAAAACCTGGTTGGAGCTAGTACCTCCCCATATATATGTATGGATTGGAGTTTGCAACTGAAAAGAAACTTTGTGTTCCCAACAAGCTATATGAAGGACGGCTTTCACACACAATTATCTCTCAGAACTGAGCATGTGGAGAGACGTTCGTTCATCTAGCACAAAGGGAACGGGTTGCAGGAGAAACTTTTACTCTGGTTTCTCAGTCTGTTTCCTAGTGCCGGTTTGAAGTTCCTGCAGTTTTCAGTGTAAAACCGATTTGGAACTAGTACCTCCCCATATATATGTATGGAGTGGAGTTTGCAACTGAAAAGAAACTTTGTGTTCCCAACAAGCTAGGTGAAGGACGGCTTTCACACACACTTATCTCTCAGAACTGAGCATGTGGAGAGACGTTCGTTCATCTAGCACAAAGGGAACGAGATGCAGGAGAAACTTTTACTCTGGTTTCTCAGTCTGTTTCCTAGTGCCTGTTTGAATTACCTGCAGTTTTCACTGTAAAACCTGGTTGGAGCTAGTACATCCCCATATATATGTATGGAGTGGAGTTTGCAACTGAAAAGAAACTTTTTTTTCCAAACAAGATAGATGAAGGACGGCTTTCACACACAATTATCTCTCAGAACTGAGCATGTGGAGAGACGTTCGTTCACCTAGCACAAAGGGAACGGTTTGTAGGAGAAACTTTTACTCTGGTTTCTCAGTCTGTTTCCTAGTGCCGGTTTGAAGTTCCAGCAGTTTTCACTGTAAAACAGGTTTGCAGCTAATACCTCCCCATATATATGTATGGAGTGGAGTTTGCAACTGAAAAGAAACTTTGTGTTCCCAACAAGCTATGTGAAGGACGGCTTTCACACACACTTATCTCTCAGAACTGAGCATGTGGAGAGACGTTCGTTCATCTAGCACAAAGGGAACGGTTTGTAGGAGAAACTTTTACTCTGGTTTCTCAGTCTGTTTCCTAGTGCCGGTTTGAAGTTCCTGCAGTTTTCACTGTAAAACCGAGTTGGAGCTATTACTTCCCCATATATATGTATGGAGTGGAGTTTGCAACTGAAAAGAAACTTTGTGTTCCCAACAAGCTAGGTGAAGGATGGCTTTCACACACACATATCTCTCAGAACTTAGCATGTGGAGAGACGTTCGTTCATGTAGCACAAAGGGAACGGGTTTCAGGAGAAACGTTTACTCTGGTTTCTCAGTCTGTTTCCTAGTGCCGGTTTGAAGTTCCTGCAGTTTTCACTGTAAAACCGAGTTGGAGCTAGTACCTCCCCATATATATGTATGGAGTGGAGTTTGCAACTGAAAAGAAACTTTGTGTTCCCAACAAGCTATGTGAAGGACGGCTTTCAAACACACTTATCTCTCAGAACTGAGCATGTGGAGAGACGTTCGTTAATCTAGCACAAAGGGAACGCGTTGCAGGAGAAACTTTTACTCTGGTTACGCAGTCTGTTTCCTAGTGCCGGTTTGAAGTTCCTGCAGTTTTCACTGTAAAACAGATTTGGAGCTAGTACCTCCCCATATATATGTATGGAGTGGAGTTTACAAATGCAAAGAAACTTTATGTTCCCAAAAAGCTTGGTGAAGGACGGCTTTCTCACACAAACATCTCTCAGAACTGAGCATGTGGAGAGACGTTCGTTCATCTAGCACAATGGGAACAGGTTGCAGGAGAAACTTTTACTCTGGTTTCTCAGTCTGTTTCCTAGTGCCGGTTTGAAGTTCCTGCACTTTTCACTGTAAAACCTGGTTGGAGCTAGTACCTCCCCATATATATGTATGGAGTGGAGTTTGCAACTGAAAAGAAACTTTGTGTTCCCAACAAGCTAGGTGAAGGACGGCTTTCACACACAATTATCTCTCAGAACTGAGCATGTGGAGAGACTTTCGTTCATCTAGCACAAAGGGAACGGGTTGCAGGAGAAACTTTTACTCTGGTTTCTCAGTCTGTTTCCTAGTGCCGGTTTGAAGTTCCTGCAGTTTTCACTGTAAAACCGATTTGGAGCTAGTACCTCCCATATATATGTATGGAGTGGAGTTTGCAACTGAAAAGAAACTTTGTGTTCCCAACAAGCTAGTTGAAGGACGGCTTTCACACACACTTATCTCTCAGAACTGAGCATGTGGAGAGAAGTTCGTTCATCTAGCACAAAGGGAACGGGTTGCAGGAGAAACTTTTACTCTGGATTCTCAGTCTGTTTCCTAGTGCCTGTTTGAAGTTCCAGCAGTTTTCACTGTAAAACAGAGTTGGAGCTTGTACCTCCCCATATATATGTATGGAGTGGAGTTTGCAACTGAAAAGAAACTTTGTGTTCCCAACAAGCTAGGTGAAGGACGGCTTTCACACACACTTATCTCTCAGAACTGAGCATGTGGAGAGACGTTCATTCATCTAGCAGAAAGGGAACGGGTTGCAGGAGAAACTTTAACTCTGGTTTCTCAGTCTGTTTCCTAGTGCCGGTTTGAAGTTCCTGCAGTTTTCACTGTAAAAACGAGTTGGAGCTAGTACCTCCCCATATATATGTATGGAGTGGAGTTGGCAACTGAAAAAAAACTTTGTGTTCCCAACAAGCTAGGTGAAGGACGGCTTTCACACACACTTATCTCTCAGAACTGAGCATGTGGAGAGACGTTCGTTCATGTAACACAAATGGAACGAGTTGCAGGAGAAACTTTTACTCTGGTTTCTCAGTCTGTTTCCTAGTGCCGGTTTGATGTTCCAGCAGTTTTCACTGTAAAATCGAGTTGGAGCTAGTACCTCCCCATATATATGTATGGAGTGGAGTTTGCAACTGAAAAGAAACTTTTGTTCCCAACAATCTAGGTGAAGGACGGCTTTCACACACACTTATCTCTCAGAACTGAGCTTGTGGAGAGATGTTCGTTCATCTAGCTCAAAGGGAACGGGTTGCAGGAGAAACTTTTTCTCTGGATTCTCAGTCTGTTTCCTAGTGCCGGTTTGAAGTTCCAGCAGTTTTCACTGTAAAACCGAGTTGAAGCTAGTACCTCCCCTTATATATGTATGGAGTGGAGTTTGCAACTGAAAAGAAACTTTGTGTTCCCAACAAGCTAGGTGAAGGACGGCTTTCACACACACTTATCTCTCAGAACTGAGCATGTGGAGAGACGTTCGTTCATCTAGCACAAAGGGAACGGGTTGCAGGAGAAACTTTTACTCTGGTTTCTCAGTCTGTTTCCTAGTGCCGGTTTGAAGTTCCAGCAGTTTTCACTGTAAAACTGAGTTGGAGCTAGTACCTCCCCATATATATGTATGGAGTGGAGTTTACAAATGAAAAGAAACTTTGTGTTCCCAAAAAAGCTAGGTGAAAGACGGCTTTCACACACACACATCTCTCAGAACTGAGCATGTGGAGAGACGTTCGTTCATCTAGCACAAAGAGAACAGGTTGCAGGAGAAACTTTTACTCTGGTTTCTCAGTCTGTTTCCTAGTGCCGGTTTGAAGTTCCTGCAGTTTTCACTGTAAAACCTGGTTGGAGCTAGTACCTCCGCATATATATGTATGGAGTGGAGTTTGCAACTGAAAAGAAACTTTGTGTTCCCAACAAGCTAGGTGAAGGACGGCTTTCACACACACTTATCTCTCAGAACTGAGCATGTGGAGAGACGTTCGTTCATCTAGCACAAAGGGAACGGGTTGCAGGAGAAACTTTTACTCTGGTTTCTCAGTCTGTTTCCTAGTGCCGGTTTGAAGTTCCTGCAGTTTTCACTGTAAAACCTGGTTGGAGCTAGTACCTCCCCATATATATGTATGGAGTGGAGTTTGCTACTGAAAAGAAACTTTGTATTCCCAACAAGCTAGGTGAAGGACGGCTTTCACACACACTTATCTCTCAGAACTGAGCATGTGGGGAGACGTTCGTTCATCTAGCACAAAGGGAACGGGTTGCAGGAGAAACTTTTACTCTGGTTTCTCAGTCTGTTTCCTAGTGCCGGTTTGAAGTTCCAGCAGGTTTCACTGTAAAAGCGAGTTGGAGCTAGTACCTGCCCATATATATGTATGGAGTGGAGTTTGCAACTGAAAAGAAACTTTGTGTTCCCAACAAGCTAGGTGAAGGACGGCTTTCACACACACTTATCTCTCAGAACTGAGCATGTGGAGAGACGTTCGTTCATCTAGCAGAAAGGGAACGGGTTGCAGGAGAAACTTTTACTCTGGTTTCTCAGTCTGTTTCCTAGTCCCGGTTTGAAGTTCCTGCATTTTTCACTGTAAAACCGAGTTGGAGCTAGTACCTCCCCATATATATGTATGGATTGGAGTTTGCAACTGAAAAGAAACTTTTGTTCCCAACAAGCTAGGTGAAGGACGGCTTTCATACACACTTATCTCTCAGAACTGAGCATGTGGAGAGACGTTCGTTCATCTAGCTCAAAAGGAACGGGTTGCAGGAGAAACTTTTACTCTGGTTTCTCAGTCTGTTTCCTAGTGCCGGTTTGAAGTTCCTGCAGTTTTCACTGTATAACCTACTTGGAGCTAGTACCTCCCCATAAATATGTATGGATTGGAGTTTGCATCTGAAAAGAAACTTTGTGTTCCCAACAAGCTAGGTGAAGGTCGGCTTTCACACACACATATCTCTCAGAACTGAGCATGTGGAGAAACGTTCGTTCATCTAGCACAAAGGGAACGGGTTGCAGGGGAAACTTTTACTCTGGTTTCTCAGTCTGTTTCCTAGTGCCGGTTTGAAGTTCCAGCAGTTTTCACTGTAAAACCGAGTTGGAGCTAGTACCTCCCCATATATATGTATGGAGTGGAGTTTGCAACTGAAAAGAAACTTTGTGTTTTCAACATGCTAGTTGAAGGACGGCTTTCACACACACTTATTTCTCAGAACTGAGCATGTGGAGAGACGTTCGTTCATCTAGCACAAAGGGAACGGGTTGCAGGAGAAACTTTTACTCTGGTTTCTCAGTCTGTTTCCTAGTGCCAGTTTGAAGTTCCAGCAGTTTTCACTCTAAAACCGAGTTGGAGCTAGTACCTCCCCATATATATGTATGGAGTGGAGTTTGCAACTGAAAAGAATCTTTGTGTTCCCAACAAGCTAGGTGAAGGACGGCTTTCACACACACATATCTCTCAGAACTGAGCATGTGGAGAGACGTTCGTTCATCTAGCACAAAAGGAACGGTTTGCAGGAGAAACTTTTACTCTGGTATCTCAGTCTGTTTCGTAGTGCCGGTTTGAAGTTCCTGCAGTTTTCACTGTAAAACCGAGTTTGAGCTAGTACATCCCCATATATATGTATGGTGTGGAGTTTGCAACTGAAAAGAAACTTTGTGTTCCCAACAAGCTAGGTGAAGGACGGCTTTCACACACACTAATCTCTCAGAACTGAGCATGTGGAGAGACGTTCGTTCATCTAGCAGAAAGGGAACGGGTTGCAAGAGAAACTTTTACTCTGGTTTCTCAGTCTGTTTCCTAGGGCCGGTTTGAAATTCCTGCAGTTTTCACTGTAAAACCGATTTGGAGCTAGTACCACCCCATATATATGTATGGAGTGGAGTTTGCAACTGAAAAGAAACTTTGTGTTCCCAACAAGCTAGGTGAAGGACAGCTTTCACACACACTTATCTCCCAGAACTGAGCATGTGGAGAGACGTTCGTTCATCTAGCACAAAGGGAACTGGTTGCAGGAGAAACTTTTACTCTTGTTTCTCAGTATGTTTCCAAGTGCCGGTTTGAAGTTCCAGCAGTTTTCACTGTAAAAGCGAGTTGGAGCTAGTACCTCCCCGTATATATGTATGGAGTGGAGTTTAAAAATGAAAAGAAACATTATGTTCCCAAAAAGCTATGTGAAGGACGGCTTTCACACACACATATCTCTCAGAACTGAGCATGTGGAGCGATGTTCGTTCATCTAACACAATGGGAACAGGTTACAGGAGAAACTTTTACTCTGGTTTCTCAGTCTGTTTCCTAGTGCCGGTTTGAAGTTCCAGCAGTTTTCACTGTAAAACCGAGTTGGAGCTAGTACCTCCCCATATATATGTAAGGAGTGGAGTTTGCAACTGAAAAGAAACTTTGTGTTCCCAACAAGCTAGGTGAAAGACGGCTTTCACACACACTTATCTCTCAGAACTGAGCATGTGGAGAGACGTTCGTTCATCTAGCACAAAGGGAACGGGTTGCAGGAGAATCTTTTACTCTGGTTTCTCAGTCTGTTTCCTAGTGCCGGTTTGATGTTCCTGCAGTTTTCACTGTAAAACCGAGTTGGAGCTAGTACCTCCCCATATATATGTATGGATTGGAGTTTGCAACTGAAAAGAAACTTTGTGTTCCCAACAAGCTAGGTGAAGGACGGCTTTCACACACACTTATCTCTCAGAACTGAGCATGTGGAGAGACGTTCGTTCATCTAGCACAAGGGGAACGGGTTGCAGGAGAAACTTTTACTCTGGTTTCTCAGTCTGTTTCCTAGTGCCGGTTTGAAGTTCCTGCAGTTTTCACTGTAAAACCGATTTGGAGCTAGTACCTCCCCATATATATGTATGGAGTGGAGTTTGCAACTGAAAAGAAACTTTGTGTTCCCAACAAGCTAGGTGAAGGACGGCTTTCACACACACTTATCTCTCAGAACTGAGCATGTGGAGAGACGTTCGTTCATCTAGCACATTGGGAAAGGGTTGCAGGGGAAACATTTACTCTGGTTTCTCAGTCTGTTTCCTAGTGCCGGGTTGAAGTTCCTGCAGTTTTCACTGTAAAACCGATTTGGAGCTAGTACCTCCCCATATATATGTATGGAGTGGAGTTTGCAACTGAAAAGAAACTTTGTGTTCCCAACAAGCTAGGTGAAAGACGGCTTTCACACACACTTATCTCTCAGAACTGAGCATGTGGAGCGATGTTCGTTCATCTAACACAATGGGAACAGGTTACAGGAGAAACTTTTACTCTGGTTTCTCAGTCTGTTTCCTAGTGCCGGTTTGAAGTTCCAGCAGTTTTCACTGTAAAACCGAGTTGGAGCTAGTACCTCCCCATATATATGTAAGGAGTGGAGTTTGCAACTGAAAAGAACTTTGTGTTCCCAACAAGCTAGGTGAAAGTCGGCTTTCACACACACTTATCTCTCAGAACTGAGCATGTGGAGAGACGTTCGTTCATCTAGCACAAAGGGAACGGGTTGCAGGAGAAACTTTTACTCTGGTTTCTCAGTCTGTTTCCTAGTGCCGGTTTGATGTTCCTGCAGTTTTCACTGTAAAACCGAGTTGGAGCTTGTACCTCCCCATATATATGTATGGATTGGAGTTTGCAACTGAAAAGAAACTTTGTGTTCCCAACAAGCTAGGTGAAGGACGGCTTTCACACACACTTATCTCTCAGAACTGAGCATGTGGAGAGACGTTCGTTCATCTAGCACAAGGGGAACGGGTTGCAGGAGAAACTTTTACTCTGGTTTCTCAGTCTGTTTCCTAGTGCCGGTTTGAAGTTCCTGCAGTTTTCACTGTAAAACCGATTTGGAGCTAGTACCTCCCCATATATATGTATGGAGTGGAGTTTGCAACTGAAAAGAAAATTTGTGTTCCCAACAAGCTAGGTGAAGGACGGCTTTCACACACACTTATCTCTCAGAACTGAGCATGTGGAGAGACGTTCGTTCATCTAGCACATTGGGAAAGGGTTGCAGGGGAAACATTTACTCTGGTTTCTCAGTCTGTTTCCTAGTGCCGGGTTGAAGTTCCTGCAGTTTTCACTGTAAAACGGATTTGGAGCTAGTACCTCCCCATATATATGTATGGAGTGGAGTTTGCAACTGAAAAGAAACTTTGTGTTCCCAAATAGCTAGGTGAAGGACGGCTTTCACACACACTTATCTCTCAGAACTGAGCATGTGGAGAGACGTTCGTTCATCTAGCACATAGGGAACGGGTTGCAGGAGAAACATTTACTCTGGTTTCTCAGTCTGTTTCCTAGTGCCGGTTTGAATTTCCAGTAGTTTTCACTTTAAAACCGAGTTGGAGCTAGTACCTCCCCATATATATCTATGGAGTGGAGTTTGCAACTGAAAAGAAACTTTGTGTTCCCAACAAGCTAGGTGAAGGACGGCTTTCACACACACATATCTCTCAGAACTGAGCATGTGGAGAGACGTTCGTTCATCTAGCACAAAGGGAACGGGTTGCAGGAGAAACTTTTACTCTGGTTTCTCAGTCTGTTTCCTAGTGCCGGTTTGAAGTTCCTGCAGTTTTCACTGTAAAACCGATTTGGAGCTAGTACCTACCCATATATATGTATGGAGTGGAGTTTGCAACTGAAAAGAAACTTTGTGTTCCCAACAAGCTAGGTGAAGGACGGCTTTCACACACACTTATCTCTCAGAACTGAGCATGTGGAGAGACGTTCGTTCATCTAGCACAAAGGGAACGGGTTGCAGGAGAAACTTTTACTCTGGTTTCTCAGTCTGTTTCCTAGTGCCGGTTTGAAGTTCCTGCAGTTTTCACTGTAAAACCGAGTTGGAGCTAGTACCTCCCCATATATATGTATGGAGTGGAGTTTGCAACTGAAAAGAAACTTTGTGTTCCCAACAATCTAGGTGAAAGACGGCTTTCACACACACTTATCTCTCAGAACTGAGCATGTGGAGAGACGTTCATTCATGTAGCACAAAAGGAACGGGTTGCTGGAGAACCTTTTACTCTGGTTTCTCAGTCTGTTTCCTAGTGCCGGTTTGAAGTTCCTGCAGTTTTCACTGTAAAACCGATTTGGAGCTAGTACCTCCCCATATATATGTATGGAGTGGAGTTTGCAACTGAAAAGAAACTTTGTGTTCCCAACAAGCTAGGTGAAGGACGGCTTTCACACACACTTATCTCTCAGAACTGAGCATGTGGAGAGACGTTCGTTCATCTAGCACAAGGGGAACGGGTTGCAGGAGAAACTTTTACTCTGGTTTCTCAATCTATTTCCTAGTGCCGGTTTGAAGTTCCTGCAGTTTTCACTGTAAAACCGATTTGGAGCTAGTACCTCCCCATATATATGTATGGAGTGGAGTTTACAAATGAAATAAACTTTATGTTCCCAAAAAGCTAGGTGAAGGACGGCTTTCACACACACACATCTCTCAGAACTGAGCATGTGTAGAGACGTTCGTTCATCTAGCACAAAGGGAACAGTTTGCAGGAGAAAATTTAACTCTGGTTTCTCAGTCTGTTTCCTAGTGCCGGTTTTAAGTTCCTGCAGTTTTCACTGTAAAACCTGGTTGGAGCTAGTACCTCCCCATATATATGTATGGAGTGGAGTTTGCAACTGAAAAGAAACTTTGTGTTCCCAACAAGCTAGGTGAAGGACGGCTTTCACACACACTTATCTCTCAGAACTGAGCATGTGGAGAGACGTTCGTTCATCTAGCACAAATGGAACGGGTTGCAGGAGAAACTTTTACTCTGGTTTCTCAGTATGTTTCCTAGTGCCGGTTTGAAGTTCCAGCAGTTTTCACTGTAAAACCGAGTTGGAGCTAGTACCTCCCCATATATATGTATGGAGTGGAGTTTGCAACTGAAAAGAATCTTTGTGTTCCCAACAAGCTAGGTGAAGGACGGCTTTCACACACACATATCTCTCAGAACTGAGCATGTGGAGAGACGTTCGTTCATCTAGCACAAAGGGAACGGTTTGCAGGAGAAACTTTTACTCTGGTTTCTCAGTCTGTTTCGTAGTGCCGGTTTGAAGTTCCTGCAGTTTTCACTGTAAAACCGAGATTGAGCTAGTACATCCCCATATATATGTATGGTGTGGAGTTTGTAACTGAAAAGAAACTTTGTGTTCCCGACAAGCTAGGTGAAGGACGGCTTTCACACACACTAATCTCTCAGAACTGAGCATGTGGAGAGACGTTCGTTCATCTAGCACAAAGGGAACGGGTTGCAGGAGAAACTTTTACTCTGGTTTCTCAGTCTGTTTCCTAGTGCCGGTTTGAAGTTCCTGCAGTTTTCACTGTAAAACCGATTTGGAGCTAGTACCTCCCCATATATATGTATGGAGTGGAGTTTGCAACTGAAAAGAAACTTTGTGTTCCCAACAAGCTAGGTGAAGGACGGCTTTCACACACAATTATCTCTCAGAACTGAGCATGTGGAGAGACGTTCGTTCATCTAGCACAAAGGGAACGGGTTGCAGGAGAAACTTTTACTCTGGTTTCTCAGTCTGTTTCCTAGTGCAAGTTTGAAGTTCCAGCAGTTTTCACTGTAAAACCGTGTTGGAGCTAGTACCTCCCCATATATATGTAAGGAGTGGAGTTTGCAACTGAAAAGAAACTTTGTGTTCCCAACAATCTAGGTGAAAGACGGCTTTCACACACACTTATCTCTCAGAACTGAGCATGTGGAGAGACGTTCGTTCATGTAGCACAAAAGGAACGGGTTGCAGGAGAATCTTTTACTCTGGTTTCTCAGTCTGTTTCCTAGTGCCGGTTTGAAGTTCCTGCAGTTTTCACTGTAAAACCGATTTGGAGCTAGTACCTCCCCATATATATGTATGGAGTGGAGTTTGCAACTGAAAAGAAACTTTGTGTTCCCAACAAGCTAGGTGAAGGACGGCTTTCACACACACTTATCTCTCAGAACTGAGCATGTGGAGAGACGTACGTTCATCTAGCACAATGGGAACGGGTTGCAGGAGAAACTTTTACTCTGGTTTCTCAGTCTATTTCCTAGTGCCGGTTTGAAGTTCCTGCAGTTTTCACTGTAAAACCGAGTTGGAGCTAGTACTTACCCATATATATGTATGGAGTGGAGTTTACAAATGAAAAGAAACTTTATGTTCCCAAAAAGCTAGGTGAAGGACGGCTTTCACACACACACATCTCTCAGAACTGAGCATGTGTAGAGACGTTCGTTCATCTAGCACAAAGGGAACAGGTTGCAGGAGAAAATTTAACTCTGGTTTCTCAGTCTGTTTCCTAGTGCCGGTTTTAAGTTCCTGCAGTTTTCACTGTAAAACCTGGTTGGAGCTAGTACCTCCCCATATATATGTATGGAGTGGAGTTTGCAACTGAAAAGAAACTTTGTGTTCCCAACAAGCTAGGTGAAGGACGGCTTTCACACACACTTATCTCTCAGAACTGAGCATGTGGAGAGACGTTCGTTCATCTAGCACAAATGGAACGGGTTGCAGGAGAAACTTTTACTCTGGTTTCTCAGTCTGTTTCCTAGTGCCGGTTTGAAGTTCCAGTTGTTTTCACTGTAAAACCGAGTTGGAGCTAGTACCTCCCCATATATATGTATGGAGTGCAGTTTGCAACTGAAAAGAATCTTTGTGTTCCCAACAAGCTAGGTGAAGGACGGCTTTCACACACACATATCTCTCAGAACTGAGCATGTGGAGAGACGTTCGTTCATCTAGCACAAAGGGAACGGTTTGCAGGAGAAACTTTTCTCTGGTTTCTCAGTCTGTTTCGTAGTGCCGGTTTGAAGTTCCTGCAGTTTTCACTGTAAAACCGAGATTGAGCTAGTACATCCCCATATATATGTATGGTGTGGAGTTTGCAACTGAAAAGAAACTTTGTGTTCCCAACAAGCTAGGTGAAGGACGGCTTTCACACACACTAATCTCTCAGAACTGAGCATGTGGAGAGACGTTCGTTCATCTAGCACAAAGGGAACGGGTTGCAGGAGAAACTTTTACTCTGGTTTCTCAGTCTGTTTCCTAGTGCCGGTTTGAAGTTCCTGCAGTTTTCACTGTAAAACCGATTTGGAGCTAGTACCTCCCCATATATATGTATGGAGTGGAGTTTGCAATTGAAAAGAAACTTTGTGTTCCCAACAAGATAGGTGAAGGACAGCTTTCACACACACTTATCTCCCAGAACTGAGCATCTGGAGAGACGTTCGTTCATCTAGCACAAAGGGAAAGGGTTGCAGGAGAAACTTTTACTCTGGTTTCTCAGTCTGTTTCCTAGTGCCGGTTTGAAGTTCCAGCAGTTTTCACTGTAAAACCGAGTTGGAGCTAGTACATCCCCATATATATGTATGGAGTGGAGTTTACAAATGAAAAGAAACTTTATGTTCCCAAAAAGCTATGTGAAGGACGGCTTTCACACACACATATCTCTCAGAACTGAGCATGTGGAGCGACGTTCGTTCATCTAGCACAAAGGGAACAGGTTACAGGAGAAACTTTTACTCTGGTTTCTCAGTCTGTTTCCTAGTGCCGGTTTGAAGTTCCAGCAGTTTTCACTGTAAAATCTAGTTGGAGCTAGTACCTCCCCATATATTTGTAAGGAGTGGAGTTTGCAACTGAAAAGAAACTTTGTGTTCCCAACAAGCTAGGTGAAAGACGGCTTTCACACACACTTATCTCTCAGAACTGAGCATGTGGAGAGACGTTCGTTCATCTAGCAGAAAGGGAACGGGTTGCAGGAGAAACTTTTACTCTGGTTTCTCAGTCTGTTTCCTAGTGCCGGTTTGAAGTTCCTGCCGTTTTCACTGTAAAACCGATTTGAAGCTAGTACCTCCCCATATATATGTATGGAGTGGAGTTTGCAACTGAAAAGAAACTTTGTGTTCCCAACAAGCTAGGTGAAGGACGGCTTTCACACACACTTATCTCTCAGAACTGAGCATGTGGAAAGACGTTCGTTCATCTAGCACAAAGGGAACGGGTTGCAGGAAAAACTTTTACTCTGGTTTCTCAGTCTGTTTCCTAGTGCCGGTTTGAAGTTCCAGCAGTTTTCACTGTAAAACCGAGTTGGAGCTAGTACCTCCCCATATATATATATGGAGATCAGTTTGCAACTGAAAAGAAACTTTGTGTTCCCAACAATCTACGTGAAAGACGGCTTTCACACACACAAATCTCTCAGAACTGAGCATGTGGAGAGACGTTCGTTCATCTAGCACAAAAGGAACGGGTTGCAGGAGAAACTTTACTCTGGTTTCTCAGTCTGTTTCCTAGTGCCGGTTTGAAGTTCCTGCAGTTTTCACTGTAAAACCGAGTTGGAGCTAGTACCTCCCCATATATATGTATGGATTGGAGTTTGCAACTGAAAAGAAACTTTGTGTTCCCAACAAGCTAGGTGAAGGACGACTTTCACACACACTTATCTCTCAGAACTGAGCATGTGGAGAGACGTTCGTTCATCTAGCACAAGGGGAACGGGTTGCAGGAGAAACTTTTACTCTGGTTTCTAAGTCTGTTTCCTAGTGCCGGTTTGAAGTTCCTGCAGTTTTCACTGTAAAACCGAGTTGGAGCTAGTACCTCCCCATATATATGTAAGGAGTGGAGTTTGCAACTGAAAAGAACTTTGTGTTCCCAACAAGCTAGGTGAAAGTCGGCTTTCACACACACTTATCTCTCAGAACTGAGCATGTGGAGAGACGTTCGTTCATCTAGCACAAAGGGAACGGGTTGCAGGAGAAACTTTTACTCTGGTTTCTCAGTCTGTTTCCTAGTGCCGGTTTGATGTTCCTGCAGTTTTCACTGTAAAACCGAGTTGGAGCTTGTACCTCCCCATATATATGTATGGATTGGAGTTTGCAACTGAAAAGAAACTTTGTGTTCCCAACAAGCTAGGTGAAGGACGGCTTTCACACACACTTATCTCTCAGAACTGAGCATGTGGAGAGACGTTCGTTCATCTAGCACAAGGGGAACGGGTTGCAGGAGAAACTTTTACTCTGGTTTCTCAGTCTGTTTCCTAGTGCCGGTTTGAAGTTCCTGCAGTTTTCACTGTAAAACCGATTTGGAGCTAGTACCTCCCCATATATATGTATGGAGTGGAGTTTGCAACTGAAAAGAAAATTTGTGTTCCCAACAAGCTAGGTGAAGGACGGCTTTCACACACACTTATCTCTCAGAACTGAGCATGTGGAGAGACGTTCGTTCATCTAGCACATTGGGAAAGGGTTGCAGGGGAAACATTTACTCTGGTTTCTCAGTCTGTTTCCTAGTGCCGGGTTGAAGTTCCTGCAGTTTTCACTGTAAAACGGATTTGGAGCTAGTACCTCCCCATATATATGTATGGAGTGGAGTTTGCAACTGAAAAGAAACTTTGTGTTCCCAAATAGCTAGGTGAAGGACGGCTTTCACACACACTTATCTCTCAGAACTGAGCATGTGGAGAGACGTTCGTTCATCTAGCACATAGGGAACGGGTTGCAGGAGAAACATTTACTCTGGTTTCTCAGTCTGTTTCCTAGTGCCGGTTTGAATTTCCAGTAGTTTTCACTTTAAAACCGAGTTGGAGCTAGTACCTCCCCATATATATCTATGGAGTGGAGTTTGCAACTGAAAAGAAACTTTGTGTTCCCAACAAGCTAGGTGAAGGACGGCTTTCACACACACATATCTCTCAGAACTGAGCATGTGGAGAGACGTTCGTTCATCTAGCACAAAGGGAACGGGTTGCAGGAGAAACTTTTACTCTGGTTTCTCAGTCTGTTTCCTAGTGCCGGTTTGAAGTTCCTGCAGTTTTCACTGTAAAACCGAGTTGGAGCTAGTACCTCCCCATATATATGTATGGATTGGAGTTTGCAACTGAAAAGAAACTTTGTGTTCCCAACAAGCTAGGTGAAGGACGACTTTCACACACACTTATCTCTCAGAACTGAGCATGTGGAGAGACGTTCGTTCATCTAGCACAAGGGGAACGGGTTGCAGGAGAAACTTTTACTCTGGTTTCTAAGTCTGTTTCCTAGTGCCGGTTTGAAGTTCCTGCAGTTTTCACTGTAAAACCGAGTTGGAGCTAGTACCTCCCCATATATATGTAAGGAGTGGAGTTTGCAACTGAAAAGAACTTTGTGTTCCCAACAAGCTAGGTGAAAGTCGGCTTTCACACACACTTATCTCTCAGAACTGAGCATGTGGAGAGACGTTCGTTCATCTAGCACAAAGGGAACGGGTTGCAGGAGAAACTTTTACTCTGGTTTCTCAGTCTGTTTCCTAGTGCCGGTTTGATGTTCCTGCAGTTTTCACTGTAAAACCGAGTTGGAGCTTGTACCTCCCCATATATATGTATGGATTGGAGTTTGCAACTGAAAAGAAACTTTGTGTTCCCAACAAGCTAGGTGAAGGACGGCTTTCACACACACTTATCTCTCAGAACTGAGCATGTGGAGAGACGTTCGTTCATCTAGCACAAGGGGAACGGGTTGCAGGAGAAACTTTTACTCTGGTTTCTCAGTCTGTTTCCTAGTGCCGGTTTGAAGTTCCTGCAGTTTTCACTGTAAAACCGATTTGGAGCTAGTACCTCCCCATATATATGTATGGAGTGGAGTTTGCAACTGAAAAGAAAATTTGTGTTCCCAACAAGCTAGGTGAAGGACGGCTTTCACACACACTTATCTCTCAGAACTGAGCATGTGGAGAGACGTTCGTTCATCTAGCACATTGGGAAAGGGTTGCAGGGGAAACATTTACTCTGGTTTCTCAGTCTGTTTCCTAGTGCCGGGTTGAAGTTCCTGCAGTTTTCACTGTAAAACGGATTTGGAGCTAGTACCTCCCCATATATATGTATGGAGTGGAGTTTGCAACTGAAAAGAAACTTTGTGTTCCCAAATAGCTAGGTGAAGGACGGCTTTCACACACACTTATCTCTCAGAACTGAGCATGTGGAGAGACGTTCGTTCATCTAGCACATAGGGAACGGGTTGCAGGAGAAACATTTACTCTGGTTTCTCAGTCTGTTTCCTAGTGCCGGTTTGAATTTCCAGTAGTTTTCACTTTAAAACCGAGTTGGAGCTAGTACCTCCCCATATATATCTATGGAGTGGAGTTTGCAACTGAAAAGAAACTTTGTGTTCCCAACAAGCTAGGTGAAGGACGGCTTTCACACACACATATCTCTCAGAACTGAGCATGTGGAGAGACGTTCGTTCATCTAGCACAAAGGGAACGGGTTGCAGGAGAAACTTTTACTCTGGTTTCTCAGTCTGTTTCCTAGTGCCGGTTTGAAGTTCCTGCAGTTTTCACTGTAAAACCGATTTGGAGCTAGTACCTACCCATATATATGTATGGAGTGGAGTTTGCAACTGAAAAGAAACTTTGTGTTCCCAACAAGCTAGGTGAAGGACGGCTTTCACACACACTTATCTCTCAGAACTGAGCATGTGGAGAGACGTTCGTTCATCTAGCACAAAGGGAACGGGTTGCAGGAGAAACTTTTACTCTGGTTTCTCAGTCTGTTTCCTAGTGCCGGTTTGAAGTTCCTGCAGTTTTCACTGTAAAACCGAGTTGGAGCTAGTACCTCCCCATATATATGTATGGAGTGGAGTTTGCAACTGAAAAGAAACTTTGTGTTCCCAACAATCTAGGTGAAAGACGGCTTTCACACACACTTATCTCTCAGAACTGAGCATGTGGAGAGACGTTCGTTCATGTAGCACAAAAGGAACGGGTTGCTGGAGAACCTTTTACTCTGGTTTCTCAGTCTGTTTCCTAGTGCCGGTTTGAAGTTCCAGCTGTTTTCACTGTAAAACCGAGTTGGAGCTAGTACCTCCCCATATATATGTATGGAGTGCAGTTTGCAACTGAAAAGAATCTTTGTGTTCCCAACAAGCTAGGTGAAGGACGGCTTTCACACACACATATCTCTCAGAACTGAGCATGTGGAGAGACGTTCGTTCATCTAGCACAAAGGGACAGGTTTGCAGGAGAAACTTTTCTCTGGTTTCTCAGTCTGTTTCGTAGTGCCGGTTTGAAGTTCCTGCAGTTTTCACTGTAAAACCGAGATTGAGCTAGTACATCCCCATATATATGTATGGTGTGGAGTTTGCAACTGAAAAGAAACTTTGTGTTCCCAACAAGCTAGGTGAAGGACGGCTTTCACACACACTAATCTCTCAGAACTGAGCATGTGGAGAGACGTTCGTTCATCTAGCACAAAGGGAACGGGTTGCAGGAGAAACTTTTACTCTGGTTTCTCAGTCTGTTTCCTAGTGCCGGTTTGAAGTTCCTGCAGTTTTCACTGTAAAACCGATTTGGAGCTAGTACCTCCCCATATATATGTATGGAGTGGAGTTTGCAATTGAAAAGAAACTTTGTGTTCCCAACAAGATAGGTGAAGGACAGCTTTCACACACACTTATCTCCCAGAACTGAGCATCTGGAGAGACGTTCGTTCATCTAGCACAAAGGGAAAGGGTTGCAGGAGAAACTTTTACTCTGGTTTCTCAGTCTGTTTCCTAGTGCCGGTTTGAAGTTCCAGCAGTTTTCACTGTAAAACCGAGTTGGAGCTAGTACATCCCCATATATATGTATGGAGTGGAGTTTACAAATGAAAAGAAACTTTATGTTCCCAAAAAGCTATGTGAAGGACGGCTTTCACACACACATATCTCTCAGAACTGAGCATGTGGAGCGACGTTCGTTCATCTAGCACAAAGGGAACAGGTTACAGGAGAAACTTTTACTCTGGTTTCTCAGTCTGTTTCCTAGTGCCGGTTTGAAGTTCCAGCAGTTTTCACTGTAAAATCTAGTTGGAGCTAGTACCTCCCCATATATTTGTAAGGAGTGGAGTTTGCAACTGAAAAGAAACTTTGTGTTCCCAACAAGCTAGGTGAAAGACGGCTTTCACACACACTTATCTCTCAGAACTGAGCATGTGGAGAGACGTTCGTTCATCTAGCAGAAAGGGAACGGGTTGCAGGAGAAACTTTTACTCTGGTTTCTCAGTCTGTTTCCTAGTGCCGGTTTGAAGTTCCTGCCGTTTTCACTGTAAAACCGATTTGAAGCTAGTACCTCCCCATATATATGTATGGAGTGGAGTTTGCAACTGAAAAGAAACTTTGTGTTCCCAACAAGCTAGGTGAAGGACGGCTTTCACACACACTTATCTCTCAGAACTGAGCATGTGGAAAGACGTTCGTTCATCTAGCACAAAGGGAACGGGTTGCAGGAAAAACTTTTACTCTGGTTTCTCAGTCTGTTTCCTAGTGCCGGTTTGAAGTTCCAGCAGTTTTCACTGTAAAACCGAGTTGGAGCTAGTACCTCCCCATATATATATATGGAGATCAGTTTGCAACTGAAAAGAAACTTTGTGTTCCCAACAATCTACGTGAAAGACGGCTTTCACACACACAAATCTCTCAGAACTGAGCATGTGGAGAGACGTTCGTTCATCTAGCACAAAAGGAACGGGTTGCAGGAGAAACTTTACTCTGGTTTCTCAGTCTGTTTCCTAGTGCCGGTTTGAATTTCCTGCAGTTTTCACTGTAAAACCGAGTTGGAGCTAGTACCTCCCCATATATATGTATGGATTGGAGTTTGCAACTGAAAAGAAACTTTGTGTTCCCAACAAGCTAGGTGAAGGACGACTTTCACACACACTTATCTCTCAGAACTGAGCATGTGGAGAGACGTTCGTTCATCTAGCACAAGGGGAACGGTTTGCAGGAGAAACTTTTACTCTGGTTTCTAAGTCTGTTTCCTAGTGCCGGTTTGAAGTTCCTGCAGTTTTCACTGTAAAACCGATTTGGAGCTAGTACCTCCCCATATATATATATGGAGTGGAGTTTGCAACTGAAAAGAAACTTTGTGTTCCCAACAAGCTAGGTGAAGGACGGCTTTCACACACACTTATCTCTCAGAACTGAGCACGTGGAGAGACGTTCGTTCATCTAGCACATAGGGAACGGGTTGCAGGAAAACATTTACACTGGTTTCGCAGTCTGTTTCCTAGTGCCGGTTTGAAGTTCCAGGAGTTTTCACTGTAAAACCTGGTTGGAGCTAGTACCTCCGCATATATATGTATGGAGTGGAGTTTGCAACTGAAAAGAAACTTTGTGTTCCCAACAAGTTCGGTGAAGGACGGCTTTCACACACACTTATCTCTCAGAACTGAGAATGTGGAGAGACGTTCGTTCATCTAGCACAAAGGAAACAGGTTGCAGGAGAAACTTTTACTCTGGTTTCTCAGTCTGTTTCCTAGTGCCGGTTTGAAGTTCGTGCAGTTTTCAATGTAAAAGCTGGTTGGAGCTTGTACCTCCCCATATATATGTATGGAGTGGAGTTTACAAATTAAAAGAAACTTTGTGATCCCAACAAGCTAGGTGAAGGACGGCTTTCACACACACTTATCTCTCAGAACTGAGCATGTGGAGAGACGTTCGTTCATCTAGCACAAAGGGAACGGGTTGCAGGGGAAACTTTTACTCTGGTTTCTCAGTCTGTTTCCTAGTGCCGGTATTAAGTTCCTGCAGTTTTCACTGTAAAACAGATTTGGAGCTAGTACCTCCCCATATATATGTATGGAGTGGAGTTTGCAACTGAAAAGAAACTTTGTGTTCCCAACAAGCTAGGTGAAGGACGGCTGTCACAGACACTTATCTCTCAGAACTGAGCATGTGGAGAGACGTTCGTTCATCTAGCACAAAGGGAACGGGTTGCAGGAGAAACTTTTACTCTGGTTTCTCAGTCTGTTTCCTAGTGCCGGTTTGAAGTTCCAGCAGTTTTCACTGTAAAACCGAGTTGGAGCTAGTACCTCCCCATATATATGTGTGGATTGGAGTTTGCAACTTAAAAGAAACTTTGTGTTCCCAACAAGCTAGGTGAAGGACGGTTTTCACACACACTTAACTCTCAGAACTGAGCATGTGGAGAGACGTTCGTTCATCTAGCACAAAGGGAACGGGTTGCAGGAAAAACTTTTACTCTGGTTTCTCAGTCTGTTTCCTAGTGCCGGTTTTAAGTTCCTGCAGTTTTCACTGTAAAACCGATTTGGAGCTAGTACCTCCCCATATATATGTATGGAGTGGAGTTTGCAACTGAAAAGAAACTTTGGGTTCCCAACAAGCTAGGTGAAGGACGGCTTTCACACACACTTATCTCTCAGAACTGAGCATGTGAAGAGACGTTCGTTCATCTAGCAGAAAGGGAAAGGTTGGCAGGAGAAACTTTTACTCTGGATTCTCAGTCTGTTTCCTAGTGCCGGTTTGAAGTTCCAGCAGTTTTCACTGTAAAACCGTGTTGGAGCTTGTACCTCCCCATATATATGTATGGAAAGGAGTTTACAAATGAAAAGAAACTTTATGTTCCCAAAAAGCTATGTGAAGGACGGCTTTCACACACACACATCTCTCAGAACTGAGCATGTGGAGAGACGTTCGTTCATCTAGCATAAAGGGAACAGGTTGCAGGAGAAACTTTTACTCTGGTTTCTCAGTCTGTTTCATAGTGCCGGTTTGAAGTTCCTGCAGTTTTCACTGTAAAACCTGGTTGGAGCTTGTACATCCCCATATATATATATGGAGTGGAGTTTGCAACTGAAAAGAAACTTTGTGTTCCCAACAAGCTAGGTGAAGGACGGCTTTCACACACAGTTATCTCTCAGAACTGAGCATGTGGAGAGACGTTCGTTCATCTAGCAGAAAGGGAACGGGTTGCAGGAGAAACATATACTCTGGTTTCTCAGTCTGTTTCCTAGTGCCGGTTTGAAGTTCCTGCAGTTTTCACTGTAAAACCGAGTTGGAGCTAGTACCTCCCCATATATATGTATGGAGTGGAGTTTGCAACTGAAAAGAAACTTTGTGTTCCCAACAAGCTAGGTGAAGGACGGCTTTCACACACACTTATCTCTCAGAACTGAGCATGTGGAGAGACGTTCGTTCATCTAGCACAAAGGGAACGGGTTGCAGGAGAAACTTTTACTCTGGTTTCTCAGTCTGTTTCCTAGTGCCGGTTTGAAGTTCCTGCAGTTTTCACTGTAAAACTGATTTGGAGCTAGTACCTCCCCATATATATGTATGGAGTGGAGTTTGCAACTGAAAAGAAACTTTGTGTTCCCAACAAGCTAGGTGAAGGACGGCTTTCACACACACTTATCTCTCAGAACTGAGCATGTGGAGAGACGTTCGCTCATCTAGCACAAATGGAACGGGTTGCAGGAGAAACTTTTACTCTGGTTTCACAGTCTGTTTCCTAGTGCCGGTTTGAAGTTCCTGCAGTTTTCACTGTAAAACCGAGTTGGAGCTAGTACCTCCCCATATATATGTATGGATTGGAGTTTGCAACTTAAAAGAAACTTTGTGTTCCCAACAAGCTAGGTGAAGGACGGTTTTCACACACACTTAACTCTCAGAACTGAACATGTGGAGAGACGTTCGTTCATCTAGCACAAAGGGAACGGGTTGCAGGAAAAACTTTTACTCTGGTTTCTCAGTCTGTTTCCTAGTGCCGGTTTTAAGTTCCTGCAATTTTCACTGTAAAACCGATTAGGAGCTAGTACCTCCCCATATATATGTATGGAGTGGAGTTTGCAACTGAAAAGAAACTTTGTGTTCCCAACAAGCTAGGTGAAGGACGGCTTTCACACACACTTATCTCTCAGAACTGAGCATGTGGAGAGACGTTCGTTCATCTAGCTCAAAGGGAACAGGTTGCAGGAGAAACTTTTACTCTGGTTTCTCAGTCTGTTTCATAGTGCCGGTTTGAAGTTCCTGCAGTTTTCTCTGTAAAACGTGGTTGGAGCTTGTACCTCCCCATATATATGTATGGAGTGGAGTTTGCAACTGAAAAGAAACTTTGTGTTCCCAACAAGCTAGGTGAAGGACGGCTTTCACACACAGTTATCTCTCAGAACTGAGCATGTGGAGAGACGTTCGTTCATCTAGCAGAAAGGGAACGGGTTGCAGGAGAAACTTATACTCTGGTTTCTCAGTCTGTTTCCTAGTGCCGGTTTGAAGTTCCTGCAGTTTTCACTGTAAAACCGAGTTGGAGCTAGTACCTCCCCATATATATGTATGGAGTGGAGTTTGCAACTGAAAAGAAACTTTGTGTTCCCAACAAGCTAGGTGAAGGACGACTTTCACACACACTTATCTCTCAGAACTGAGCATGTGGAGAGACGTTCGTTCATCTAGCACAAAGGGAAGGGTTTGCAGGAGAAACTTTTACTCTGGTTTCTCAGTCTGTTTCCTAGTGCCGGTTTGAAGTTCCTGCAGTTTTCACTGTAAAACTGATTTGGAGCTAGTACCTACCCATATATATGTATGGAGTGGAGTTTGCATCTGAAAAGAATCTTTGTGTTCCCAACAAGCTAGGTGAAGGACGGCTTTCACACACACTTATCCCTCAGAACTGAGCATGTAGAGAAACGTTCGTTCATCTAGCAAAAAGGGAACGGGTTGCAGGGGAAAATTTTACTCTGGTTTCTCAGTCTGTTTCCTAGTGCCGGTTTGAAGTTCCAGCAGTTTTCACTGTAAAACCGAGTTGGAGCTAGTACCTCCCCATATATATGAATGGAGTGGATTTTGCAACTGAAAAGAAACTTTGTGTTCCCAACAAGCTAGGTGAAGGACGGCTTTCACACACACTTATCTCTCAGAACTGAGCATGTGGAGAGACGTTCGTTCATCTAGCACAAATGGAACGGGTTGCAGGAGAAACTTTTACTCTGGTTTCTCAGTCTGTTTCCTAGTGCCGGTTTGAAGTTCCAGCAGTTTTCACTGTAAAACCGAGTTGGAGCTAGTACCTCCCCATATATATGTATCGAGTGGAGTTTGCAACTGAAAAGAATCTTTGTGTTCCCAACAATCTAGGTGAAGGACGGCTTTCACACACACATATCTCTCAGAACTGAGCATGTGGAGAGACGTTCGTTCATCTAGCACAAAGGGAACGGTTTGCAGGAGAAACTTTTCTCTGGTTTCTCAGTCTGTTTCGTAGTGCCGGTTTGAAGTTCCTGCAGTTTTCACTGTAAAACCGAGATTGAGCTAGTACATCCCCATATATATGTATGGTGTGGAGTTTGCAACTGGAAAGAAACTTTGTGTTCCCAACAAGCTAGGTGAAGGACGGCTTTCACACACACTAATCTCTCAGAACTGAGCATGTGGAGAGACGTTCGTTCATCTAGCACAAAGGGAACGGGTTGCAGGAGAAACTTTTACTCTGGTTTCTCAGTCTGTTTCCTAGTGCCGGTTTGAAGTTCCTGCAGTTTTCACTGTAAAACCGATTTGGAGCTAGTACCTCCCCATATATATGTATGGAGTGGAGTTTGCAATTGAAAAGAAACTTTGTGTTCCCAACAAGATAGGTGAAGGACAGCTTTCACACACACTTATCTCCCAGAACTGAGCATGTGGAGAGACGTTCGTTCATCTAGCACAAAGGGAAAGGGTTGCAGGAGAAACTTTTACTCTGGTTTCTCAGTCTGTTTCCTAGTGCCGGTTTGAAGTTCCAGCAGTTTTCACTGTAAAACCGAGTTGGAGCTAGTACATCCCCATATATATGTATGGAGTGGAGTTTAGAAATGAAAAGAAACTTTATGTTCCCAAAAAGCTATGTGAAGGACGGCTTTCACACACACATATCTCTCAGAACTGAGCATGTGGAGCGACGTTCGTTCATCTAGCACAAAGGGAACAGGTTACAGGAGAAACTTTTACTCTGGTTTCTCAGTCTGTTTCCTAGTGCCGGTTTGAAGTTCCAGCAGTTTTCACTGTAAAATCTAGTTGGAGCTAGTACCTCCCCATATATTTGTAAGGAGTGGAGTTTGCAACTGAAAAGAAACTTTGTGTTCCCAACAAGCTAGGTGAAAGACGGCTTTCACACACACTTATCTCTCAGAACTGAGCATGTGGAGAGACGTTCGTTCATCTAGCACAAAGGGAACGGGTTGCAGGGAAAACTTTTACTCTGGTTTCTCAGTCTGTTTCCTAGTGCCGGTTTGAAGTTCCTGCCGTTTTCACTGTAAAACCGATTTGAAGCTAGTACCTCCCCATATATATGAATGGAGTGGAGTTTGCAACTGAAAAGAAACTTTGTGTTCCCAACAAGCTAGGTGAAGGACGGCTTTCACACACACTTATCTCTCAGAACTGAGCATGTGGAAAGACGTTCGTTCATCTAGCACAAAGGGAACGGGTTGCAGGGAAAACATTTACTCTGGTTTCTCAGTCTGTTTCCTAGTGCCGGTTTGAAGTTCCTGCAGTTTTCACTGTAAAACCGAGTTGGAGCTAGTACCTCCCCATATATATGTATGGATTGGAGTTTGCAACTGAAAAGAAACTTTGTGTTCCCAACAAGCTAGGTGAAGGACGACTTTCACACACACTTATCTCTCAGAACTGAGCATGTGGAGAGACGTTCGTTCATCTAGCACAAGGGGAACGGGTTGCAGGAGAAACTTTTACTCTTGTTTCTAAGTCTGTTTCCTAGTGCCGGTTTGAAGTTCCTGCAGTTTTCACTGTAAAACCGATTTGGAGCTAGAACCTCCCCATATATATATATGGAGTGGAGTTTGCAACTGAAAAGAAACTTTGTGTTCCCAACAAGCTAGGTGAAGGACGGCTTTCACACACACTTATCTCTCAGAACTGAGCACGTGGAGAGACGTTCGTTCATCTAGCACATAGGGAACGGGTTGCAGGAAAACATTTACACTGGTTTCGCAGTCTGTTTCCTAGTGCCGGTTTGAAGTTCCAGGAGTTTTCACTGTAAAACCTGGTTGGAGCTAGTACCTCCGCATATATATGTATGGAGTGGAGTTTGCAACTGAAAAGAAACTTTTTGTTCCCAACAAGCTAGGTGAAGGACGGCTTTCACACACACTTATCTCTCAGAACTGAGCATGTGGAGAGACGTTCGTTCATCTAGCAGAAAGGGAACGGTTTGCAGGAAAAAATTTTACTCTGGTTTCTCAGTCTGTTTCCTAGTGCCGGTTTGAAGTTCTTGCAGTTTTCACTGTAAAACCGTATTGGAGCTAGTACCTCCCCATATATATGTATGGAGTGGAGTTTGCAACTGAAAAGAAACTTTGTGTTCCCAACAAGCTCGGTGAAGGACGGCTTTCACACACACTTATCTCTCAGAACTGAGAATGTGGAGAGACGTTCGTTCATCTAGCACAAAGGGAACAGGTTGCAGGAGAAACTTTTACTCTGGTTTCTCAGTCTGTTTCCTAGTGCCGGTTTGAAGTTCGTGCAGTTTTCAATGTAAAAGCTGGTTGGAGCTTGTACCTCCCCATATATATGTATGGAGTGGAGTTTACAAATGAAAAGAAACTTTGTGATCCCAACAAGCTAGGTGAAGGACGGCTTTCACACACACTTATCTCTCAGAACTGAGCATGTGGAGAGACGTTCGTTCATCTAGCACAAAGGGAACGGGTTGCAGGGGAAACTTTTACTCTGGTTTCTCAGTCTGTTTCCTAGTGCCGGTATTAAGTTCCTGCAGTTTTCACTGTAAAACAGATTTGGAGCTAGTACCTCCCCATATATATGTATGGAGTGGAGTTTGCACCTGAAAAGAAACTTTGTGTTCCCAACAAGCTAGGTGAAGGACGGCTGTCACAGACACTTATCTCTCAGAACTGAGCATGTGGAGAGACGTTCGTTCATCTAGCACAAAGGGAACGGGTTGCAGGAGAAACTTTTACTCTGGTTTCTCAGTCTGTTTCCTAGTGCCGGTTTGAAGTTCCAGCAGTTTTCACTGTAAAACCGAGTTGGAGCTAGTACCTCCCCATATATATGTATGGATTGGAGTTTGCAACTTAAAAGAAACTTTGTGTTCCCAACAAGCTAGGTGAAGGACGGTTTTCACACACACTTAACTCTCAGAACTGAGCATGTGGAGAGACGTTCGTTCATCTAGCACAAAGGGAACGGGTTGCAGGAAAATCTTTTACTCTGGTTTCTCAGTCTGTTTCATAGTGCCGGTCTGAAGTTCCTGCAGTTTTCACTGTAAAATCTGGTTGGAGCTTGTACCTCCCCATATATATATATGGAGTGGAGTTTGCAACTGAAAAGAAACTTTGTGTTCCCAACAAGCTAGGTGAAGGACGGCTTTCACACACAGTTATCTCTCAGAACTGAGCATGTGGAGAGACGTTCGTTCATCTAGCAGAAAGGGAACGGGTTGCAGGAGAAACATATACTCTGGTTTCTCAGTCTGTTTCCTAGTGCCGGTTTGAAGTTCCTGCAGTTTTCACTGTAAAACAGAGTTGGAGCTAGTACCTCTCCATATATATGTATGGAGTGGAGTTTGCAACTGAAAAGAAACTTTGTGTTCCCAACAAGCTAGGTGAAGGACGGCTGTCACAGACACTTATCTCTCAGAACTGAGCATGTGGAGAGACGTTCGTTCATCTAGCACAAAGGGAACGGGTTGCAGGAGAAACTTTTACTCTGGTTTCTCAGTCTGTTTCCTAGTGCCGGTTTGAAGTTCCAGCAGTTTTCACTGTAAAACCGAGTTGGAGCTAGTACCTCCCCATATATATGTATGGATTGGAGTTTGCAACTTAAAAGAAACTTTGTGTTCCCAACAAGCTAGGTGAAGGACGGTTTTCACACACACTTAACTCTCAGAACTGAGCATGTGGAGAGACGTTCGTTCATCTAGCACAAAGGAACGGGTTGCAGGAAAAACTTTTACTCTGGTTTCTCAGTCTGTTTCCTAGTGCCGGTTTTAAGTTCCTGCAGTTTTCACTGTAAAACCGATTTGGAGCTAGTACCTCCCCATATATATGTATGGAGTGGAGTTTGCTACTGAAAAGAAACTTTGTGTTCCCAACAAGCTAGGTGAAGGACGGCTTTCACACACACTTATCTCTCAGAACTGAGCATGTGAAGAGACGTTCGTTCATCTAGCAGAAAGGGAACGGGTGGCAGGAGAAACTTTTACTCTGGTTTCTCAGTCTGTTTCCTAGTGCCGGTTTGAAGTTCCAGCAGTTTTCACTGTAAAACCGAGTTGGAGCTAGTACCTCCCCATATATATGTATGGATTGGAGTTTGCAACTGAAAAGAAACTTTGTGTTCCCAACAAGCTAGGTGAAGGACGGTTTTCACACACACTTAACTCTCAGAACTGAGCATGTGGAGAGACGTTCGTTCATCTAGCACAAAGGAACGGGTTGCAGGAAAAACTTTTACTCTGGTTTCTCAGTCTGTTTCCTAGTGCCGGTTTTAAGTTCCTGCAGTTTTCACTGTAAAACCGATTTGGAGCTAGTACCTCCCCATATATATGTATGGAGTGGAGTTTGCTACTGAAAAGAAACTTTGTGTTCCCAACAAGCTAGGTGAAGGACGGCTTTCACACACACTTATCTCTCAGAACTGAGCATGTGAAGAGACGTTCGTTCATCTAGCAGAAAGGGAACGGGTGGCAGGAGAAACTTTTACTCTGGTTTCTCAGTCTGTTTCCTAGTGCCGGTTTGAAGTTCCAGCAGTTTTCACTGTAAAACCGTGTTGGAGCTTGTACCTCCCCATATATATGTATGGAAAGGAGTTTACAAATGAAAAGAAACTTTATGTTCCCAAAAAGCTATGTGAAGGACGGCTTTCACACACACACATCTCTCAGAACTGAGCATGTGGAGAGACGTTCGTTCATCTAGCATAAAGGGAACAGGTTGCAGGAGAAACTTTTACTCTGGTTTCTCAGTCTGTTTCATAGTGCCGGTTTGATGTTCCTGCAGTTTTCACTGTAAAACCTGGTTGGAGCTTGTACCTCCCCATATATATGTATGGAGTGGAGTTTGCTACTGAAAAGAAACTTTGTGTTCCCAACAAGCTAGGTGAAGGACGGCTTTCACACACAGTTATCTCTCAGAACTGAGCATGTGGAGAGACGTTCGTTCATCTAGCAGAAAGGGAACGGGTTGCAGGAGAAACTTATACTCTGGTTTCTCAGTCTGTTTCCTAGTGCCGGTTTGAAGTTCCTGCAGTTTTCACTGTAAAACCGAGTTGGAGCTAGTACCTCCCCATATATATGTATGGAGTGGAGTTTGCAACTGAAAAGAAACTTTGTGTTCCCAACAAGCTAGGTGAAGGACGGCTTTCACACACACTTATCTCTCAGAACTGAGCATGTGGAGAGACGTTCGTTCATCTAGCACAAAGGGAATGGTTTGCAGGAGAAACTTTTACTCTGGTTTCTCAGTCTGTTTCCTAGTGCCGGTTTGAAGTACCTGCAGTTTTCACTGTAAAACCGATTTGGAGCTAGTACCTACCCATATATATGTATGGAGTGGAGTTTGCAACTGAAAAGAATCTTTGTGTTCCCAACAAGCTAGGTGAAGGACGGCTTTCACACACACTTATCTCTCAGAACTGAGCATGTGGAGAGACGTTCGCTCATCTAGCACAAATGGAACGGGTTGCAGGAGAAACTTTTACTCTGGTTTCTCAGTCTGTTTCCTAGTGCCGGTTTGAAGTTCCAGCAGTTTGCACTGTAAAACCGAGTTGGAGCTAGTACCTCCCCATATATATGTATGGAGTGGAATTTGCAACTGAAAAGAAACTTTGTGTTCCCAACAAGCTAGGTGAAGGACGGCTTTCACACACACTTATCTCTCAGAACTGAGCATGTAGAGAAACGTTCGTTCATCTAGCAAAAATGGAACGGGTTGCAGGGGAAAGTTTTACTCTGGTTTCTCAGTCTGTTTCCTAGTGCCGGTTTGAAGTTCCAGCAGTTTTCACTGTAAAACCGAGTTGGAGCTAGTACCTCCCCATATATATGTATGGAGTGGATTTTGCAACTGAAAAGAAACTTTGTGTTCCCAACAAGCTAGGTGAAGGACGGCTTTCACACACACTTATCTCTCAGAACTGAGCATGTGGAGAGACGTTCGCTCATCTAGCACAAATGGAACGGGTTGCAGGAGAAACTTTTACTCTGTTTTCACAGTCTGTTTCATAGTGCCGGTTTGAAGTTCCTGCAGTTTTCACTGTAAAACCGAGTTGGAGCTAGTACCTCCCCATATATATGTATGGATTGGAGTTTGCAACTTAAAAGAAACTTTGTGTTCCCAACAAGCTAGGTGAAGGACGGTTTTCACACACACTTAACTCTCAGAACTGAACATGTGGAGAGACGTTCGTTCATCTAGCACAAAGGGAACGGGTTGCAGGAAAAACTTTTACTCTGGTTTCTCAGTCTGTTTCCTAGTGCCGGTTTTAAGTTCCTGCAATTTTCACTGTAAAACCGATTAGGAGCTAGTACCTCCCCATATATATGTATGGAGTGGAGTTTGCAACTGAAAAGAAACTTTGTGTTCCCAACAAGCTAGGTGAAGGACGGCTTTCACACACACTTATCTCTCAGAACTGAGCATGTGAAGAGACGTTCGTTCATCTAGCAGAAAGGGAACGGGTGGCAGGAGAAACTTTTTCTCTGGTTTCTCAGTCTGTTTCCTAGTGCCGGTTTGAAGTTCCAGCAGTTTTCACTGTAAAACCGTGTTGGAGCTTGTACCTCCCCATATATATATATGGAAAGGAGTTTACAAATGAAAAGAAACTTTATGTTCCCAAAAAGCTATGTGAATGACGGCTTTCACACACACACATCTCTCAGAACTGAGCATGTGGAGAGACGTTCGTTCATCTAGCACAAAGGGAACAGGTTGCAGGAGAAACTTTTACTCTGGTTTCTCAGTCTGTTTCATAGTGCCGGTTTGAAGTTCCTGCAGTTTTCTCTGTAAAACCTGGTTGGAGCTTGTACCTCCCCATATATATGTATGGAGTGGAGTTTGCAACTGAAAAGAAACTTTGTGTTCCCAACAAGCTAGGTGAAGGACGGCTTTCACACACAGTTATCTCTCAGAACTGAGCATGTGGAGAGACGTTCGTTCATCTAGCAGAAAGGGAACGGGTTGCAGGAGAAACTTATACTCTGGTTTCTCAGTCTGTTTCCTAGTGCCGGTTTGAAGTTCCTGCAGTTTTCACTGTAAAACCGAGTTGGAGCTAGTACCTCCCCATATATATGTATGGAGTGGAGTTTGCAACTGAAAAGAAACTTTGTGTTCCCAACAAGCTAGGTGAAGGACGACTTTCACACACACTTATCTCTCAGAACTGAGCATGTGGAGAGACGTTCGTTCATCTAGCACAAAGGGAAGGGTTTGCAGGAGAAACTTTTACTCTGGTTTCTCAGTCTGTTTCCTAGTGCCGGTTTGAAGTTCCTGCAGTTTTCACTGTAAAAGTGATTTGGAGCTAGTACCTACCCATATATATGTATGGAGTGGAGTTTGCATCTGAAAAGAATCTTTGTGTTCCCAACAAGCTAGGTGAAGGACGGCTTTCACACACACTTATCTCTCAGAACTGAGCATGTAGAGAAACGTTCGTTCATCTAGCAAAAAGGGAACGGGTTGCAGGGGAAAATTTTACTCTGGTTTCTCAGTCTGTTTCCTAGTGCCGGTTTGAAGTTCCAGCAGTTTTCACTGTAAAACCGAGTTGGAGCTAGTACCTCCCCATATATATGAATGGAGTGGATTTTGCAACTGAAAAGAAACTTTGTGTTCCCAACAAGCTAGGTGAAGGACGGCTTTCACACACACTTATCTCTCAGAACTGAGCATGTGGAGAGACGTTCGTTCATCTAGCACAAATGGAACGGGTTGCAGGAGAAACTTTTACTCTGGTTTCTCAGTCTGTTTCCTAGTGCCGGTTTGAAGTTCCAGCAGTTTTCACTGTACAACCGAGTTGGAGCTAGTACCTCCCCATATATATGTATTTAGTGGAGTTTGGAACTGAAAAGAAACTTTGTGTTCCCAACAAGCTAGGTGAAGGACGGCTTTCACACACACTTATCTCTCAGAACTGAGCATGTGGAGAGACGTTCGTTCATCTAGCACAAATGGAACGGGTTGCAGGAGAAACTTTTACTCTGGTTTCTCAGTCTGTTTCCTAGTGCCGGTTTGAAGTTCCAGCAGTTTGCACTGTAAAACCGAGTTGGAGCTAGTACCTCCCCATATATATGTATGGAGTGGAGTTTGCAACTGAAAAGAAACTTTGTGTTCCCAACAAGCTAGGTGAAGGACGGCTTTCACACACACTTATCTCTCAGAACTGAGCATGTAGAGAAACGTTCGTTCATCTAGCAAAAAGGGAACGGGTTGCAGGGGAAAGTTTTACTCTGGTTTCTCAGTCTGTTTCATAGTGCCGGTTTGAAGTTCCAGCAGTTTTCACTGTAAAACCGAGTTGGAGCTAGTACCTCCCCATATATATGTATGGAGTGGATTTTGCAACTGAAAAGAAACTTTGTGTTCCCAACAAGCTAAGTGAAGGACGGCTTTCACACACACTTATCTCTCAGAACTAAGCATGTGGAGAGACGTTCGCTCATCTAGCACAAATGGAACGGGTTGCAGGAGAAACTTTTACTCTGGTTTCACAGTCTGTTTCATAGTGCCGGTTTGAAGTTCCTGCAGTTTTCACTGTAAAACCGAGTTGGAGCTAGTACCTCCCCATATATATGTATGGATTGGAGTTTGCAACTTAAAAGAAACTTTGTGTTCCCAACAAGCTAGGTGAAGGACGGTTTTCACACACACTTAACTCTCAGAACTGAACATGTGGAGAGACGTTCGTTCATCTAGCACAAAGGGAACGGGTTGCAGGAAAAACTTTTACTCTGGTTTCTCAGTCTGTTTCCTAGTGCCGGTTTTAAGTTCCTGCAATTTTCACTGTAAAACAGATTAGGAGCTAGTACCTCCCCATATATATGTATGGAGTGGAGTTTGCAACTGAAAAGAAACTTTGTGTTCCCAACAAGCTAGGTGAAGGACGGCTTTCACACACACTTATCTCTCAGAACTGAGCATGTGAAGAGACGTTCGTTCATCTAGCAGAAAGGGAACGGGTGGCAGGAGAAACTTTTTCTCTGGTTTCTCAGTCTGTTTCCTAGTGCCGGTTTGAAGTTCCAGCAGTTTTCACTGTAAAACCGTGTTGGAGCTTGTACCTCCCCATATATATATATGGAAAGGAGTTTACAAATGAAAAGAAACTTTATGTTCCCAAAAAGCTATGTGAAGGACGGCTTTCACACACACACATCTCTCAGAACTGAGCATGTGGAGAGACGTTCGTTCATCTAGCACAAAGGGAACAGGTTGCAGGAGAAACTTTTACTCTGGTTTCTCAGTCTGTTTCATAGTGCCGGTTTGAAGTTCCTGCAGTTTTCTCTGTAAAACCTGGTTGGAGCTTGTACCTCCCCATATATATGTATGGAGTGGAGTTTGCAACTGAAAAGAAACTTTGTGTTCCCAACAAGCTAGGTGAAGGACGGCTTTCACACACAGTTATCTCTCAGAACTGAGCATGTGGAGAGACGTTCGTTCATCTAGCAGAAAGGGAACGGGTTGCAGGAGAAACTTATACTCTGGTTTCTCAGTCTGTTTCCTAGTGCCGGTTTGAAGTTCCTGCAGTTTTCACTGTAAAACCGAGTTGGAGCTAGTACCTCCCCATATATATGTATGGATTGGAGTTTGCAACTGAAAAGAAACTTTGTGTTCCCAACAAGCTAGGTGAAGGACGACTTTCACACACACTTATCTCTCAGAACTGAGCATGTGGAGAGACGTTCGTTCATCTAGCACAAAGGGAAGGGTTTGCAGGAGAAACTTTTACTCTGGTTTCTCAGTCTGTTTCCTAGTGCCGGTTTGAAGTTCCTGCAGTTTTCACTGTAAAAGTGATTTGGAGCTAGTACCTACCCATATATATGTATGGAGTGGAGTTTGCATCTGAAAAGAATCTTTGTGTTCCCAACAAGCTAGGTGAAGGACGGCTTTCACACACACTTATCTCTCAGAACTGAGCATGTAGAGAAACGTTCGTTCATCTAGCAAAAAGGGAACGGGTTGCAGGGGAAAATTTTACTCTGGTTTCTCAGTCTGTTTCCTAGTGCCGGTTTGAAGTTCCAGCAGTTTTCACTGTAAAACCGAGTTGGAGCTAGTACCTCCCCATATATATGAATGGAGTGGATTTTGCAACTGAAAAGAAACTTTGTGTTCCCAACAAGCTAGGTGAAGGACGGCTTTCACACACACTTATCTCTCAGAACTGAGCATGTGGAGAGACGTTCGTTCATCTAGCACAAATGGAACGGGTTGCAGGAGAAACTTTTACTCTGGTTTCTCAGTCTGTTTCCTAGTGCCGGTTTGAAGTTCCAGCAGTTTTCACTGTACAACCGAGTTGGAGCTAGTACCTCCCCATATATATGTATGGAATGGAGTTTGTAACTGAAAAGAAACTTTGTGTTCCCAACAAGCTAGGTGCAGGACGGCTTTCACACACACTTATCTCTCAGAACTGAGCATGTGGAGAGACGTTCGTTCATCTAGCACAAAAGGAAGGGTTTGCAGGAGAAACTTTTACTCTGGTTTCTCAGTCTGTTTCCTAGTGCCGGTTTGAAGTTCCTGCAGTTTTCACTGTAAAACCGATTTGGAGCTAGTACCTACCCATATATATGTATGGAGTGGAGTTTGCAACTGAAAAGAAACTTTGTGTTCCCAACAAGCTAGGTGAAGGACGGCTTTCACACACACTTATCTCTCAGAACTGAGCATGTAGAGAAACGTTCGTTCATCTAGCAAAAAGGGAACGGGTTGCAGGGGAAACTTTTACTCTGGTTTCTCAGTCTGTTTCCTAGTGCCGGTTTGAAGTTCCAGCAGTTTTCACTGTAAAACTGAGTTGGAGCTAGTACCTCCCCATATATATGTATTTAGTGGAGTTTGCAACTGAAAAGAAACTTTGTGTTCCCAACAAGCTAGGTGAAGGACGGCTTTCACACACACTTATCTCTCAGAACTGAGCATGTGGAGAGACGTTCGTTCATCTAGCACAAATGGAACGGGTTGCAGGAGAAACTTTTACTCTGGTTTCTCAGTCTGTTTCCTAGTGCCGGTTTATGTTCTAGCAGTTTGCACTGTAAAACCGAGTTGGAGCTAGTACCTCCCCATATATATGTATGGAGTGGACTTTGCAACTGAAAAGAAACTTTGTGTTCCCAACAAGCTAGGTGAAGGACGGCTTTCACACACACTTATCTCTCAGAACTGAGCATGTGGAGAGACGTTCGTTCATCTAGCACAAAGGGAACGGGTTGCAGGAGAAACTTTTACTCTGGTTTCTCAGTCTGTTTCCTAGTGCCGGTTTTAGGTTCCTGCAGTTTTCACTGTAAAACAGATATGGAGCTAGTACCTCCCCATATATATGTATGGAGTGGAGTTTGCAACTGAAAAGAAACTTTGTGTTCCCAACAAGCTAGGTGAAGGACAGCTTTCACACACACTTATCTCTCAGAACTGAGCATGTGGAGAGACGTTCGTTCATCTAGCACAAAGGGAACGGGTTGCAGGAGAAACTTTTACTCTGGTTTCTCAGTCTGTTTCCTAGTGCCGGTTTGAAGTTCCAGCAGTTTTCACTGTAAAACCGAGTTGGAGCTTGTACCTCCCCATATATATGTATGGAAAGGAGTTTACAAATGAAAAGAAACTTTATGTTCCCAAAAGGCTAGGTGAAGGACGGCTTTCACACACACACATCTCTCAGAACTGAGCATGTGGAGAGACGTTCGTTCATCTAGCACAAAGGGAACAAGTTGCAGGAGAAACTTTTACTCTGGTTTCTCAGTCTGTTTCATAGTGCCGGTTTGAAGTTCCTGCAGTTTTCACTGTAAAACCTGGTTGGAGCTTGTACCTCCCCATATATATGTATGGAGTGGAGTTTGCAACTGAAAAGAAACTTTGTGTTCCCAACAAGCTAGGTGAAGGACGGCTTTCACACACAGTTATCTCTCAGAACTGAGCATGTGGAGAGACGTTCGTTCATCTAGCAGAAAGGGAACGGGTTGCAGGAGAAATTATACTCTGGTTTCTCAGTCTGTTTCCTAGTGCCGGTTTGAAGTTCCTGCAGTTTTCACTGTAAAACCGAGTTGGAGCTAGTACCTCCCCATATATATGTATGGAGTGGAGTTTGCAACTGAAAAGAAACTTTGTGTTCCCAACAAGCTAGGTGAAGTACGGCTTTCACACACACTTATCTCTCAGAACTGAGCATGTGGAGAGACGTTCGTTCATCTAGCACAAAGGGAAGGGTTTGCAGGAGAAACTTTTACTCTGGTTTCTCAGTCTGTTTCCTAGTGCTGGTTTGAAGTTCCTGCAGTTTTCACTGTAAAACCGATTTGGAGCTAGTACCTACCCATATATATGTATGGAGTGGAGTTTGCAACTGAAAAGAATCTTTGTGTTCCCAACAAGCTAGGTGAAGGACGGCTTTCACACACTAATATCTCTCAGAACTGAGCATGTAGAGAAACGTTCGTTCATCTAGCAAAAAGGGAACGGGTTGCAGGGGAAAATTTTACTCTGGTTTCTCAGTCTGTTTCCTAGTGCCGGTTTGAAGTTCCAGCAGTTTTCACTGTAAAACCGAGTTGGAGCTAGTACCTCCCCATATATATGTATGGAGTGGATTTAGCAACTGAAAAGAAACTTTGTGTTCCCAAAAAGCTAGGTGAAGGACGGCTTTCACACACACTTATCTCTCAGAACTGAGCATGTGGAGAGACGTTCGTTCATCTAGCACAAATGGAACGGGTTGCAGGAGAAACTTTTACTCTGGTTTCTCAGTCTGTTTCCTTGTGCCGGTTTGAAGTTCCAGCAGTTTGCACTGTAAAACCGAGTTGGAGCTAGTACCTCCCCATATATATGTATGGAGTGGACTTTGCAACTGAAAAGAAACTTTGTGTTCCCAACAAGCTAGGTGAAGGACGGCTTTCACACACACTTATCTCTCAGAACTGAGCATGTGGAGAGACGTTCGTTCATCTAGCACAAAGGGAACGGGTTGCAGGAGAAACTTTTACTCTGGTTTCTCAGTCTGTTTCCTAATGCCGGTTTTAGGTTCCTGCCGTTTTCACTGTAAAACAGATATGGAGCTAGTACCTCCCCATATATATGTATGGAGTGGAGTTTGCAACTGAAAAGAAACTTTGTGTTCCCAACAAGCTAGGTGAAGGACAGCTTTCACACACACTTATCTCTCACAACTGAGCATGTGGAGAGACGTTCGTTCATCTAGCACAAAGGGAACGGGTTGCAGGAGAAACTTTTACTCTGGTTTCTCAGTCTGTTTCCTAGTGCCGGTTTGAAGTTCCAGCAGTTTGCACTGTAAAACCGAGTTGGAGCTTGTACCTCCCCATATATATGTATGGAGTGGAGTTTGCAACTTAAAAGAAACTTTGTGTTCCCAACAAGCTAGGTGAAGGACGGCTTTCACACACACTTATCACTCAGAACTGAGCATGTGGAGAGACGTTCGTTCATCTTGCACAAAGGGAACGGGTTGCAGGAGAAACTTTTACTCTGGTTTCTCAGTCTGTTTCCTAGTGCTGGTTTGAGGTTCCTGCAGTTTTCACTGTAAAACCGATTTGGAGCTAGTACCTCCCCATATATATGTATGGAGTGGAGTTTGCAACTGAAAAGAAACTTTGTGTTCCCAACAAGCTAGGTGAAGGACAGCTTTCACACACACTTATCTCTCAGAACTGAGCATGTGGAGAGACGTTCGTTCATCTAGCACAAAGGAACGGGTTGCAGGAGAAACTTTTACTCTGGTTTCTCAGTCTGTTTCCTAGTGCCGGTTTGAAGTTCCTGCAGTTTGCACTGTAAAACCGAGTTGGAGCTAGTACCTCCCCATATATATGTATGGAGTGGATTTTACAAATGAAAAGAAACTTTATGTTCCCAAAAAGTTATGTGAAGGACGGCTTTCACACACACACATCTTTCAGAATTGAGCATGTGGAGAGACGTTCGTTCATCTAGCACAAAGGGAACAGGTTACAGGAGAAACTTTTACTCTGGTTTCTCAGTCTGTTTCCTAGTGCCAGTTTGAAGTTCCAGCAGTTTTCACTGTAAAACCGATTTGGAGCTAGTACCTCCCCATATATATGTATGGAGTGGAGTTTGCAACTGAAAAGAAACTTTGTGTTCCCAACAAGCTAGGTGAAAGACGGCTTTCACACACACTTATCTCTCAGAAGTGAGCATGTGGAGAGACGTTCGTTCATCTAGCAGAAAGGGAACGGGTTGCAGGAGAAACATTTATTCTGGTTTCTCAGTCTGTTTCTTTGTGCCGGTTTGAAGTTCCTGCCGTTTTCACTGTAAAACCGAGATGGAGCTAGTACCTCCCCATATATATTAATGGAGTGGAGTTTGCAACTGAAAAGAAACTTTGTGTTCCCAACAAGCTAGGTGAAGGACGGCTTTCACACACACTTATCTCTCAGAACTGAGCATGTGGAGAGACGTTCGTTCATCTAGCACAAAGGGAACAGGTTGCAGGAGAAACTTATACTCTGGTTTCTCAGTCTGTTTCCTAGTGCCGGTTTGAAGTTCCTGCAGTTTTCACTGTAAAACCGAGTTGGAGCTAGTACCTCCCCATATATATGTATGGAGTGGAGTTTGCAACTGAAAGGAAACATTGTGTTCCCAACAAGCTAGGTGAAGGACGGCTTTCACACACTTTTCTCTCAGAACTGAGCATGTGGAGAGACGTTCGTTCATCTAGCACAAAGGGAAGGGTTTGCAGGAGAAACTTTTACTCTGGTTTCTCAGTCTGTTTCCTAGTGCCGGTTTGAAGTTCCTGCAGTTTTCACTGTAAAACCGATTTGGAGCTAGTACCTCCCCATATATATGTATGGAGTGGAGTTTGCAACTGAAAAGAAACTTTGTGTTCCCAACAAGCTAGGTGAAGGACGGCTTTCACACACACTTATCTCTCAGAACTGAGCATGTGGAGAAACGTTCGTTCATCTAGCAAAAATGGAACGGGTTGCAGGGGAAATTTTACTCTGGATTCTCAGTCTGTTTCCTAGTGCCGGTTTGAAGTTCCAGCAGTTTTCACTGTAAAACCGAGTTGGAGCAAGTACCTCCCCATATATATGTATGGAGTGGACTTTGCAACTGAAAAGAAACTTTGTGTTCCCAACAAGCTAGGTGAAGGACGGCTTTCACACACACTTATCTCTCAGAACTGAGCATGTGGAGAGACGTTCGTTCATCTAGCACAAAGGGAACGGGTTGCAGGAGAAACTTTTACTCTGGTTTCTCAGTCTGTTTCCTAATGCCGGTTTTAGGTTCCTGCCGTTTTCACTGTAAAACAGATATGGAGCTAGTACCTCCCCATATATATGTATGGAGTGGAGTTTGCAACTGAAAAGAAACTTTGTGTTCCCAACAAGCTAGGTGAAGGACAGCTTTCACACACACTTATCTCTCACAACTGAGCATGTGGAGAGACGTTCGTTCATCTAGCACAAAGGGAACGGGTTGCAGGAGAAACTTTTACTCTGGTTTCTCAGTCTGTTTCCTAGTGCCGGTTTGAAGTTCCAGCAGTTTGCACTGTAAAACCGAGTTGGAGCTTGTACCTCCCCATATATATGTATGGAGTGGAGTTTGCAACTTAAAAGAAACTTTGTGTTCCCAACAAGCTAGGTGAAGGACGGCTTTCACACACACTTATCACTCAGAACTGAGCATGTGGAGAGACGTTCGTTCACCTTGCACAAAGGGAACGGGTTGCAGGAGAAACTTTTACTCTGGTTTCTCAGTCTGTTTCCTAGTGCTGGTTTGAGGTTCCTGCAGTTTTCACTGTAAAACCGATTTGGAGCTAGTACCTCCCCATATATATGTATGGAGTGGAGTTTGCAACTGAAAAGAAACTTTGTGTTCCCAACAAGCTAGGTGAAGGACAGCTTTCACACACACTTATCTCTCAGAACTGAGCATGTGGAGAGACGTTCGTTCATCTAGCACAAAGGAACGGGTTGCAGGAGAAACTTTTACTCTGGTTTCTCAGTCTGTTTCCTAGTGCCGGTTTGAAGTTCCTGCAGTTTGCACTGTAAAACCGAGTTGGAGCTAGTACCTCCCCATATATATGTATGGAGTGGATTTTACAAATGAAAAGAAACTTTATGTTCCCAAAAAGTTATGTGAAGGACGGCTTTCACACACACACATCTTTCAGAATTGAGCATGTGGAGAGACGTTCGTTCATCTATCACAAAGGGAACAGGTTACAGGAGAAACTTTTACTCTGGTTTCTCAGTCTGTTTCCTAGTGCCAGTTTGAAGTTCCAGCAGTTTTCACTGTAAAACCGATTTGGAGCTAGTACCTCCCCAAATATATGTATGGAGTGGAGTTTGCAACTGAAAAGAAACTTTGTGTTCCCAACAAGCTAGGTGAAAGACGGCTTTCACACACACTTATCTCTCAGAACTGAGCATGTGGAGAGACGTTCGTTCATCTAGCAGAAAGGGAACGGGTTGCAGGAGAAACATTTATTCTGGTTTCTCAGTCTGTTTCTTTGTGCCGGTTTGAAGTTCCTGCCGTTTTCACTGTAAAACCGAGATGGAGCTAGTACCTCCCCATATATATGAATGGAGTGGAGTTTGCAACTGAAAAGAAACTTTGTGTTCCCAACAAGCTAGGTGAAGGACGGCTTTCACACACACTTATCTCTCAGAACTGAGCATGTGGAGAGACGTTCGTTCATCTAGCACAAAGGGAACAGGTTGCAGGAGAAACTTATACTCTGGTTTCTCAGTCTGTTTCCTAGTGCCGGTTTGAAGTTCCTGCAGTTTTCACTGTAAAACCGAGTTGGAGCTAGTACCTCCTCATATATATGTATGGAGTGGAGTTTGCAACTGAAAGGAAACATTGTTTTCCCAACAAGCTAGGTGAAGGACGGCTTTCACACACACTTATCTCTCAGAACTGAGCATGTGGAGAAACGTTCGTTCATCTAGCAAAAATGGAACGGGTTGCAGGGGAAATTTTACTCTGGATTCTCAGTCCGTTTCCTAGTGCCGGTTTGAAGTTCCAGCAGTTTTCACTGTAAAACCGAGTTGGAGCAAGTACCTCCCCATATATATGTATGGAGTGGACTTTGCAACTGAAAAGAAACTTTGTGTTCCCAACAAGCTAGGTGAAGGACGGCATTCACACACACTTATCTCTCAGAACTGAGCATGTGGAGAGACGTTCGTTCATCTAGCACAAATGGAATGGGTTGCAGGAGAAACGTTTACTCTGGTTTCTCAGTCTGTTTCCTAGTGCCGGTTTGAAGTTCCAGCAGTTTGCACTGTAAAACCGAGTTGGAGCTAGTACCTCCTAATTTATATGTATGGAGTGGAGTTTGCAACTGAAAAGAAACTTTGTGTTCCCAACAAGCTAGGTGAAGGACGGCTTTCACACACACTTATCTCTCAGAACTGAGCATGTGGAGAGACGTTCGTTCATCTAGCACAAAGGGAACGGGTTGCAGGAGAAACTTTTATTCTGGTTTCTCAGTCTGTTTCCTAGTGCCGGTTTTAGGTTCCTGCAGTTTTCACTGTAAAACAGATATGGAGCTAGTACCTCCCCATATATATGTATGGAGTGGAGTTTGCAACTGAAAAGAAACTTTGTGTTCCCAACAAGCTAGGTGAAGGACAGCTTTCACACACACTTATCTCTCACAACTGAGCATGTGGAGAGACGTTCGTTCATCTAGCACAAAGGGAACGGGTTGCAGGAGAAACTTTTACTCTGGTTTCTCAGTCTGTTTCCTAGTGCCGGTTTGAAGTTCCAGCAGTTTGCACTGTAAAACCGAGTTGGAGCTTGTAACTCCCCATATATATGTATGAAGTGGAGTTTGCAACTTAAAAGAAACTTTGTGTTCCCAACAAGCTAGGTGAAGGACGGCTTTCACACACACTTATCACTCAGAACTGAGCATGTGGAGAGACGTTCGTTCATCTTGCACAAAGGGAACGGGTTGCAGGAGAAACTTTTACTCTGGTTTCTCAGTCTGTTTCCTAGTGCTGGTTTGAGGTTCCTGCAGTTTTCACTGTAAAACCGATTTGGAGCTAGTACCTCCCCATATATATGTATGGAGTGGAGTTTGCAACTGAAAAGAAACTTTGTGTTCCCAACAAGCTAGGTGAAGGACAGCTTTCACACACACTTATCTCTCAGAACTGAGCATGTGGAGAGACGTTCGTCCATCTAGCACAAAGAACGGGTTGCAGGAGAAACTTTTACTCTGGTTTCTCAGTCTGTTTCCTAGTGCCGGTTTGAAGTTCCTGCAGTTTGCACTGTAAAACCGAGTTGGAGCTAGTACCTCCCCATATATATGTATGGAGTGGAGTTTACAAATGAAAAGAAACTTTATGTTCCCAAAAAGTTATGTGAAGGACGGCTTTCACACACACACGTCTTTCAGAATTGAGCATGTGGAGAGACGTTCGTTCATCTAGCACAAAGGGAACAGGTTACAGGAGAAACTTTTACTCTGGTTTCTCAGTCTGTTTCCTAGTGCCGGTTTGAAGTTCCAGCAGTTTTCACTGTAAAACCGATTTGGAGCTAGTACCTCCCCATATATATGTATGGAGTGGAGTTTGCAACTGAAAAGAAACATTGTGTTCCCAACAAGCTAGGTGAAGGACGGCTTTCACACACACTTATCTCTCAGAACTGAGCATGTGGAGAGACGTTTGTTCATCTAGCACAAAGGGAACGGGTTGCAGGAGAAACTTTTATTCTTGTTTCTCAGTCTGTTTCCTAGTGCCGGTTTGAAGTTCCAGCAGTTTTCACTGTAAAACCGAGTTGGAGCTACTACCTCCCCATATATATGTATGGAGTGGAGTTTTCAACTGAAAAGAAACTTTGTGTTCCCAACAAGCTAGTTGAAAGACGGTTTTCACACACACTTATCTCTCAGAACTGAGCATGTGGAGAGACGTTCGTTCATCTAGCACAAAGGGAACGGTTTGCAGGAGAAACTTTTATCCTGGTTTCTCAGTCTGTTTCCTAGTGCCGGTTTGAAGTTCCTGCCGTTTTCACTGTAAAACCGATTTGGAGCTAGTACCTCCCCATATATATGTATGGAGTGGAGTTTGCAACTGAAAAGAAACTTTGTGTTCCCAACAAGCTAGGTGAAGGACGGCTTTCACACACACTTATCTCTCAGAACTGAGCATGTGGAGAGACGTTCGTTCATCTAGCACAAAGGGAACGGGTTGCAGGAGAAACTTTTATTCTGGTTTCTCAGTCTGTTTCCTAATGCCGGTTTGAAGTTCCAGCAGTTTTCACTGTGAAACCGATTTGGAGCTAGTACCTCCCCATATATATGTATGGAGTGGAGTTTGCAACTGAAAAGAAACTTTGTGTTCCCAACAAGCTAGGTGAAGGACAGCTTTCACACACACTTATCTCTCAGAACTGAGCATGTGGAGAGACGTTCGTCCATCTAGCACAAAGAACGGGTTGCAGGAGAAACTTTTACTCTGGTTTCTCAGTCTGTTTCCTAGTGCCGGTTTGAAGTTCCTGCAGTTTGCACTGTAAAACCGAGTTGGAGCTAGTACCTCCCCATATATATGTATGGAGTGGAGTTTACAAATGAAAAGAAACTTTATGTTCCCAAAAAGTTATGTGAAGGACGGCTTTCACACACACACATCTTTCAGAATTGAGCATGTGGAGAGACGTTCGTTCATCTAGCACAAAGGGAACAGGTTACAGGAGAAACTTTTACTATGGTTTCTCAGTCTGTTTCCTAGTGCCGGTTTGAAGTTCCAGCAGTTTGCACTGTAAAACCGAGTTGGAGCTTGTAACTCCCCATATATATGTATGGAGTGGAGTTTGCAACTTAAAAGAAACTTTGTGTTCCCAACAAGCTAGGTGAAGGACGGCTTTCACACACACTCATCACTCAGAACTGAGCATGTGGAGAGAAGTTCGTTCATCTTGCACAAAGGGAACGGGTTGCAGGAGAAACTTTTACTCTGGTTTCTCAGTCTGTTTCCTAGTGCTGGTTTGAGGTTCCTGCAGTTTTCACTGTAAAACCGATTTGGAGCTAGTACCTCCCCATATATATGTATGGAGTGGAGTTTGCAACTGAAAAGAAACTTTGTGTTCCCAACAAGCTAGGTGAAGGACAGCTTTCACACACACTTATCTCTCAGAACTGAGCATGTGGAGAGACGTTCGTCCATCTAGCACAAAGAACGGGTTGCAGGAGAAACTTTTACTCTGGTTTCTCAGTCTGTTTCCTAGTGCCGGTTTGAAGTTCCTGCAGTTTGCACTGTAAAACCGAGTTGGAGCTAGTACCTCCCCATATATATGTATGGAGTGGAGTTTACAAATGAAAAGAAACTTTATGTTCCCAAAAAGTTATGTGAATGACGGCTTTCACACACACACATCTTTCAGAATTGAGCATGTGGAGAGACGTTCGTTCATCTAGCACAAAGGGAACAGGTTACAGGAGAAACTTTTACTCTGGTTTCTCAGTCTGTTTCCTAGTGCCGGTTTGAAGTTCCAGCAGTTTTCACTGTAAAACCGATTTGGAGCTAGTACCTCCCCATATATATGTATGGAGTGGAGTTTGCAACTGAAAAGAAACTTTATGTTCCCAAAAAGCTATGTGAAGGACGGCTTTCACACACACAAATCTTTCAGAACTGAGCATGTGGACAGACGTTCGTTCATCTAGCACAAAGGGAACAGGTTACAGGAGAAACTTTTACTCTGGTTTCTCAGTCTGTTTCCTAGTGCCGGTTTGAAGTTCCAGCAGTTTTCACTGTAAAACCGAGTTGGAGCTACTACCTCCCCATATATATGTATGGAGTGGAGTTTTCAACTGAAAAGAAACTTTGTGTTCCCAACAAGCTAGTTGAAAGACGGTTTTCACACACACTTATCTCTCAGAACTGAGCATGTGGAGAGACGTTCGTTCATCTAGCACAAAGGGAACGGTTTGCAGGAGAAACTTTTATTCTGGTTTCTCAGTCTGTTTCCTAGTGCCGGTTTGAAGTTCCTGCCGTTTTCACTGTAAAACCGATTTGGAGCTAGTACCTCCCCATATATATGTATGGAGTGGAGTTTGCAACTGAAAAGAAACTTTGTGTTCCCAACAAGCTTGGTGAAGGACGGCTTTCACACACACTTATCTCTCAGAACTGAGCATGTGGAGAGATGTTCGTTCATCTAGCACAAAGGGAACGGGTTGCAGGAGAAACTTTTATTCTGGTTTCTCAGTCTGTTTCCTAGTGCCGGTTTGAAGTTCCAGCAGTTTTCACTGTAAAACCGAGTTGGAGCTACTACCTCCCCATATATATGTATGGAGTGTAGTTTTCAACTGAAAAGAAACTTTGTGTTCCCAACAAGCTAGTTGAAAGACGGTTTTCACACACACTTATCTCTCAGAACTGAGCATGTGGAGAGACGTTCGTTCATCTAGCACAAAGGGAACGGTTTGCAGGAGAAACTTTTATTCTGGTTTCTCAGTCTGTTTCCTAGTGCCGGTTTGAAGTTCCAGCAGTTTTCACTGTAAAACCGATTTGGAGCTAGTACCTCCCCATATATATGTATGGAGTGGAGTTTGCAACTGAAAAGAAACTTTGTGTTCCCAACAAGCTAGGTGAAGGACGGCTTTCACACACACTTATCTCTCAGAACTGAGCATGTGGAGAGACGTTCGTTCATCTAGCACAAAGGGAACGGGTTGCAGGAGAAACTTTTATTCTGGTTTCTCAGTCTGTTTCCTAGTGCCGGTTTGAAGTTCCAGCAGTTTTCACTGTAAAACCGATTTGGAGCTAGTACCTCCCCATATATATGTATGGAGTGGAGTTTGCAACTGAAAAGAAACTTTGTGTTCCCAACAAGCTAGGTGAAGGACAGCTTTCACACACACTTATCTCTCAGAACTGAGCATGTGGAGAGACGTTCGTCCATCTAGCACAAAGAACGGGTTGCAGGAGAAACTTTTACTCTGGTTTCTCAGTCTGTTTCCTAGTGCCGGTTTGAAGTTCCTGCAGTTTGCACTGTAAAACCGAGTTGGAGCTAGTACCTCCCCATATATATGTATGGAGTGGAGTTTACAAATGAAAAGAAACTTTATGTTCCCAAAAAGTTATGTGAAGGACGGCTTTCACACACACACATCTTTCAGAATTGAGCATGTGGAGAGACGTTCGTTCATCTAGCACAAAGGGAACAGGTTACAGGAGAAACTTTTACTCTGGTTTCTCAGTCTGTTTCCTAGTGCCGGTTTGAAGTTCCTGCAGTTTTCACTGTAAAACCGATTTGGAGCTAGTACCTCCCCATATATATGTATGGAGTGGAGTTTGCAACTGAAAAGAAACTTTGTGTTCCCAACAAGCTAGGTGAAAGACGGCTTTCACACACACTTATCTCTCAGAACTGAGCATGTGGAGAGACGTTCGTTCATCTAGCAGAAAGGGAACGGGTTGCAGGAGAAACATTTATTCTGGTTTCTCAGTCTGTTTCTTTGTGCCGGTTTGAAGTTCCTGCCGTTTTCACTGTAAAACCGAGATGGAGCTAGTACCTCCCCATATATATGAATGGAGTGGAGTTTGCAACTGAAAAGAAACTTTGTGTTCCCAACAAGCTAGGTGAAGGACGGCTTTCACACACAATTATCTCTCAGAACTGAGCATGTGGAGAGACGTTCGTTCATCTAGCACAAAGGGAACAGGTTGCAGGAGAAACTTATACTCTGGTTTCTCAGTCTGTTTCCTAGTGCCGGTTTGAAGTTCCTGCAGTTTTCACTGTAAAACCGAGTTGGAGCTAGTACCTCCCCATATATATGTATGGAGTGGAGTTTGCAACTGAAAGGAAACATTGTGTTCCCAACAAGCTAGGTGAAGGACGGCTTTCACACACTTTTCTCTCAGAACTGAGCATGTGGAGAGACGTTCGTTCATCTAGCACAAAGGGAAGGGGTTGCAGGAGAAACTTTTACTCTGGTTTCTCAGTCTGTTTCCTAGTGCCGGTTTGAAGTTCCTGCAGTTTTCACTGTAAAACCGATTTGGAGCTAGTACCTCCCCATATATATGTATGGAGTGGAGTTTGCAACTGAAAAGAAACTTTGTGTTCCCAACAAGCTAGGTGAAGGACGGCTTTCACACACACTTATCTCTCAGAACTGAGCATGTGGAGAAACGTTCGTTCATCTAGCAAAAATGGAACGGGTTGCAGGGGAAATTATACTCTGGATTCTCAGTCTGTTTCCTAGTGCCGGTTTGAATTTCCAGCAGTTTTCACTGTAAAACCGAGTTGGAGCAAGTACCTCCCCATATATATGAATGGAGTGGACTTTGCAACTGAAAAGAAACTTTGTGTTCCCAACAAGCTAGGTGAAGGACGGCATTCACACACACTTATCTCTCAGAACTGAGCATGTGGAGAGACGTTCGTTCATCTAGCACAAATGGAATGGGTTGCAGGAGAAACGTTTACTCTGGTTTCTCAGTCTGTTTCCTAGTGCCGGTTTGAAGTTCCAGCAGTTTGCACTGTAAAACCGAGTTGGAGCTAGTACCTCCTAATTTATATGTATGGAGTGGAGTTTGCAACTGAAAAGAAACTTTGTGTTCCCAACAAGCTAGGTGAAGGACGGCTTTCACACACACTTATCTCTCAGAACTGAGCATGTGGAGAGACGTTCGTTCATCTAGCACAATGGGAACGGGTTGCAGGAGAAACTTTTACTCTGGTTTCTCAGTCTGTTTCCTAGTGCCGGTATGAAGTTCCTGCAGTTTTCACTGTAAAACCGATTTGGAGCTAGTACCTCCCCATATATATGTATGGAGTGGTGTTTGCAACTGAAAAGAAACTTTGTGTTCCCAACAAGCTAGGTGAAGGACAGCTTTCACACACACTTATCTCTCAGAACTGAGCATGTTGAGAGACGTTCTTTCATCTAGCACAAAGGGAACGGGTTGCAGTAGAAACTTTTACTCTGGTTTCTCAGTCTGTTTCCTAGTGCCGGTTTGAAGTTCCAGCAGTTTGCACTGTAAAACCGAGTTGGAGCTAGTACCTCCCCATATATATGTATGGAGTGGAGTTTACAAATGAAAAGAAACTCTATGTTCCCAAAAAGCTATGTGAAGGACGGCTTTCACACACACACATCTTTCAGAACTGAGCATGTGGACAGACGTTCGTTCATCTAGCACAAAGGGAACAGGTTACAGGAGAAACTTTTACTCTGGTTTCTCAGTCTGTTTCCTAGTGCCGGTTTGAAGTTCCAGCAGTTTTCACTGTAAAACCGAGTTGGAGCTACTACCTCCCCATATATATGTATGGAGTGGAGTTTTCAACTGAAAAGAACCTTGTGTTCCCAACAAGCTAGTTGAAAGACGGTTTTCACACACACTTATCTCTCAGAACTGAGCATGTGGAGAGACGTTCGTTCATCTAGCACAAAGGGAACGGTTTGCAGGAGAAACTTTTATTCTGGTTTCTCAGTCTGTTTCCTAGTGCCGGTTTGAAGTTCCTGCCGTTTTCACTGTAAAACCGATTTGGAGCTAGTACCTCCCCATATATATGTATGGAGTGGAGTTTGCAACTGAAAAGAAACTTTGTGTTCCCAACAAGCTAGGTGAAGGACGGCTTTCACACACACTTATCTCTCAGAACTGAGCATGTGGAGAGACGTTCGTTCATCTAGCACAAAGGGAACGGGTTGCAGGAGAAACTTTTATTCTGGTTTCTCAGTCTGTTTCCTAGTGCCGGTTTGAAGTTCCAGCAGTTTTCACTGTAAAACCGAGTTGGAGCTACTACCTCCCCATATATATGTATGGAGTGGAGTTTTCAACTGAAAAGAAACTTTGTGTTCCCAACAAGCTAGTTGAAAGACGGTTTTCACACACACTTATCTCTCAGAACTGAGCATGTGGAGAGACGTTCGTTCATCTAGCACAAAGGGAACGGTTTGCAGGAGAAACTTTTATTCTGGTTTCTCAGTCTGTTTCCCAGTGCCGGTTTGAAGTTCCTGCCGTTTTCACTGTAAAACCGATTTGGAGCTAGTACCTCCCCATATATATGTATGGAGTGGAGTTTGCAACTGAAAAGAAACTTTGTGTTCCCAACAAGCTAGGTGAAGGACGGCTTTCACACACACTTATCTCTCAGAACTGAGCATGTGGAGAGACGTTCGTTCATCTAGCACAAAGGGAACGGGTTGCAGGAGAAACATTTATTCTGGTTTCTCAGTCTGTTTCCTAGTGCCGGTTTGAAGTTCCAGCAGTTTTCACTGTAAAACCGAGTTGGAGCTAGTACCTCCTAATTTATATGTATGGAGTGGAGTTTGCAACTGAAAAGAAACTTTGTGTTCCCAACAAGCTAGGTGAAGGACGGCTTTCACACACACTTATCTCTCAGAACTGAGCATGTGGAGAGACGTTCGTTCATCTAGCACAATGGGAACGGGTTGCAGGGGAAACTTTTACTCTGGTTTCTCAGTTTGTTTCCTAGTGCCGGTTTGAAGTTCCTGCAGTTTTCACTGTAAACCGATTTGGAGCTAGTACCTCCCCATATATATGTATGGAGTGGTGTTTGCAACTGAAAAGAAACTTTGTGTTCCCAACAAGCTAGGTGAAGGACAGCTTTCACACACACTTATCTCTCAGAACTGAGCATGTGGAGAGACGTTCTTTCATCTAGCACAAAGGGAACGGGTTGCAGTAGAAACTTTTACTCTGGTTTCTCAGTCTGTTTCCTAGTGCCGGTTTGAAGTTCCAGCAGTTTGCACTGTAAAACCGAGTTGGAGCTAGTACCTCCCCATATATATGTAAGGAGTGGAGTTTACAAATGAAAAGAAACTCTATGTTCCCAAAAAGCTATGTGAAGGACGGCTTTCACACACACACATCTTTCAGAACTGAGCATGTGGACAGACGTTCGTTCATCTAGCACAAAGGGAACAGGTTACAGGAGAAACTTTTACTCTGGTTTCTCAGTCTGTTTCCTAGTGCCGGTTTGAAGTTCCAGCAGTTTTCACTGTAAAACCGAGTTGGAGCTACTACCTCCCCATATATATGTATGGAGTGGAGTTTTCAACTGAAAAGAAACTTTGTGTTCCCAACAAGCTAGTTGAAAGACGGTTTTCACACACACTTATCTCTCAGAACTGAGCATGTGGAGAGACGTTCGTTCATCTAGCACAAAGGGAACGGTTTGCAGGAGAAACTTTTATTCTGGTTTCTCAGTCTGTTTCCTAGTGCCGGTTTGAAGTTCCTGCCGTTTTCACTGTAAAACCGATTTGGAGCTAGTACCTCCCCATATATATGTATGGAGTGGAGTTTGCAACTGAAAAGAAACTTTGTGTTCCCAACAAGCTAGGTGAAGGACGGCTTTCACACACACTTATCTCTCAGAACTGAGCATGTGGAGAGACGTTCGTTCATCTAGCACAAAGGGAACAGGTTGCAGGAGAAACTTTTATTCTGGTTTCTCAGTCTGTTTCCTAGTGCCGGTTTGAAGTTCCAGCAGTTTTCACTGTAAAACCGAGTTGGAGCTACTACCTCCCCATATATATGTATGGAGTGGAGTTTTCAACTGAAAAGAAACTTTGTGTTCCCAACAAGCTAGTTGAAAGACGGTTTTCACACACACTTATCTCTCAGAACTGAGCATGTGGAGAGACGTTCGTTCATCTAGCACAAAGGGAACGGTTTGCAGGAGAAACTTTTATTCTGGTTTCTCAGTCTGTTTCCCAGTGCCGGTTTGAAGTTCCTGCCGTTTTCACTGTAAAACCGATTTGGAGCTAGTACCTCCCCATATATATGTATGGAGTGGAGTTTGCAACTGAAAAGAAACTTTGTGTTCCCAACAAGCTAGGTGAAGGACGGCTTTCACACACACTTATCTCTCAGAACTGAGCATGTGGAGAGACGTTCGTTCATCTAGCACAAAGGGAACGGGTTGCAGGAGAAACATTTATTCTGGTTTCTCAGTCTGTTTCCTAGTGCCGGTTTGAAGTTCCAGCAGTTTTCACTGTAAAACCGAGTTGGAGCTAGTACCTCCTAATTTATATGTATGGAGTGGAGTTTGCAACTGAAAAGAAACTTTGTGTTCCCAACAAGCTAGGTGAAGGACGGCTTTCACACACACTTATCTCTCAGAACTGAGCATGTGGAGAGACGTTCGTTCATCTAGCACAATGGGAACGGGTTGCAGGGGAAACTTTTACTCTGGTTTCTCAGTCTGTTTCCTAGTGCCGGTTTGAAGTTCCTGCAGTTTTCACTGTAAACCGATTTGGAGCTAGTACCTCCCCATATATATGTATGGAGTGGTGTTTGCAACTGAAAAGAAACTTTGTGTTCCCAACAAGCTAGGTGAAGGACAGCTTTCACACACACTTATCTCTCAGAACTGAGCATGTGGAGAGACGTTCGTTCATCTAGCACAAAGGGAACGGGTTGCAGGAGAAACTTTTACTCTGGTTTCTCAGTCTGTTTCCTAGTGCCGGTTTGAAGTTCCAGCAATTTGCACTGTAAAACCGAGTTGGAGCTAGTACCTCCCCATATATATGTATGGAGTGGAGTTTACAAATGAAAAGAAACTTTATGTTCCCAAAAAGCTACGTGAAGGACGGCTTTCACACACACACATCTTTCAGAACTGAGCATGTGGAGAGACGTTCGTTCATCTAGCACAAAGGGAACAGGTTACAGGAGAAACTTTTACTCTGGTTTCTCAGTCTGTTTCCTAGTGCCGGTTTGAAGTTCCAGCAGTTTTCACTGTAAAACCGAGTTGGAGCTAGTACCTCCCCATATATATGTATGGAGTGGAGTTTGCAACTGAAAAGAAACTTTGTGTTCCCAACAAGCTAGGTGAAAGACGGTTTTCACACACACATATCTCTCAGAACTGAGCATGTGGAGAGACGTTCGTTCATCTAGCACAATGGGAACGGGTTGCAGGAGAAACTTTTATTCTGGTTTCTCAGTCTGTTTCCTAGTGCCGGTTTGAAGTTCCTGCCGTTTTCACTGTAAAACCGAGTTGGAGCTAGTACCTCCCCATATATATGTATGGAGTGGAGTTTGCAACTGAAAAGAAACTTTGTGTTCCCAACAAGCTAGGTGAAGGACGGCTTTCACACACACTTATCTCTCAGAACTGAGCATGTGGAGAGACGTTCGTTCATCTAGCACAAAGGGAACAGGTTGCAGGAGAAACTTTAATCTGGTTTCTCAGTCTGTTTCCTAGAGCCGGTTTGAAGTTCCAGCAGTTTTCACTGTAAAACCGATTTGGAGCTAGTACCTCCCCATATATATATATGGAGTTCAGTTTGCAACTGAAAAGAAACTTTGTGTTCCCAACAATCTAGGTGAAAGACGGCTTTAACACACACATATCTCTCAGAACTGAGCATGTGGAGAGACGTTCCTTCATCTAGCACAAAAGGAATGGTTTGCAGGAGAAAATTTTACTCTGGTTTCTCAGTCTGTTTCCTAGTGCCGGTTTGAAGTTCCTGCTGTTTTCACTGTAAAATCGAGTTGGAGCTAGTACCTCCCCATATATATGTATGGAGTGGAGTTTGCAACTGAAAAGAAACTTTGTGTTCCCAACAAGCTAGGTGAAGGACGGCTTTCACACACACTTATCTCTCAGAACTGAGCATGTGGAGAGACGTTCGTTCATCTAGAACAAGGGGAACGGGTTGCAGGAGAAACTTTTACTCTGGTTTCTCAGTCTGTTTCCTAGTGCCGGTTTGAAGTTCCTGCAGTTTTCACTGTAAAACCGATTTGGAGCTAGTACCTCCCCATATATATGTATGGAGTGGAGTTTGCAACTGAAAAGAAACTTTGTGTTCCCAACAAGCTAGGTGAAGGACGGCTTTCACACACACTTATCTCTCAGAACTGAGCATGTGGAGAGACGTTCGTTCATCTAGCAGAAAGGGAACGGGTTGCAGGAGAAACTTTTACTCTGGTTTCTCAGTCTGTTTCCTAGTGCCGGTTTGATGTTCCAGCAGTTTTCACTGTAAAACCGAGTTGGAGCTAGTACCTCCCCATATATATGTATGGAGTGGAGTTTGCAACTGAAAAGAAACTTTGTGTTCCCAACAAGCTAGGTGAAGGACGGCTTTCACACACACTTATCTCTCAGAACTGAGCATGTGGAGAGAGGTTCGTTCATCTAGAACAAGGGGAACGGGTTGCAGGGGAAACTTTTACTCTGGTTTCTCAGGCTGTTTCCTAGTGCCGGTTTGAAGTTCCTGCAGTTTTCACTGTAAAACCGATTTGGAGCTACTACCTCCCCATATATATGTATGGAGTGGAGTTTGCAACTGAAAAGAACTTTGTGTTCCCAACAAGCTAGGTGAAGGACGGCTTTCACACACACACATCTCTCAGAACTGAGCATGTGGAGAGACGTTCGTTCATCTAGCACAAAGGGACCGGGTTGCAGGAGAAACTTTTACTCTGGTTTCTCAGTCTGTTTCCTAGTGCCGGTTTTAAGTTCCTGCAGTTTTCACTGTAAAACCGATTTGGAGCTAGTACCTCCCCATATATATGTATGGAGAGGAGTTTGCAACTGAAAAGAAACTTTTTGTTCCCAACAAGCTAGGTGAAGGACGGCTTTCACACACACTTATCTCTCAGAACTGAGCATGTGGAGAGACGTTCGTTCATCTAGCACAAAGGGAACGGTTTGCAGGAGAAACTTTTACTCTGGTTTCTCAGTCTGTTTCCTAGTGCCGGTTTGAAGATCCTGCAGTTTTCACTGTAAAACCGATTTGGAGCTAGTACCTCCCCATATATATGTATGGATTGGAGTTTGCAACTGAAAAGAAACTTTGTGTTCCCAACAAGCTAGGTGAAGGACGGCTTTCACACACACTTATCTCTCAGAACTGAGCATGTGGAGAGACGTTCGTTCATCTAGCAGAAAGGGAACGGGTTGCAGGAGAAACTTTTACTCTGGTTTCTCATTCTGTTTCCTAGTGCCGGTATTAAGTTCCTGCAGTTTTCACTGTAAAACAGATTTGGAGCTAGTACCTACCCATATATATGTATGGAGTGGAGTTTGCAACTGAAAAGAAACTTTGTGTTCCCAACAAGCTAGGTGAAGGACGGCTTTCACAGACAATTATCTCTCAGAACTGAGCATGTGGAGAGACGTTCGTTCATCTAGCACAAAGGGAACGGGTTGCAGGAGAAACTTTTACTCTGGTTTCTCAGTCTGTTTCCTAGTGCCGGTTTGAAGTTCCAGCAGTTTTCACTGTAAAACCGAGTTGGAGCTAGTACCTCCCCATATATATGTATGGAGTGGAGTTTGCAACTTAAAAGAAACTTTGTGTTCCCAACAAGCTAGGTGAAGGACGGCTTTCACACACACTTAACTCTCAGAACTGAGCATGTGGAGAGACGTTCGTTCATCTAGCACAAAGGGAACGGGTTGCAGGAAAAACTTTTGCTCTGGTTTCTCAGTCTGTTTCCTAGTGCCGGTTTTAAGTTCCTGCAATTTTCACTGTAAAACCGATTTGGAGCTAGTACCTCCCCATATATATTTATGGAGTGGAATTTACAAATGAAAAGAAGCTTTATGTTCCCAAAAAGCTAGGTGAAGGACGGCTTTCACACACACACATCTCTCAGAACTGAGCATGTGGAGAGACGTTCGTTCATCTTGCACAAAGGGAACAGGTTGCAGGAGAAACTTTTACTCTGGTTTCTCAGTCTGTTTCCTAGTGCCGGTTTGAAGTTCCAGCAGTTTTCACTGTAAAACCGAGTTGGAGCTAGTACCTCCCCATATATAAGTATGGAGTGGAGTTTGCAACTTGAAAGAAACTTTGTGTTCCCAACAAGCTAGGTGAAGGACGGTTTTCACACACACTTAACTCTCAGAACTGAGCATGTGGAGAGACGTTCGTTCATCTAGCACAAAGGGAACGGGTTGCAGGAAAAACTTTTACTCTGGTTTCTCACTCTGTTTCCTAGTGCCGGTTTTAAGTTCCTGCAGTTTTCACTGTAAAACCGATTTGGAGCTAGTACCTCCCCATATATATGTATGGAGTGGAGTTTGCAACTGAAAAGAAACTTTGTGTTCCCAACAAGCTAGGTGAAGGACGGCTTTCACACACACTTATCTCTCAGAACTGAGCATGTGGAGAGACGTTCGTTCATCTAGCACAAAGGGAACGGGTTGCAGGAGAAACTTTTACTCTAGTTTCTCAGTCTGTTTCCTAGTGCCGGTTGGAAGTTCCAGCAGTTTTCACTGTAAAACCGAGTTGGAGCTAGTACCTCCCCATATATATGTATGGAGTGGAGTTTACAAATGAAAAGAAACTTTATGTTCCCAAAAAGCTAGGTTAAGGACGGCTTTCACACACACACATCTCTCAGAACTGAGCATGTGGAGAGACGTTCGTTAATCTAGCATAAAGGGAACAGGTGGCAGGAGAAACTTTTACTCTGGTTTCTCAGTCTGTTTCCTAGTGCCGGTTTCATGTTCCTGCAGTTTTCACTGTAAAACCTGTTTGGAGCTTGTACCTCCCCATATATATGTATGGAGTGGAGATTGCAACTGAAAAGAAACTTTGTGTTCCCAACAAGCTAGGTGAAGGACGGCTTTCACACACACTTATCTCTCAGAACTGAGCATGTGGAGAGACGTTCGTTCATCTAGCAGAAAGGGAACGGTTTGCAGGAGAAACTTATACTCTGGTTTCTCAGTCTGCTTCCTAGTGCCGGTTTGAAGTTCCTGCAGTTTTCACTGTAAAACCGAGTTGGAGCTAGTACCTCCCCATATATATGTATGGAGTGGAGTTTGCAACTGAAAAGAAACTTTGTGTTCCCAACAAGCTAGGTGAAGGACGGCTTTCACACACACTTATCTCTTAGAACTGAGCATGTGGAGAGACTTTCGTTCATCTAGCACAAAAGGAAGGGGTTGCAGGAGAAACTTTTACTCTGGTTTCTCAGTCTGTTTCCTTGTGCCGGTTTGAAGTTCCTGCAGTTTTCACTGTAAAACCGATTTGGAGCTAGTACCTCCCCATATATATGTATGGAGTGGAGTTTGCAACTGAAAAGAAACTTTGTGTTCCCAACAAGCTAGGTGAAGGACGGCTTTCACACACACTTATCTCTCAGAACTGAGCATGTGGAGAGACGTTCGTTCATCTAGCACAAATGGAACGGGTTGCAGGAGAAAATTTTACTCTGGTTTCTCAGTCTGTTTCCTAGTGCCGGTTTGATGTTCCAGCAGTTTTCACTGTAAAACCGAGTTGGAGCTAGTACCTCCCCATATATATGTATGGAGTGGAGTTTGCAACTGAAAAGAAACTTTGTGTTCCCAACAAGCTAGTTGAAGGACGGCTTTCACACACACTTATCTCTCAGAACTGAGAATGTGGAGAGAGGTTCGTTCATCTAGCACAAAGGGAACGGGTTGCAGGAGAAACTTTTACTCTGGTTTCTCAGTCTGTTTCCTAGTGCCAGTGTGAAGTTCCTGCAGTTTTCACTGTAAAACCGATTTGGAGCTAGTACCTCCCCATATATATTTATGGAGTGGAGTTTGCAACTGAAAAGAAACTTTGTGTTCCCAACAAGCTAGGTGAAGGACAGCTTTCACACACACTTATCTCTCAGAACTGAGCATGTGGAGAGACGTTCGTTCATCTAGCACAAAGGGAACGGGTTGCAGGAGAAACTTTTACTCTGGTTTCTCAGTCTGTTTCCTAGTGCCTTTTTGAATTTCCAGCAGTTTTCACTGTAAAACCGATTTGGAGCTAGTACCACCCCATATATATGTATGGAGTGGAGTTTGCAACTGAAAAGAAACTTTGTGTTCCCAACAAGCTAGGTGAAGGACGGCTTTCACACACACTTAACTCTCAGAACTGAGCATGTGGAGAGACGTTCGTTCATCTAGCACAAAGGGAACGGGTTGCAGGAAAAACTTTTACTCTGGTTTCTCAGTCTGTTTCCTAGTGCCGGTTTTAAGTTCCTGCAGTTTTCACTGTAAAACCGATTTGGAGCTTGTACCTCCCCATATATATGTATGGAGTGGAGTTTGCAACTGAAAAGAAACTTTGTGTTCCCAACAAGCTAGGTGAAGGACGGCTTTCACACACACTTATCTCTCAGAACTGAGCATGTGGAGAGAAGTTCGTTCATCTAGCACAAAGGGAACGGGTTGCAGGAGAAAATTTTACTCTGGTTTCTCAGTCTGTTTCCTAGTGCCGGTTTGATGTTCCAGCAGTTTTCACTGTAAAACCGAGTTGGAGCTAGTACCTCCCCATATATATGTATGGAGTGGAGTTTGCAACTGAAAAGAAACTTTGTGTTCCCAACAAGCTAGGTGAAGGACGGCTTTCACACACACTTATCTCTCAGAACTGAGTATGTGGAGAGAGGTTCGTTCATCTAGCACAAAGGGAACGGGTTGCAGGAGAAACTTTTACTCTGGTTTCTCAGTCTGTTTCCTAGTGCCGGTGTGAAGTTCCTGCAGTTTTCACTGTAAAACCGATTTGGAGCTAGTACCTCCCCATATATATTTATGGAGAGGAGTTTGCAACTGAAAAGAAACTTTGTGTTCCCAACAAGCTAGGTGAAGAACAGCTTTCACACACACACGTCTCTCAGAACTGAGCATGTGGAGAGACGTTCGTTCATCTAGCACAAATGGAACAGTTTGCAGGAGAAACTTTTTCTCTGGTTTCTCAGTCTGTTTCCTAGTGCCGGTTTGATGTTCCTGCAGTTTTCACTGTAAAACCTGGTTGGAGCTTGTACCTCCCCATATATATGTATGGAGTGGAGTTTGCAACTGAAAAGAAACTTTGTGTTCCCAACAAGCTAGGTGAAGGACGGCTTTCACACACACTTATCTCTCAGAACTGAGCATGTGGAGAGACGTTCGTTCATCTAGCACAAAGGGAACGGTTTGCAGGAGAAACTTTTACTCTGGTTTCTCAGTCTGTTTCCTAGTGCCGGTTTGAAGTTCCTGCAGTTTTCACTGTAAAACCGATTTGGAGCTAGTACCTCCCCATATATATGTATGGATTGGAGTTTGCAACTGAAAAGAAACTTTGTGTTCCCAACAAGCTAGGTGAAGGACGGCTTTCACACACACTTATCTCTCAGAACTGAGCATGTGGAGAGACGTTCGTTCATCTAGCAGAAAGGGAACGGGTTGCAGGAGAAACTTTTACTCTGGTTTCTCAGTCTGTTTCCTAGTGCCGGTATTAAGTTCCTGCAGTTTTCACTGTAAAACAGATTTGGAGCTAGTACCTACCCATATATATGTATAGAGCGGAGTTTGCAACTGAAAAGAAACTTTGTGTTCCCAACAAGCTAGGTGAAGAACGGCTTTCACAGACAATTATCTCTCAGAACTGAGCATGTGGAGAGACGTTCGTTCATCTAGCACAAAGGGAACGTGTTGCAGGAGAAACTTTTACTCTGGTTTCTCAGTCTGTTTCCTAGTGCCGGTTTCATGTTCCTGCAGTTTTCACTGTAAAACCTGGTTGGAGCTTGTACCTCCCCATATATATGTATGGAGTGGAGATTGCAACTGAAAAGAAACTTTGTGTTCCCAACAAGCTAGGTGAAGGACGGCTTTCACACACACTTATCTCTCAGAACTGAGCATGTGGAGAGACGTTCGTTCATCTAGCAGAAAGGGAACGGTTTGCAGGAGAAACTTATACTCTGGTTTCTCAGTCTGCTTCCTAGTGCCGGTTTGAAGTTCCTGCAGTTTTCACTGTAAAACCGAGTTGGAGCTAGTACCTCCCCATATATATGTATGGAGTGGAGTTTGCAACTGAAAAGAAACTTTGTGTTCCCAACAAGCTAGGTGAAGGACGGCTTTCACACACACTTATCTCTCAGAACTGAGCATGTGGAGAGACGTTCGTTCATCTAGCACAAATGGAACGGGTTGCAGGAGAAAATTTTACTCTGGTTTCTCAGTCTGTTTCCTAGTGCCGGTTTGATGTTCCAGCAGTTTTCACTGTAAAACCGAGTTGGAGCTAGTACCTCCCCATATATATGTATGGAGTGGAGTTTGCAACTGAAAAGAAACTTTGTGTTCCCAACAAGCTAGTTGAAGGACGGCTTTCACACACACTTATCTCTCAGAACTGAGAATGTGGAGAGAGGTTCGTTCATCTAGCACAAAGGGAACGGGTTGCAGGAGAAACTTTTACTCTGGTTTCTCAGTCTGTTTCCTAGTGCCAGTGTGAAGTTCCTGCAGTTTTCACTGTAAAACCGATTTGGAGCTAGTACCTCCCCATATATATTTATGGAGTGGAGTTTGCAACTGAAAAGAAACTTTGTGTTCCCAACAAGCTAGGTGAAGGACAGCTTTCACACACACTTATCTCTCAGAACTGAGCATGTGGAGAGACGTTCGTTCATCTAGCACAAAGGGAACGGGTTGCAGGAGAAACTTTTACTCTGGTTTCTCAGTCTGTTTCCTAGTGCCGGTTTGAATTTCCAGCAGTTTTCACTGTAAAACCGATTTGGAGCTAGTACCACCCCATATATATGTATGGAGTGGAGTTTGCAACTGAAAAGAAACTTTGTGTTCCCAACAAGCTAGGTGAAGGACGGCTTTCACACACACTTAACTCTCAGAACTGAGCATGTGGAGAGACGTTCGTTCATCTAGCACAAAGGGAACGGGTTGCAGGAAAAACTTTTACTCTGGTTTCTCAGTCTGTTTCCTAGTGCCGGTTTTAAGTTCCTGCAGTTTTCACTGTAAAACCGATTTGGAGCTTGTACCTCCCCATATATATGTATGGAGTGGAGTTTGCAACTGAAAAGAAACTTTGTGTTCCCAACAAGCTAGGTGAAGGACGGCTTTCACACACACACATCTCTCAGAACTGAGCATGTGGAGAGACGTTCGTTCATCTAGCACAAAGGGAACAGGTGGCAGGAGAAACTTTTACTCTGGTTTCTCAGTCTGTTTCCTAGTGCCGGTTTGATGTTCCTGCAGTTTTCACTGTAAAACCTGGTTGGAGCTTGTACCTCCCCATATATATGTATGGAGTGGAGATTGCAACTGAAAAGAAACTTTGTGTTCCCAACAAGCTAGGTGAAGGACGGCTTTCACACACACTTATCTCTCAGGACTGAGCATGTGGAGAGACGTTCGTTCATCTAGCAGAAAGGGAACGGTTTGCAGGAGAAACTTATACTCTGGTTTCTCAGTCTGCTTCCTAGTGCCGGTTTGAAGTTCCTGCAGTTTTCACTGTAAAACTGAGTTGGAGCTAGTACCTCCCCATATATATGTATGGAGTGGAGTTTGCAACTGAAAAGAAACTTTGTGTTCCCAACAAGCTAGGTGAAGGACGGCTTTCACACACACTTATCTCTTAGAACTGAGCATGTGGAGAGACTTTCGTTCATCTAGCACAAAAGGAAGGGGTTGCAGGAGAAACTTTTACTCTGGTTTCTCAGTCTGTTTCCTAGTGCCGGTTTGAAGTTCCTGCAGTTTTCACTGTAAAACCGATTTGGAGCTAGTACCTCCCCATATATATGTATGGAGTGGAGTTTGCAACTGAAAAGAAACTTTGTTTTCCCAACAAGCTAGGTGAAGGACGGCTTTCACACACACTTATCTCTCAGAACTGAGCATGTGGAGAGACGTTCGTTCATCTAGCACAAATGGAACGGGTTGCAGGAGAAAATTTTACTCTGGTTTCTCAGTCTGTTTCCTAGTGCCGGTTTGATGTTCCAGGAGTTTTCACTGTAAAATCGAGTTGGAGCTAGAACCTCCCCATATATATGTATGGAGTGGAGTTTGCAACTGAAAAGAAACTTTGTGTTCCCAACAAGCTAGGTGAAGGACGGCTTTCACACACACTTATCTCTCAGAACTGAGCATGTGGAGAGACGTTCGTTCATCTAGCACAAAGGGAAGGGGTTGCAGGAGAAACTTTTACTCTGGTTTCTCAGTCTGTTTCCTAGTGCCGGTTTGAAGTTCCTGCAGTTTTCACTGTAAAACCGAGTTGGAGCTAGTACCTCCCCATATATATGTATGGAGTGGAGTTTGCAACTGAAAAGAAACTTTGTGTTCCCAACAAGCTAGGTGAAGGACGGCATTCACACACACTTATCTCTCAGAACTGAGCATGTGGAGAGACGTTCGTTCATCTAGCACAAAGGGAACGGGTTGCAGGAGAAAATTTTACTCTGGTTTCTCAGTCTGTTTCCTAGTGCCGGTTTGAAGTTCCTGCAGTTTTCACTGTAAAACCGATTTGGAGCTAGTACCTCCCCATATATATGTATGGAGTGGAGTTTGCAACTGAAAAGAAACTTTGTGTTCCCAACAAGCTAGGTGAAGGACGGCTTTCACACACACTTATCTCTCAGAACTGAGCATGTGGAGAGACGTTCGTTCATCTAGCACAAAGGGAACGGGTTGCAGGAGAAACTTTTACTCTGGTTTCTCAGTCTGTTTCCTAGTGCCGGTTTGAAGTTCCAGCAGTTTGCACTGTAAAACCGAGTTGGAGCTAGTACCTCCCCATATATATGTATGGAGTGGAGTTTGCAATTTAAAAGAAACTTTGTGTTCCCAACAAGCTAGGTGAAGGACGGCTTTCACACACACTTATCTCTCAGAACTGAGCATGTGGAGAGACGTTCGTTCATCTAGCACAAAGGGAAGGGGTTGCAGGAGAAACTATTACTCTGGTTTCTCAGTCTGTTTCCTAGTGCCGGTTTGAAGTTCCAGCTGTTTTCACTGTAAAACAGAGTTGGAGCTAGTACCACCCCATATATATGTATGGAGTAGAGTTTGCAACTGAAAAGAAACTTTGTGTTCCCAACAAGCTAGGTGAAGGACGGCTTTCACACACACTTATCTCTCAGAACTGAGCATGTGGAGAGAAGTTCGTTCATCTAGCACAAAGGGAACGGGTTGCAGGAGAAACTTTTACTCTGGTTTCTCAGTCTGTTTCCTAGTGCCGGTTTGAAGTTCCTGCAGTTTTCACTGTAAAATAGATTTGGAGCTAGTACCTCCCCATATATATGTATGGAGTGGAGTTTGCAACTGAAAAGAAACTTTGTGTTCCCAACAAGCTAGGTGAAGAACAGCTTTCACACACACTTATCTCTCAGAACTGAGCATGTGGAGAGACGTTCGTTCATCTAGCAGAAAGGGAACGGGTTGCAGGAGAAACTTTTACTCTGGTTTCTCAGTCTGTTTCCTAGTGCCGGTATGAAGTTCCAGCAGTTTGCACTGTAAAACCGAGTTGGAGCTAGTACCTCCCCATATATATGTATGGAGTGGAGTTTGCAACTTAAAAGAAACTTTGTGTTCCCAACAAGCTAGGTGAAGGACGGCTTTCACACACACTTATCCCTCAGAACTGAGCATGTGGAGAGACGTTCGTTCATCTAGCACAAAGGGAACGGGTTGCAGGAGAAACTTTTACTCTGGTTTCTCAGTCTGTTTCCTAGTGCCGGTTTGAAGTTCCAGCTGTTTTCACTGTAAAACCGAGTTGGAGCTAGTACCTCCCCATATATATGTATGGAATGGAGTTTACAAATGAAAAGAAACTTTATGTTCCCAAAAAGCTAGGTGAAGGGCGGATTTCACACACACACATCTCTCAGAACTGAGCATGTGGAGAGACGTTCGTTCATCTAGCACAAAGGGAACTGGTTGCAGGAGAAACTGTTACTCTGGTTTCTCAGTCTGTTTCCTAGTGCCGGTTTGAAGTTCCTGCAGTTTTCACTGTAAAACCTGGTTGGAGCTTGTACCTCCCCATATATATGTATGGAGTGGAGTTTGCAACTGAAAAGAAACTTTGTGTTCCCAACAAGCTAGGTGAAGGACGGCATTCACACACAGTTATCTCTCAGAACTGAGCATGTGGAGAGACGTTCGTTCATCTAGCAGAAAGGGAACGGGTTGCAGGTGAAACTTATACTCTGGTTTCTCAGTCTGTTTCCTAGTGCCGGTTTGAAGTTCCTGCAGTTTTCACTGTAAAGCCGAGTTGGAGCTAGTACCTCCCCATATATATGTATGGAGTGGAGTTTGCAACTGAAAAGAAACTTTGTGTTCCCAACAAGCTAGGTGAAGGACGGCTTTCACACACACTTATCTCTTAGAACTGAGCATGTGGAGAGACTTTCGTTCATCTAGCACAAAAGGAAGGGGTTGCAGGAGAAACTTTTACTCTGGTTTCTCAGTCTGTTTCCTAGTGCCGGTTTGAAGTTCCTGCAGTTTTCACTGTAAAACCGATTTGGAGCTAGTACCTCCCCATATATATGTATGGAGTGGAGTTTGCAACTGAAAAGAAACTTTGTTTTCCCAACAAGCTAGGTGAAGGACGGCTTTCACACACACTTATCTCTCAGAACTGAGCATGTGGAGAGACGTTCGTTCATCTAGCACAAATGGAACGGGTTGCAGGGGAAAATTTTACTCTGGTTTCTCAGTCTGTTTCCTAGTGCCGGTTTGATGTTCCAGGAGTTTTCACTGTAAAATCGAGTTGGAGCTAGAACCTCCCCATATATATGTATGGAGTGGAGTTTGCAACTGAAAAGAAACTTTGTGTTCCCAACAAGCTAGGTGAAGGACGGCTTTCACACACACTTATCTCTCAGAACTGAGCATGTGGAGAGACGTTCGTTCATCTAGCACAAAGGGAAGGGGTTGCAGGAGAAACTTTTACTCTGGTTTCTCAGTCTGTTTCCTAGTGCCGGTTTGAAGTTCCTGCAGTTTTCACTGTAAAACCGAGTTGGAGCTAGTACCTCCCCATATATATGTATGGAGTGGAGTTTGCAACTGAAAAGAAACTTTGTGTTCCCAACAAGCTAGGTGAAGGACGGCTTTCACACACACTTATCTCTCAGAACTGAGCATGTGGAGAGACGTTCGTTCATCTAGCACAAAGGGAACGGGTTGCAGGAGAAAATTTTACTCTGGTTTCTCAGTCTGTTTCCTAGTGCCGGTTTGAAGTTCCTGCAGTTTTCACTGTAAAACCGATTTGGAGCTAGTACCTCCCCATATATATGTATGGAGTGGAGTTTGCAACTGAAAAGAAACTTTGTGTTCCCAACAAGCTAGGTGAAGGACGGCTTTCACACACACTTATCTCTCAGAACTGAGCATGTGGAGAGACGTTCGTTCATCTAGCACAAAGGGAACGGGTTGCAGGAGAAACTTTTACTCTGGTTTCTCAGTCTGTTTCCTAGTGCCGGTTTGAAGTTCCAGCAGATTGCACTGTAAAACCGAGTTGGAGCTAGTACCTCCCCATATATATGTATGGAGTGGAGTTTGCAATTTAAAAGAAACTTTGTGTTCCCAACAAGCTAGGTGAAGGACGGCTTTCACACACACTTATCTCTCAGAACTGAGCATGTGGAGAGACGTTCGTTCATCTAGCACAAAGGGAAGGGGTTGCAGGAGAAACTATTACTCTGGTTTCTCAGTCTGTTTCCTAGTGCCGGTTTGAAGTTCCAGCTCTTTTCACTGTAAAACAGAGTTGGAGCTAGTACCACCCCATATATATGTATGGAGTAGAGTTTGCAACTGAAAAGAAACTTTGTGTTCCCAACAAGCTAGGTGAAGGACGGCTTTCACACACACTTATCTCTCAGAACTGAGCATGTGGAGAGAAGTTCGTTCATCTAGCACAAAGGGAACGGGTTGCAGGAGAAACTTTTACTCTGGTTTCTCAGTCTGTTTCCTAGTGCCGGTTTGAAGTTCCTGCAGTTTTCACTGTAAAATAGATTTGGAGCTAGTACCTCCCCATATATATGTATGGAGTGGAGTTTGCAACTGAAAAGAAACTTTGTGTTCCCAACAAGCTAGGTGAAGAACAGCTTTCACACACACTTATCTCTCAGAACTGAGCATGTGGAGAGACGTTCGTTCATCTAGCAGAAAGGGAACGGGTTGCAGGAGAAACTTTTACTCTGGTTTCTCAGTCTGTTTCCTAGTGCCGGTATGAAGTTCCAGCAGTTTGCACTGTAAAACCGAGTTGGAGCTAGTACCTCCCCATATATATGTATGGAGTGGAGTTTGCAACTTAAAAGAAACTTTGTGTTCCCAACAAGCTAGGTGAAGGACGGCTTTCACACACACTTATCCCTCAGAACTGAGCATGTGGAGAGACGTTCGTTCATCTAGCACAAAGGGAACGGGTTGCAGGAGAAACTTTTACTCTGGTTTCTCAGTCTGTTTCCTAGTGCCGGTTTGAAGTTCCAGCTGTTTTCACTGTAAAACCGAGTTGGAGCTAGTACCTCCCCATATATAAGTATGGAATGGAGTTTACAAATGAAAAGAAACTTTATGTTCCCAAAAAGCTAGGTGAAGGACGGCTTTCACACACACACATCTCTCAGAACTGAGCATGTGGAGAGACGTTCGTTCATCTAGCACAAAGGGAACTGGTTGCAGGAGAAACTGTTACTCTGGTTTCTCAGTCTGTTTCCTAGTGCCGGTTTGAAGTTCCTGCAGTTTTCACTGTAAAACCTGGTTGGAGCTTGTACCTCCCCATATATATGTATGGAGTGGAGTTTGCAACTGAAAAGAAACTTTGTGTTCCCAACAAGCTAGGTGAAGGACGGCATTCACACACAGTTATCTCTCAGAACTGAGCATGTGGAGAGACGTTCGTTCATCTAGCAGAAAGGGAACGGGTTGCAGGTGAAACTTATACTCTGGTTTCTCAGTCTGTTTCCTAGTGCCGGTTTGAAGTTCCTGCAGTTTTCACTGTAAAACCGAGTTGGAGCTAGTACCTCCCCATATATATGTATGGAGTGGAGTTTGCAACTGAAAAGAAACTTTGTGTTCCCAACAAGCTAGGTGAAGGACGGCTTTCACACACACTTATCTCTCAGAACTGAGCATGTGGAGAGACGTTCGTTCATCTAGCACAAAGGGAACGGGTTGCAGGAGAAACTTTTTCTCTGGTTTCTCAGTCTGTTTCCTAGTGCCGGTTTGAAGTTCCAGCAGTTTTCACTGTAAAACCGAGTTGGAGCTAGTACCTCCCCATATATATGTATGGAGTGGAGTTTACAAATGAAAAGAAACTTTATGTTCCCAACAAGCTAGGTTAAGGACGGCTTTCACACACACTTATCTCTCAGAACTGAGCATGTGGAGAGACGTTCGTTCATCTAGCACAAAGGGAACAGGTTGCAGGAGAAACTTTTACTCTGGTTTCTCAGTCCGTTTCCTAGTGCCGGTTTGATGTTCCTGCAGTTTTCACTGTAAAACCTGGTTGGAGCTTGTACCTCCCCATATATATGTATGGAGTGGAGTTTGCAACTGAAAAGAAACTTTGTGTTCCCAACAAGCTAGGTGTTGGCGGCTTTCACACACACTTATCTCTCAGAACTGAGCATGTGGAGAGACGTTCGTTCATCTAGCAGAAAGGGAACGGGTTGCAGGAGAAACTTATACTCTGGTTTCTCAGTCTGTTTCCTAGTGGCGGTTTGAAGTTCCTGCAGTTTTCACTGTAAAACCGAGTTGGAGCTAGTACCTCCCCATATATATGTATGGAGTGGAGTTTGCAACTGAAAAGAAACTTTGTGTTCCCAACAAGCTAGGTGAAGGACGGCTTTCACACACACTTATCTCTCACAAATGAGCATGTGGAGAGAGGTTCGTTCATCTAGCACAAAGGGAAGGGGTTGCAGGAGAAACTTTTACTCTGGTTTCTCAGTCTGTTTCCTAGTGCCGGTTTGAAGTTCCTGCAGTTTTCACTGTAAAACCGATTTGGAGCTAGTACCTCCCAATTTATATATGTATGGAGTGGAGTTTGCAACTGAAAAGGAACTTTGTGTTCCCAACAAGCTAGGTGAAGGACGGCTTTCACACACACTTATCTCTCAGAACTGAGCATGTGGAGAAACATTCGTTCATCTAGCACAAAGGGAACGGGTTGCAGGGGAAACTTTTACTCTGGTTTCTCAGTCTGTTTCCTAGTGCCGGTTTGAAGTTCCAGCAGTTTTCACTGTAAAACCTTGTTGGAGCTAGTACCTCACCATATATATGTATGGAGTGGAGTTTGCAACTGAAAAGAAACTTTGTGTTCCCAACAAGCTAGGTGAAGGACGGCTTTCACACACACTTATCTCTCAGAACTGAGCATGTGGAGAGACTTTCGTTCATCTAGCACAAATGTAACGGGTTGCAGGAGAAACTTTTACTCTGGTTTCTCAGTCTGTTTCCTAGTGCCGGTTTGAAGTTCCAGCTGTTTTCACTGTAAAACCGAGTTGGAGCTAGTACCTCCCCATATATATGTATGGATTGGAGTTTTCAACTTAAAAGAAACTTTTTGTTCCCAACAAGCTAGGTGAAGGACGGCTTTCACACACACTTAACTCTCAGAACTGAGCATGTGGAGAGACGTTCGTTCATCTAGCACAAAGGGAACGGGTTGCAGGAAAAACTTTTACTCTGGTTTCTCAGTCTGTTTCCTAGTGCCGGTTTTAACTTCCTGCAGTTTTCACTGTAAAACCGAGTTGGAGCTAGTACCTCCCCATATATATGTATGGAGTGGAGTTTGCAACTGAAAAGAAACTTTGTGTTCCCAACAAGCTAGGTGAAGGACGGCTTTCACACACACACATCTCTCAGAACTGAGCATGTGGAGAGACATTCGTTCATCTAGCACAAAGTGAACGGGTTGCAGGAGAAACTTTTACTCTGGTTTCTCAGTCTGTTTCCTAGTGCCGGTTTGAAGTTCCAGCTGTTTTCACTGTAAAACCGAGTTGGAGCTAGTACCTCCCCATATATATGTATGGAGTGGAGTTTACAAATGAAAAGGAACTTTATGTTCCCAAAAAGCTAGGTGAAGGACGGCTTTCACACACACACATCTCTCAGAACTGAGCATGTGGAGAGACGTTCGTTCATCTAGCACAAAGGGAACACGTTGCAGGAGAAACTTTTACTCTGGTTTCTCAGTCTGTTTCCTAGTGCCGGTTTAAAGTTCCTGCAGTTTTCACTGTAATACCTGGTTGGAGCTTGTACCTCCCCATATATATATATGGAGTGGATTTTGCAACTGAAAAGAAACTTTGTGTTCCCAACAAGCTAGGTGATGGACGGCTTTCACACACAGTTATCTCTCAGAACTGAGCATGTGGAGAGACGTTCGTTCATCTAGCACAAAGGAACGGGTTGCAGGAGAAACTTTTACTCTGGTTTCTCAGTCTGTTTCCTAGTGCCGGTTTGAAGTTCCTGCAGTTTTCACTGTAAAACCTGGTTGGAGCTTGTACCTCCCCATATATATGTATGGAGTGGAGTTTGCAACTGAAAAGAAACTTTGTGTTCCCAACAAGCTAGGTGAAGGACGGCTTTCACACACACACATCTCTCAGAACTGAGCATGTGGAGAGAGGTTCGTTCATCTAGCACAAAGGGAAGGGGTTGCAGGAGAAACTTTTTCTCTGGTTTCTCAGTCTGTTTCCTAGTGCGGGTTTGATGTTCCTGCAGTTTTCACTGTAAAACCGATTTGGAGCTAGTACCTCCCAATATATGTATGTATGGAGTGGAGTTTGCAACTGAAAAGGAACTTTGTGTTCCCAACAAGCTAGGTGAAGGACGGCTTTCACACACACTTATCTCTCAGAACTGAGCATGTGGAGAAACGTTCGTTCATCTAGCACAAAGGGAACGGGTTGCAGGGGAAACTTTTACTCTGGTTTCTCAGTCTGTTTCCTAGTGCCGGTTTGAAGTTCCAGCAGTTTTCACTGTAAAACCGAGTTGGAGCTAGTACCTCACCATATATATGTATGGAGTGGAGTTTGCAACTGAAAAGAAACTTTGTGTTCCCAACAAGCTAGGTGAAGGACGGCTTTCACACACACTTATCTCTCAGAACTGAGCATGTGGAGAGACGTTCGTTCATCTAGCACAAAGGGAACGGTTTGCAGGAGAAACTTTTACTCTGGTTTCTCAGTCTGTTTCCTAGTGCCGGTTTGAAGTTCCTGCAGTTTTCACTGTAAAACCGATTTGGAGCTAGTACCTCCCCATATATATGTATGGATTGGAGTTTGCAACTGAAAAGAAACTTTGTGTTCCCAACAAGCTAGGTGAAGGACGGCTTTCACACACACTTATCTCTCAGAACTGAGCATGTGGAGAGACGTTCGTTCATCTAGCAGAAAGGGAACGGGTTGCAGGAGAAACTTTTACTCTGGTTTCTCAGTCTGTTTCCTAGTGCCGGTATTAAGTTCCTGCAGTTTTCACTGTAAAACAGATTTGGAGCTAGTACCTACCCATATATATGTATAGAGCGGAGTTTGCAACTGAAAAGAAACTTTGTGTTCCCAACAAGCTAGGTGAAGAACGGCTTTCACAGACAATTATCTCTCAGAACTGAGCATGTGGAGAGACGTTCGTTCATCTAGCACAAAGGGAACGTGTTGCAGGAGAAACTTTTACTCTGGTTTCTCAGTCTGTTTCCTAGTGCCGGTTTCATGTTCCTGCAGTTTTCACTGTAAAACCTGGTTGGAGCTTGTACCTCCCCATATATATGTATGGAGTGGAGATTGCAACTGAAAAGAAACTTTGTGTTCCCAACAAGCTAGGTGAAGGACGGCTTTCACACACACTTATCTCTCAGAACTGAGCATGTGGAGAGACGTTCGTTCATCTAGCAGAAAGGGAACGGTTTGCAGGAGAAACTTATACTCTGGTTTCTCAGTCTGCTTCCTAGTGCCGGTTTGAAGTTCCTGCAGTTTTCACTGTAAAACCGAGTTGGAGCTAGTACCTCCCCATATATATGTATGGAGTGGAGTTTGCAACTGAAAAGAAACTTTGTGTTCCCAACAAGCTAGGTGAAGGACGGCTTTCACACACACTTATCTCTCAGAACTGAGCATGTGGAGAGACGTTCGTTCATCTAGCACAAATGGAACGGGTTGCAGGAGAAAATTTTACTCTGGTTTCTCAGTCTGTTTCCTAGTGCCGGTTTGATGTTCCAGCAGTTTTCACTGTAAAACCGAGTTGGAGCTAGTACCTCCCCATATATATGTATGGAGTGGAGTTTGCAACTGAAAAGAAACTTTGTGTTCCCAACAAGCTAGTTGAAGGACGGCTTTCACACACACTTATCTCTCAGAACTGAGAATGTGGAGAGAGGTTCGTTCATCTAGCACAAAGGGAACGGGTTGCAGGAGAAACTTTTACTCTGGTTTCTCAGTCTGTTTCCTAGTGCCAGTGTGAAGTTCCTGCAGTTTTCACTGTAAAACCGATTTGGAGCTAGTACCTCCCCATATATATTTATGGAGTGGAGTTTGCAACTGAAAAGAAACTTTGTGTTCCCAACAAGCTAGGTGAAGGACAGCTTTCACACACACTTATCTCTCAGAACTGAGCATGTGGAGAGACGTTCGTTCATCTAGCACAAAGGGAACGGGTTGCAGGAGAAACTTTTACTCTGGTTTCTCAGTCTGTTTCCTAGTGCCGGTTTGAATTTCCAGCAGTTTTCACTGTAAAACCGATTTGGAGCTAGTACCACCCCATATATATGTATGGAGTGGAGTTTGCAACTGAAAAGAAACTTTGTGTTCCCAACAAGCTAGGTGAAGGACGGCTTTCACACACACTTAACTCTCAGAACTGAGCATGTGGAGAGACGTTCGTTCATCTAGCACAAAGGGAACGGGTTGCAGGAAAAACTTTTACTCTGGTTTCTCAGTCTGTTTCCTAGTGCCGGTTTTAAGTTCCTGCAGTTTTCACTGTAAAACCGATTTGGAGCTTGTACCTCCCCATATATATGTATGGAGTGGAGTTTGCAACTGAAAAGAAACTTTGTGTTCCCAACAAGCTAGGTGAAGGACGGCTTTCACACACACACATCTCTCAGAACTGAGCATGTGGAGAGACGTTCGTTCATCTAGCACAAAGGGAACAGGTGGCAGGAGAAACTTTTACTCTGGTTTCTCAGTCTGTTTCCTAGTGCCGGTTTGATGTTCCTGCAGTTTTCACTGTAAAACCTGGTTGGAGCTTGTACCTCCCCATATATATGTATGGAGTGGAGATTGCAACTGAAAAGAAACTTTGTGTTCCCAACAAGCTAGGTGAAGGACGGCTTTCACACACACTTATCTCTCAGGACTGAGCATGTGGAGAGACGTTCGTTCATCTAGCAGAAAGGGAACGGTTTGCAGGAGAAACTTATACTCTGGTTTCTCAGTCTGCTTCCTAGTGCCGGTTTGAAGTTCCTGCAGTTTTCACTGTAAAACTGAGTTGGAGCTAGTACCTCCCCATATATATGTATGGAGTGGAGTTTGCAACTGAAAAGAAACTTTGTGTTCCCAACAAGCTAGGTGAAGGACGGCTTTCACACACACTTATCTCTTAGAACTGAGCATGTGGAGAGACTTTCGTTCATCTAGCACAAAAGGAAGGGGTTGCAGGAGAAACTTTTACTCTGGTTTCTCAGTCTGTTTCCTAGTGCCGGTTTGAAGTTCCTGCAGTTTTCACTGTAAAACCGATTTGGAGCTAGTACCTCCCCATATATATGTATGGAGTGGAGTTTGCAACTGAAAAGAAACTTTGTTTTCCCAACAAGCTAGGTGAAGGACGGCTTTCACACACACTTATCTCTCAGAACTGAGCATGTGGAGAGACGTTCGTTCATCTAGCACAAATGGAACGGGTTGCAGGAGAAAATTTTACTCTGGTTTCTCAGTCTGTTTCCTAGTGCCGGTTTGATGTTCCAGGAGTTTTCACTGTAAAATCGAGTTGGAGCTAGAACCTCCCCATATATATGTATGGAGTGGAGTTTGCAACTGAAAAGAAACTTTGTGTTCCCAACAAGCTAGGTGAAGGACGGCTTTCACACACACTTATCTCTCAGAACTGAGCATGTGGAGAGACGTTCGTTCATCTAGCACAAAGGGAAGGGGTTGCAGGAGAAACTTTTACTCTGGTTTCTCAGTCTGTTTCCTAGTGCCGGTTTGAAGTTCCTGCAGTTTTCACTGTAAAACCGAGTTGGAGCTAGTACCTCCCCATATATATGTATGGAGTGGAGTTTGCAACTGAAAAGAAACTTTGTGTTCCCAACAAGCTAGGTGAAGGACGGCATTCACACACACTTATCTCTCAGAACTGAGCATGTGGAGAGACGTTCGTTCATCTAGCACAAAGGGAACGGGTTGCAGGAGAAAATTTTACTCTGGTTTCTCAGTCTGTTTCCTAGTGCCGGTTTGAAGTTCCTGCAGTTTTCACTGTAAAACCGATTTGGAGCTAGTACCTCCCCATATATATGTATGGAGTGGAGTTTGCAACTGAAAAGAAACTTTGTGTTCCCAACAAGCTAGGTGAAGGACGGCTTTCACACACACTTATCTCTCAGAACTGAGCATGTGGAGAGACGTTCGTTCATCTAGCACAAAGGGAACGGTTTGCAGGAGAAACTTTTACTCTGGTTTCTCAGTCTGTTTCCTAGTGCCGGTTTGAAGTTCCAGCAGTTTGCACTGTAAAACCGAGTTGGAGCTAGTACCTCCCCATATATATGTATGGAGTGGAGTTTGCAATTTAAAAGAAACTTTGTGTTCCCAACAAGCTAGGTGAAGGACGGCTTTCACACACACTTATCTCTCAGAACTGAGCATGTGGAGAGACGTTCGTTCATCTAGCACAAAGGGAAGGGGTTGCAGGAGAAACTATTACTCTGGTTTCTCAGTCTGTTTCCTAGTGCCGGTTTGAAGTTCCAGCTGTTTTCACTGTAAAACAGAGTTGGAGCTAGTACCACCCCATATATATGTATGGAGTAGAGTTTGCAACTGAAAAGAAACTTTGTGTTCCCAACAAGCTAGGTGAAGGACGGCTTTCACACACACTTATCTCTCAGAACTGAGCATGTGGAGAGAAGTTCGTTCATCTAGCACAAAGGGAACGGGTTGCAGGAGAAACTTTTACTCTGGTTTCTCAGTCTGTTTCCTAGTGCCGGTTTGAAGTTCCTGCAGTTTTCACTGTAAAATAGATTTGGAGCTAGTACCTCCCCATATATATGTATGGAGTGGAGTTTGCAACTGAAAAGAAACTTTGTGTTCCCAACAAGCTAGGTGAAGAACAGCTTTCACACACACTTATCTCTCAGAACTGAGCATGTGGAGAGACGTTCGTTCATCTAGCAGAAAGGGAACGGGTTGCAGGAGAAACTTTTACTCTGGTTTCTCAGTCTGTTTCCTAGTGCCGGTATGAAGTTCCAGCAGTTTGCACTGTAAAACCGAGTTGGAGCTAGTACCTCCCCATATATATGTATGGAGTGGAGTTTGCAACTTAAAAGAAACTTTGTGTTCCCAACAAGCTAGGTGAAGGACGGCTTTCACACACACTTATCCCTCAGAACTGAGCATGTGGAGAGACGTTCGTTCATCTAGCACAAAGGGAACGGGTTGCAGGAGAAACTTTTACTCTGGTTTCTCAGTCTGTTTCCTAGTGCCGGTTTGAAGTTCCAGCTGTTTTCACTGTAAAACCGAGTTGGAGCTAGTACCTCCCCATATATATGTATGGAATGGAGTTTACAAATGAAAAGAAACTTTATGTTCCCAAAAAGCTAGGTGAAGGACGGCTTTCACACACACACATCTCTCAGAACTGAGCATGTGGAGAGACGTTCGTTCATCTAGCACAAAGGGAACTGGTTGCAGGAGAAACTGTTACTCTGGTTTCTCAGTCTGTTTCCTAGTGCCGGTTTGAAGTTCCTGCAGTTTTCACTGTAAAACCTGGTTGGAGCTTGTACCTCCCCATATATATGTATGGAGTGGAGTTTGCAACTGAAAAGAAACTTTGTGTTCCCAACAAGCTAGGTGAAGGACGGCATTCACACACAGTTATCTCTCAGAACTGAGCATGTGGAGAGACGTTCGTTCATCTAGCAGAAAGGGAACGGGTTGCAGGTGAAACTTATACTCTGGTTTCTCAGTCTGTTTCCTAGTGCCGGTTTGAAGTTCCTGCAGTTTTCACTGTAAAGCCGAGTTGGAGCTAGTACCTCCCCATATATATGTATGGAGTGGAGTTTGCAACTGAAAAGAAACTTTGTGTTCCCAACAAGCTAGGTGAAGGACGGCTTTCACACACACTTATCTCTTAGAACTGAGCATGTGGAGAGACTTTCGTTCATCTAGCACAAAAGGAAGGGGTTGCAGGAGAAACTTTTACTCTGGTTTCTCAGTCTGTTTCCTAGTGCCGGTTTGAAGTTCCTGCAGTTTTCACTGTAAAACCGATTTGGAGCTAGTACCTCCCCATATATATGTATGGAGTGGAGTTTGCAACTGAAAAGAAACTTTGTTTTCCCAACAAGCTAGGTGAAGGACGGCTTTCACACACACTTATCTCTCAGAACTGAGCATGTGGAGAGACGTTCGTTCATCTAGCACAAATGGAACGGGTTGCAGGGGAAAATTTTACTCTGGTTTCTCAGTCTGTTTCCTAGTGCCGGTTTGATGTTCCAGGAGTTTTCACTGTAAAATCGAGTTGGAGCTAGAACCTCCCCATATATATGTATGGAGTGGAGTTTGCAACTGAAAAGAAACTTTGTGTTCCCAACAAGCTAGGTGAAGGACGGCTTTCACACACACTTATCTCTCAGAACTGAGCATGTGGAGAGACGTTCGTTCATCTAGCACAAAGGGAAGGGGTTGCAGGAGAAACTTTTACTCTGGTTTCTCAGTCTGTTTCCTAGTGCCGGTTTGAAGTTCCTGCAGTTTTCACTGTAAAACCGAGTTGGAGCTAGTACCTCCCCATATATATGTATGGAGTGGAGTTTGCAACTGAAAAGAAACTTTGTGTTCCCAACAAGCTAGGTGAAGGACGGCTTTCACACACACTTATCTCTCAGAACTGAGCATGTGGAGAGACGTTCGTTCATCTAGCACAAAGGGAACGGGTTGCAGGAGAAAATTTTACTCTGGTTTCTCAGTCTGTTTCCTAGTGCCGGTTTGAAGTTCCTGCAGTTTTCACTGTAAAACCGATTTGGAGCTAGTACCTCCCCATATATATGTATGGAGTGGAGTTTGCAACTGAAAAGAAACTTTGTGTTCCCAACAAGCTAGGTGAAGGACGGCTTTCACACACACTTATCTCTCAGAACTGAGCATGTGGAGAGACGTTCGTTCATCTAGCACAAAGGGAACGGGTTGCAGGAGAAACTTTTACTCTGGTTTCTCAGTCTGTTTCCTAGTGCCGGTTTGAAGTTCCAGCAGATTGCACTGTAAAACCGAGTTGGAGCTAGTACCTCCCCATATATATGTATGGAGTGGAGTTTGCAATTTAAAAGAAACTTTGTGTTCCCAACAAGCTAGGTGAAGGACGGCTTTCACACACACTTATCTCTCAGAACTGAGCATGTGGAGAGACGTTCGTTCATCTAGCACAAAGGGAAGGGGTTGCAGGAGAAACTATTACTCTGGTTTCTCAGTCTGTTTCCTAGTGCCGGTTTGAAGTTCCAGCTCTTTTCACTGTAAAACAGAGTTGGAGCTAGTACCACCCCATATATATGTATGGAGTAGAGTTTGCAACTGAAAAGAAACTTTGTGTTCCCAACAAGCTAGGTGAAGGACGGCTTTCACACACACTTATCTCTCAGAACTGAGCATGTGGAGAGAAGTTCGTTCATCTAGCACAAAGGGAACGGGTTGCAGGAGAAACTTTTACTCTGGTTTCTCAGTCTGTTTCCTAGTGCCGGTTTGAAGTTCCTGCAGTTTTCACTGTAAAATAGATTTGGAGCTAGTACCTCCCCATATATATGTATGGAGTGGAGTTTGCAACTGAAAAGAAACTTTGTGTTCCCAACAAGCTAGGTGAAGAACAGCTTTCACACACACTTATCTCTCAGAACTGAGCATGTGGAGAGACGTTCGTTCATCTAGCAGAAAGGGAACGGGTTGCAGGAGAAACTTTTACTCTGGTTTCTCAGTCTGTTTCCTAGTGCCGGTATGAAGTTCCAGCAGTTTGCACTGTAAAACCGAGTTGGAGCTAGTACCTCCCCATATATATGTATGGAGTGGAGTTTGCAACTTAAAAGAAACTTTGTGTTCCCAACAAGCTAGGTGAAGGACGGCTTTCACACACACTTATCCCTCAGAACTGAGCATGTGGAGAGACGTTCGTTCATCTAGCACAAAGGGAACGGGTTGCAGGAGAAACTTTTACTCTGGTTTCTCAGTCTGTTTCCTAGTGCCGGTTTGAAGTTCCAGCTGTTTTCACTGTAAAACCGAGTTGGAGCTAGTACCTCCCCATATATAAGTATGGAATGGAGTTTACAAATGAAAAGAAACTTTATGTTCCCAAAAAGCTAGGTGAAGGACGGCTTTCACACACACACATCTCTCAGAACTGAGCATGTGGAGAGACGTTCGTTCATCTAGCACAAAGGGAACTGGTTGCAGGAGAAACTGTTACTCTGGTTTCTCAGTCTGTTTCCTAGTGCCGGTTTGAAGTTCCTGCAGTTTTCACTGTAAAACCTGGTTGGAGCTTGTACCTCCCCATATATATGTATGGAGTGGAGTTTGCAACTGAAAAGAAACTTTGTGTTCCCAACAAGCTAGGTGAAGGACGGCATTCACACACAGTTATCTCTCAGAACTGAGCATGTGGAGAGACGTTCGTTCATCTAGCAGAAAGGGAACGGGTTGCAGGTGAAACTTATACTCTGGTTTCTCAGTCTGTTTCCTAGTGCCGGTTTGAAGTTCCTGCAGTTTTCACTGTAAAACCGAGTTGGAGCTAGTACCTCCCCATATATATGTATGGAGTGGAGTTTGCAACTGAAAAGAAACTTTGTGTTCCCAACAAGCTAGGTGAAGGACGGCTTTCACACACACTTATCTCTCAGAACTGAGCATGTGGAGAGACGTTCGTTCATCTAGCACAAAGGGAACGGGTTGCAGGAGAAACTTTTTCTCTGGTTTCTCAGTCTGTTTCCTAGTGCCGGTTTGAAGTTCCAGCAGTTTTCACTGTAAAACCGAGTTGGAGCTAGTACCTCCCCATATATATGTATGGAGTGGAGTTTACAAATGAAAAGAAACTTTATGTTCCCAACAAGCTAGGTTAAGGACGGCTTTCACACACACTTATCTCTCAGAACTGAGCATGTGGAGAGACGTTCGTTCATCTAGCACAAAGGGAACAGGTTGCAGGAGAAACTTTTACTCTGGTTTCTCAGTCCGTTTCCTAGTGCCGGTTTGATGTTCCTGCAGTTTTCACTGTAAAACCTGGTTGGAGCTTGTACCTCCCCATATATATGTATGGAGTGGAGTTTGCAACTGAAAAGAAACTTTGTGTTCCCAACAAGCTAGGTGTTGGCGGCTTTCACACACACTTATCTCTCAGAACTGAGCATGTGGAGAGACGTTCGTTCATCTAGCAGAAAGGGAACGGGTTGCAGGAGAAACTTATACTCTGGTTTCTCAGTCTGTTTCCTAGTGGCGGTTTGAAGTTCCTGCAGTTTTCACTGTAAAACCGAGTTGGAGCTAGTACCTCCCCATATATATGTATGGAGTGGAGTTTGCAACTGAAAAGAAACTTTGTGTTCCCAACAAGCTAGGTGAAGGACGGCTTTCACACACACTTATCTCTCACAAATGAGCATGTGGAGAGAGGTTCGTTCATCTAGCACAAAGGGAAGGGGTTGCAGGAGAAACTTTTACTCTGGTTTCTCAGTCTGTTTCCTAGTGCCGGTTTGAAGTTCCTGCAGTTTTCACTGTAAAACCGATTTGGAGCTAGTACCTCCCAATTTATATATGTATGGAGTGGAGTTTGCAACTGAAAAGGAACTTTGTGTTCCCAACAAGCTAGGTGAAGGACGGCTTTCACACACACTTATCTCTCAGAACTGAGCATGTGGAGAAACATTCGTTCATCTAGCACAAAGGGAACGGGTTGCAGGGGAAACTTTTACTCTGGTTTCTCAGTCTGTTTCCTAGTGCCGGTTTGAAGTTCCAGCAGTTTTCACTGTAAAACCTTGTTGGAGCTAGTACCTCACCATATATATGTATGGAGTGGAGTTTGCAACTGAAAAGAAACTTTGTGTTCCCAACAAGCTAGGTGAAGGACGGCTTTCACACACACTTATCTCTCAGAACTGAGCATGTGGAGAGACTTTCGTTCATCTAGCACAAATGTAACGGGTTGCAGGAGAAACTTTTACTCTGGTTTCTCAGTCTGTTTCCTAGTGCCGGTTTGAAGTTCCAGCTGTTTTCACTGTAAAACCGAGTTGGAGCTAGTACCTCCCCATATATATGTATGGATTGGAGTTTTCAACTTAAAAGAAACTTTTTGTTCCCAACAAGCTAGGTGAAGGACGGCTTTCACACACACTTAACTCTCAGAACTGAGCATGTGGAGAGACGTTCGTTCATCTAGCACAAAGGGAACGGGTTGCAGGAAAAACTTTTACTCTGGTTTCTCAGTCTGTTTCCTAGTGCCGGTTTTAACTTCCTGCAGTTTTCACTGTAAAACCGAGTTGGAGCTAGTACCTCCCCATATATATGTATGGAGTGGAGTTTGCAACTGAAAAGAAACTTTGTGTTCCCAACAAGCTAGGTGAAGGACGGCTTTCACACACACACATCTCTCAGAACTGAGCATGTGGAGAGACATTCGTTCATCTAGCACAAAGTGAACGGGTTGCAGGAGAAACTTTTACTCTGGTTTCTCAGTCTGTTTCCTAGTGCCGGTTTGAAGTTCCAGCTGTTTTCACTGTAAAACCGAGTTGGAGCTAGTACCTCCCCATATATATGTATGGAGTGGAGTTTACAAATGAAAAGGAACTTTATGTTCCCAAAAAGCTAGGTGAAGGACGGCTTTCACACACACACATCTCTCAGAACTGAGCATGTGGAGAGACGTTCGTTCATCTAGCACAAAGGGAACACGTTGCAGGAGAAACTTTTACTCTGGTTTCTCAGTCTGTTTCCTAGTGCCGGTTTAAAGTTCCTGCAGTTTTCACTGTAATACCTGGTTGGAGCTTGTACCTCCCCATATATATATATGGAGTGGATTTTGCAACTGAAAAGAAACTTTGTGTTCCCAACAAGCTAGGTGATGGACGGCTTTCACACACAGTTATCTCTCAGAACTGAGCATGTGGAGAGACGTTCGTTCATCTAGCACAAAGGAACGGGTTGCAGGAGAAACTTTTACTCTGGTTTCTCAGTCTGTTTCCTAGTGCCGGTTTGAAGTTCCTGCAGTTTTCACTGTAAAACCTGGTTGGAGCTTGTACCTCCCCATATATATGTATGGAGTGGAGTTTGCAACTGAAAAGAAACTTTGTGTTCCCAACAAGCTAGGTGAAGGACGGCTTTCACACACACACATCTCTCAGAACTGAGCATGTGGAGAGAGGTTCGTTCATCTAGCACAAAGGGAAGGGGTTGCAGGAGAAACTTTTTCTCTGGTTTCTCAGTCTGTTTCCTAGTGCGGGTTTGATGTTCCTGCAGTTTTCACTGTAAAACCGATTTGGAGCTAGTACCTCCCAATATATGTATGTATGGAGTGGAGTTTGCAACTGAAAAGGAACTTTGTGTTCCCAACAAGCTAGGTGAAGGACGGCTTTCACACACACTTATCTCTCAGAACTGAGCATGTGGAGAAACGTTCGTTCATCTAGCACAAAGGGAACGGGTTGCAGGGGAAACTTTTACTCTGGTTTCTCAGTCTGTTTCCTAGTGCCGGTTTGAAGTTCCAGCAGTTTTCACTGTAAAACCGAGTTGGAGCTAGTACCTCACCATATATATGTATGGAGTGGAGTTTGCAACTGAAAAGAAACTTTGTGTTCCCAACAAGCTAGGTGAAGGACGGCTTTCACACACACTTATCTCTCAGAACTGAGCATGTGGAGAGACGTTCGTTCATCTAGCACAAATGGAACGGGTTGCAGGAGAAACTTTTACTCTGGTTTCTCAGTCTGTTTCCTAGTGCCGGTTTGAAGTTCCAGCTGTTTTCTCTGTAAAACCGAGTTGGAGCTAGTACCTCCCCATATATATGTATGGATTGGAGTTTGCAACTGAAAAGAAACTTTGTGTTCCCAACAAGCTAGGTGAAGGACGGCTTTCACACACACTTATCTCTCAGAACTGAGCATGTGGAGAGACGTTCGTTCATCTAGCACAAAGGGAACGGGTTGCAGGAGAAACTTTTACTCTGGTTTCTCAGTCTGTTTCCTTGTGCCGGTTTGAAGTTCCTGCAGTTTTCACTGTAAAACCGATTTGGAGCTAGTACCTCCCCATATATATGTATGGAGTGGAGTTTGCAACTGAAAAGAACCTTTGTGTTCCCAACAAGCTAGGTGAAGGACAGCTTTCACACACCCTTATCTCTCAGAACTGAGCATGTGGAGAGACGTTCGTTCATCTAGCACAAAGGGAACGGGTTGCAGGAGAAACTTTTACTCTGGTTTCTCAGTCTGTTTCCTAGTGCCGGTTTGAAGTTCCAGCAGTTTGCACTGTAAAACCGAGTTGGAGCTAGTACCTCCCCATATATATGTATGGAGTGGAGTTTGCAACTGAAAAGAAACTTTGTGTTCCCAACAAGCTAGGTGAAGGACGGCTTTCACACACACTTAACTCTCAGAACTGAGCATGTGGAGAGACGTTCGTTCATCTAGCACAAAGGGAACGGGTTGCAGGAAAAACTTTTTCTCTGGTTTCTCAGTCTGTTTCCTAGTGCCGGTTTTAACTTCCTGCAGTTTTCACTGTAAAACCGAGTTGGAGCTAGTACCTCCCCATATATATGTATGGAGTGGAGTTTGCAACTTAAAAGAAACTTTGTGTTCCCAACAAGCTAGGTGAAGGACGGCTTTCACACACACTTATCTCTCAGAACTGAGCATGTGGAGAGACGTTCGTTCATCTAGCACAAAGGGAACGGGTTGCAGGAGAAACTTTTACTCTGGTTTCTCAGTCTGTTTCCTAGTGCAGGTTTGAAGTTCCAGCTGTTTTCACTGTAAAACCGAGTTGGAGCTAGTACCTCCCCATATATATGTATGGAGTGGAGTTTACAAATGAAAAGAAACTTTATGTTCCCAAAAAGCTAGGTGAAGGACGGCTTTCACACACACACATCTCTCAGAACTGAGCATGTGGAGAGACGTTCGTTCATCTAGAACAAAGGGAACAGGTTGCAGGAGAAACTTTTACTCTGGTTTCTCAGTCTGTTTCCTAGTGCCGGTTTAAAGTTCCTGCAGTTTTCACTGTAATACCTGGTTGGAGCTTGTACCTCCCCATATATATGTATGGAGTGGAGTTTGCAACTGAAAAGAAACTTTGTGTTCCCAACAAGCTAGGTGATGGACGGCTTTCACACACAGTTATCTCTCAGAACTGAGCATGTGGAGAGACGTTCGTTCATCTAGCACAAAGTAACGGGTTGCAGGAGAAACTTTTACTCTGGTTTCTCAGTCTGTTTCCTAGTGCCGGTTTGAAGTTCCTGCAGTTTTCACTGTAAAACCTGGTTGGAGCTTGTACCTCCCCATATATATGTATGGAGTGGAGTTTGCAACTGAAAAGAAACTTTGTGTTCCCAACAAGCTAGGTGAAGAACGGCTTTCACACACAGTTTTCTCTCAGAACTGAGCATGTGGAGAGACGTTCGTTCATCTAGCACAAAGGAACGGGTTGCAGGAGAAACTTTTACTCTGGTTTCTCAGTCTGTTTCCTAGTGCCGGTTTGATGTTCCTGCAGTTTTCACTGTAAAACCTGGTTGGAGCTTGTACCTCCCCATATATATGTATGGAATGGAGTTTGCAACTGAAAAGAAACTTTGTGTTCCCAACAAGCTAGGTGAAGGACGGCTTTCACACACAGTTATCTCTCAGAACTGAGCATGTGGAGAGACGTTCGTTCATCTAGCAGAAAGGGAACGGGTTGCAGGAGAAACTTTTACTCTGGTTTCTCAGTCTGTTTCCTAGTGCCGGTTTGAAGTTCCTGCAGTTTTCTCTGTAAAACCGATTTGGAGCTAGTACCTCCCCATATATATGTATGGAGTGGAGTTTGCAACTGAAAAGAAACTTTGTGTTCCCAACAAGCTAGGTGAAGGACGGCTTTCACAAACACTTATCTCTCAGAACTGAGCATGTGGAGAGACTTTCGTTCATCTAGCACAAAAGGAACGGGTTGCAGGAGAAACTTTTACTCTGGTTTCTCAGTCTGTTTCCTAGTGTCGGTTTGAAGTTCCAGCATTTTTCACTGTAAAACCGAGTTGGAGCTAGTACCTCCCCATATATATGTATGGAGTGGAGTTTACAAATGAAAAGAAACTTTATGTTCCCAAAAAGGTAGGTGAAGGACGGCTTTCACACACACATATCTCTCAGAACTGAGCATGTGGAGAGACGTTCGTTCATCTAGCAGAAAAGGAACGGGTTGCAGGAGAAACTTTTACTCTGGTTTCTCAGTCTGTTTCCTAGTGCCGGTTTGAAGTTCCTGCAGTTTTCACTGTAAAACCTGGTTGGAGCTTGTACCTCCCCATATATATGTATGGAGTGGATTTTGCATCTGAAAAGAAACTTTGTGTTCCCAACAAGCTAGGTGAAGGACGGCTTTCACACACAGTTATCTCTCAGAACTGAGCATGTGGAGAGACGTTCGTTCATCTAGCAGAAAGGGAACGGGTTGCAGGGGAAACTTATACTCTGATTTCTCAGTCTGTTTCCTAGTGCCGGTTTGAAGTTCCTGCAGTTTTCACTGTAAAACCGATTTGGAGCTTGTACCTCCCCATATATATGTATGGAGTGGAGTTTGCAACTGAAAAGAAACTTTGTTTTCCCAACAAGCTAGGTGAAGGACGGCTTTCACACACACTTATCTCTCAGAAATGAGCATGTGGAGAGACGTTCGTTCATCTAGCACAAAGGGAACGGGTTGCAGGAGAAACTTTTACTCTGGTTTCTCAGTCTGTTTCCTAGTGCCGGTTTGAAGTTCCAGCAGTTTTCACTGTAAAACCGAGTTGGAGCTAGTACCTCCCCATATATATGTATGGAGTGGAGTTTGCAACTGAAAAGAAACTTTGTGTTCCCAACAAGCTAGGTGAAGGACGGCTTTCACACACACTTATCTCTCAGAACTGAGCATGTGGAGAGACGTTCGTTCATCTAGCACAAAGGGAACGGGTTGCAGGAGAAACTTTTACTCTGGTTTCTCAGTCTGTTTCCTAGTGCCGGTTTGAAGTTCCTGCAGTTTTCACTGTAAAACCGAGTTGGAGCTAGTACCTCCCCATATATATGTATGGAGTGGAGTTTGCAACTGAAAAGAAACTTTGTGTTCCCAACAAGCTAGGTGAAGGACGGCATTCACACACACTTATCTCTCAGAACTCAGCATGTGGAGAGACGTTCGTTCATCTAGCACAAAGGGAACGGGTTGCAGGAGAAACTTTTACTCTGGTTTCTCAGTCTGTTTCCTAGTGCCGGTTTGAAGTTCCTGCAGTTTTCACGGTAAAACTTGGTTGGAGCTAGTACCTCCCCATATATATGTATGGAGTGGAGTTTGCAACTGAAAAGAACTTTGTGTTCCCAACAAGCTAGGTGAAGGACGGCTTTCACACACACTTATCTCTCAGAACTGAGCATGTGGAGAGACGTTCGTTCATCTAGCACAAATGTAACGGGTTGCAGGAGAAACTTTTACTCTGGTTTCTCAGTCTGTTTCCTAGTGCCGGTTTGAAGTTCCAGCTGTTTTCACTGTAAAACCGAGTTGGAGCTAGTACCTCCCCATATATATGTATGGATTGGAGTTTGCAACTGAAAAGAAACTTTGTGTTCCCAACAAGCTAGGTGAAGGACGGCTTTCACACACACTTATCTCTCACAACTGAGCATGTGGAGAGACGTTCGTTCATCTAGCACAAAGGGAACGGGTTGGAGGAGAAACTTTTACTCTGATTTCTCAGTCTGTTTCCTAGTGCCGGTTTGAATTTCCTGCAGTTTTCACTGTAAAACCGATTTGGAGCTAGTACCTCCCCATATATATGTATGGAATGGAGTTTGCAACTGAAAAGATCCTTTGTGTTCCCAACAAGCTAGGTGAAGGACAGCTTTCACACACACTTATCTCTCAGAACTGAGCATGTGGAGAGACGTTCGTTCATCTAGCACAAAGGGAACGGGTTGCAGGAGAAACTTTTACTCTGGTTTCTCAGTCTGTTTCCTAGTGCCGGTTTGAAGTTCCAGCAGTTTGCACTGTAAAACCGAGTTGGAGCTAGTACCTCCCCATATATATGTATGGAGTGGAGTTTTCAACTTAAAAGAAACTTTGTGTTCCCAACAAGCTAGGTGAAGGACGGCTTTCACACACACTTAACTCTCAGAACTGAGCATGTGGAGAGACGTTCGTTCATCTAGCACAAAGGGAACGGGTTGCAGGAAAAACTTTTACTCTGGTTTCTCAGTCTTTTTCCTAGTGCCGGTTTTAACTTCCTGCAGTTTTCACTGTAAAACCGAGTTGGAGCTAGTACCTCCCCATATATATGTATGGAGTGGAGTTTGCAACTGAAAAGAAACTTTGTGTTCCCAACAAGCTAGGTGAAGGACGGCTTTCACACACACACATCTCTCAGAACTGAGCATGTGGAGAGACATTCGTTCATCTAGCACAAAGGGAACGGGTTGCAGGAGAAACTTTTACTCTGGTTTCTCAGTCTGTTTCCTAGTGCCGGTTTGAAGTTCCAGCTGTTTTCACTGTAAAACCGAGTTGGAGGTAGTACCTCCCCATATATATGTATGGAGTGGAGTTTACAAATGAAAAGGAACTTTATGTTCCCAAAAAGCTAGGTGAAGGACGGCTTTCACACACACACATCTCTCAGAACTGAGCATGTGGAGAGACGTTCGTTCATCTAGCACAAATGGAACAGGTTGCAGGAGAAACTTTTACTCTGGTTTCTCAGTCTGTTTCCTAGTGCCGGTTTAAAGTTCCTGCAGTTTTCACTGTAATACCTGGTTGGAGCTTGTACCTCCCCATATATATGTATGGAGTGGAGTTTGCAACTGAAAAGAAACTTTGTGTTCCCAACAAGCTAGGTGATGGACGGCTTTCACACACAGTTATCTCTCAGAACTGAGCATGTGGAGAGACGTTCGTTCATCTAGCACAAAGGAACGGGTTGCAGGAGAAACATTTACTCTGGTTTCTCAGTCTGTTTCCTAGTGCCGGTTTGAAGTTCCTGCAGTTTTCACTGTAAAACCTGGTTGGAGCTTGTACCTCCCCATATATATGTATGGAGTGGTGTTTGCAACTGAAAAGAAACTTTGTGTTCCCAACAAGCTAGGTGAAGGACGGCTTTCACACACACATATCTCTCAGAACTGAGCATGTGGAGAGAGGTTCGTTCATCTAGCACAAAGGGAAGGGGTTGCAGGAGAAACTTTTACTCTGGTTTCTCAGTCTGTTTCCTAGTGCCGGTTTGAAGTTCCTGCAGTTTTCACTGTAAAACCGATTTGGAGCTAGTACCTCCCAATATATGTATGTATGGAGTGGAGTTTGCAACTGAAAAGGAACTTTGTGTTCCCAACAAGCTAGGTGAAGGACGGCTTTCACACACACTTATCTCTCAGAACTGAGCATGTGGAGAAACGTTCGTTCATCTAGCACAAAGGGAACGGGTTGCAGGGGAAACTTTTACTCTGGTTTCTCAGTCTGTTTCCTAGTGCCGGTTTGAAGTTCCAGCAGTTTTCACTGTAAAACCGAGTTGGAGCTAGTACCTCACCATATATATGTATGGAGTGGAGATTGCAACTGAAAAGAAACTTTGTGTTCCCAACAAGCTAGGTGAAGGACGGCTTTCACACACACTTATCTCTCAGTACTGAGCATGTGGAGAGACGTTCGTTCATCTAGCACAAATGGAACGGGTTGCAGGAGAAACTTTTACTCTGGTTTTTCAGTCTGTTTCCTAGTGCCGGTTTGAAGTTCCAGCTGTTTTCACTGTAAAACCGAGTTGGAGCTAGTACCTCCCCATATATATGTATGGATTGGAGTTTGCAACTGAAAAGAAACTTTGTGTTCCCAACAAGCTATGTGAAGGACGGCTTTCACACACACTTATCTCTCAGAACTGAGCATGTGGAGAGACGTTCGTTCATCTAGCACAAAGGGAACGGGTTGGAGGAGAAACTTTTACTCTGGTTTCTCAGTCTGTTTCCTAGTGCCGGTTTGAAGTTCCTGCAGTTTTCACTGTAAAACCGATTTGGAGCTAGTACCTCCCCATATATATGTATGGAGTGGAGTTTGCAACTGAAAAGAACCTTTGTGTTCCCAACAAGCTAGGTGAAGGACAGCTTTCACACACCCTTATCTCTCAGAACTGAGCATGTGGAGAGACGTTCGTTCATCTAGCACAAAGGGAACGGGTTGCAGGAGAAACTTTTACTCTGGTTTCTCAGTCTGTTTCCTAGTGCCGGTTTGAAGTTCCAGCAGTTTGCACTGTAAAACCGAGTTGGAGCTTGTACCTCCCCATATATATGTATGGAGTGGAGTTTTCAACTTAAAAGAAACTTTGTGTTCCCAACAAGCTAGGTGAAGGACGGCTTTCACACACACTTAACTCTCAGAACTTAGCATGTGGAGAGACGTTCGTTCATCTAGCACAAAGGGAACGGGTTGCAGGAAAAACTTTTACTCTGGTTTCTCAGTCTGTTTCCTAGTGCCGGTTTTAACTTCCTGCAGTTTTCACTGTAAAACCGAGTTGGAGCTTGTACCTCCCCATATATATGTATGGAGTGGAGTTTGCAACTGAAAAGAAACTTTGTGTTCCCAACAAGCTAGGTGAAGGACGGCTTTCACACACACTTATCTCTCAGAACTGAGCATGTGGAGAGACGTTCGTTCATCTAGCACAAAGGGAACGGGTTGCAGGAGAAACTTTTACTCTGGTTTCTCAGTCTGTTTCCTAGTGCAGGTTTGAAGTTCCAGCTGTTTTCACTGTAAAACCGAGTTGGAGCTAGTACCTCCCCATATATATGTATGGAGTGGAGTTTACAACTGAAAAGAAACTTTATGTTCCCAAAAAGCTAGGTGAAGGACGGCTTTCACACACACACATCTCTCAGAACTGAGCATGTGGAGAGACGTTCGTTCATCTAGCCCAAAGGGAACAGGTTGCAGGAGAAACTTTTACTCTGGTTTCTCAGTCTGTTTCCTAGTGCCGGTTTAAAGTTCCTGCAGTTTTCACTGTAATACCTGGTTGGAGCTTGTACCTCCCCATATATATGTATGGAGTGGAGTTTGCAACTGAAAAGAAACTTTGTGTTCCCAACAAGCTAGGTGATGGACGGCTTTCACACACAGTTATCTCTCAGAACTGAGCATGTGGAGAGACGTTCGTTCATCTAGCACAAAGTAACGGGTTGCAGGAGAAACTTTTACTCTGGTTTCTCAGTCTGTTTCCTAGTTCCGGTTTGAAGTTCCTGCAGTTTTCACTGTAAAACCTGGTTGGAGCTTGTACCTCCCCATATATATGTATGGAGTGGAGTTTGCAACTGAAAAGAAACTTTGTGTTCCCAACAAGCTAGGTGAAGAACGGCTTTCACACACAGTTTTCTCTCAGAACTGAGCATGTGGAGAGACGTTCGTTCATCTAGCACAAAGGAACGGGTTGCAGGAGAAACTTTTACTCTGGTTTCTCAGTCTGTTTCCTAGTGCCGGTTTGATGTTCCTGCAGTGTTCACTGTAAAACCTGGTTGGAGCTTGTACCTCCCCATATATATGTATGGAGTGGAGTTTGCAACTGAAAAGAAACTTTGTGTTCCCAACAAGCTAGGTGAAGGACGGCTTTCACACACAGTTATCTCTCAGAACTGAGCATGTGGAGAGACGTTCGTTCATCTAGCAGAAAGGGAACGGGTTGCAGGAGAAACTTTTACTCTGGTTTCTCAGTCTGTTACCTAGTGCCGGTTTGAAGTTCCTGCAGTTTTCTCTGTAAAACCGATTTGGAGCTAGTACCTCCCCATATATATGTATGGAGTGGAGTTTGCAACTGAAAAGAAACTTTGTGTTCCCAACAAGCTAGGTGAAGTACGGCTTTCACAAACACTTATCTCTCAGAACTGAGCATGTGGAGAGACGTTCGTTCATCTAGCACAAAATGAACGGGTTGCAGGAGAAACTTTTACTCTGGTTTCTCAGTCTGTTTCCTAGTGCCGGTTTGAAGTTCCAGCATTTTTCACTGTAAAACCGAGTTGGAGCTAGTACCTCCCCATATATATGTATGGAGTGGAGTTTACAAATGAAAAGAACTTTATGTTCCCAAAAAGGTAGGTGAAGGACGGCATTCACACACACACATCTCTCAGAACTGAGCATGTGGAGAGACGTTCGTTCATCTAGCAGAAATGGAACGGGTTGCAGGAGAAACTTTTACTCTGGTTTCTCAGTCTGTTTCCTAGTGCCGGTTTGAAGTTCCTGCAGTTTTCACTGTAAAACCTGGTTGGAGCTTGTATCTCCCCATATATATGTATGGAGTGGATTTTGCATCTGAAAAGAAACTTTGTGTTCCCAACAAGCTAGGTGAAGGACGGCTTTCACACACACTTATCTCTCAGAACTGAGCATGTGGAGAGACGTTCGTTCATCTAGCACAAAGGAACGGGTTGCAGGAGAAACATTTACTCTGGTTTCTCAGTCTGTTTCCTAGTGCCGGTTTGAAGTTCCTGCAGTTTTCACTGTAAAACCTGGTTGGAGCTTGTACCTCCCCATATATATGTATGGAGTGGTGTTTGCAACTGAAAAGAAACTTTGTGTTCCCAACAAGCTAGGTGAAGGACGGCTTTCACACACACATATCTCTCAGAACTGAGCATGTGGAGAGAGGTTCGTTCATCTAGCACAAAGGGAAGGGGTTGCAGGAGAAACTTTTACTCTGGTTTCTCAGTCTGTTTCCTAGTGCCGGTTTGAAGTTCCTGCAGTTTTCACTGTAAAACCGATTTGGAGCTAGTACCTCCCAATATATGTATGTATGGAGTGGAGTTTGCAACTGAAAAGGAACTTTGTGTTCCCAACAAGCTAGGTGAAGGACGGCTTTCACACACACTTATCTCTCAGAACTGAGCATGTGGAGAAACGTTCGTTCATCTAGCACAAAGGGAACGGGTTGCAGGGGAAACTTTTACTCTGGTTTCTCAGTCTGTTTCCTAGTGCCGGTTTGAAGTTCCAGCAGTTTTCACTGTAAAACCGAGTTGGAGCTAGTACCTCACCATATATATGTATGGAGTGGAGATTGCAACTGAAAAGAAACTTTGTGTTCCCAACAAGCTAGGTGAAGGACGGCTTTCACACACACTTATCTCTCAGTACTGAGCATGTGGAGAGACGTTCGTTCATCTAGCACAAATGGAACGGGTTGCAGGAGAAACTTTTACTCTGGTTTTTCAGTCTGTTTCCTAGTGCCGGTTTGAAGTTCCAGCTGTTTTCACTGTAAAACCGAGTTGGAGCTAGTACCTCCCCATATATATGTATGGATTGGAGTTTGCAACTGAAAAGAAACTTTGTGTTCCCAACAAGCTATGTGAAGGACGGCTTTCACACACACTTATCTCTCAGAACTGAGCATGTGGAGAGACGTTCGTTCATCTAGCACAAAGGGAACGGGTTGGAGGAGAAACTTTTACTCTGGTTTCTCAGTCTGTTTCCTAGTGCCGGTTTGAAGTTCCTGCAGTTTTCACTGTAAAACCGATTTGGAGCTAGTACCTCCCCATATATATGTATGGAGTGGAGTTTGCAACTGAAAAGAACCTTTGTGTTCCCAACAAGCTAGGTGAAGGACAGCTTTCACACACCCTTATCTCTCAGAACTGAGCATGTGGAGAGACGTTCGTTCATCTAGCACAAAGGGAACGGGTTGCAGGAGAAACTTTTACTCTGGTTTCTCAGTCTGTTTCCTAGTGCCGGTTTGAAGTTCCAGCAGTTTGCACTGTAAAACCGAGTTGGAGCTTGTACCTCCCCATATATATGTATGGAGTGGAGTTTTCAACTTAAAAGAAACTTTGTGTTCCCAACAAGCTAGGTGAAGGACGGCTTTCACACACACTTAACTCTCAGAACTTAGCATGTGGAGAGACGTTCGTTCATCTAGCACAAAGGGAACGGGTTGCAGGAAAAACTTTTACTCTGGTTTCTCAGTCTGTTTCCTAGTGCCGGTTTTAACTTCCTGCAGTTTTCACTGTAAAACCGAGTTGGAGCTTGTACCTCCCCATATATATGTATGGAGTGGAGTTTGCAACTGAAAAGAAACTTTGTGTTCCCAACAAGCTAGGTGAAGGACGGCTTTCACACACACTTATCTCTCAGAACTGAGCATGTGGAGAGACGTTCGTTCATCTAGCACAAAGGGAACGGGTTGCAGGAGAAACTTTTACTCTGGTTTCTCAGTCTGTTTCCTAGTGCAGGTTTGAAGTTCCAGCTGTTTTCACTGTAAAACCGAGTTGGAGCTAGTACCTCCCCATATATATGTATGGAGTGGAGTTTACAACTGAAAAGAAACTTTATGTTCCCAAAAAGCTAGGTGAAGGACGGCTTTCACACACACACATCTCTCAGAACTGAGCATGTGGAGAGACGTTCGTTCATCTAGCCCAAAGGGAACAGGTTGCAGGAGAAACTTTTACTCTGGTTTCTCAGTCTGTTTCCTAGTGCCGGTTTAAAGTTCCTGCAGTTTTCACTGTAATACCTGGTTGGAGCTTGTACCTCCCCATATATATGTATGGAGTGGAGTTTGCAACTGAAAAGAAACTTTGTGTTCCCAACAAGCTAGGTGATGGACGGCTTTCACACACAGTTATCTCTCAGAACTGAGCATGTGGAGAGACGTTCGTTCATCTAGCACAAAGTAACGGGTTGCAGGAGAAACTTTTACTCTGGTTTCTCAGTCTGTTTCCTAGTTCCGGTTTGAAGTTCCTGCAGTTTTCACTGTAAAACCTGGTTGGAGCTTGTACCTCCCCATATATATGTATGGAGTGGAGTTTGCAACTGAAAAGAAACTTTGTGTTCCCAACAAGCTAGGTGAAGAACGGCTTTCACACACAGTTTTCTCTCAGAACTGAGCATGTGGAGAGACGTTCGTTCATCTAGCACAAAGGAACGGGTTGCAGGAGAAACTTTTACTCTGGTTTCTCAGTCTGTTTCCTAGTGCCGGTTTGATGTTCCTGCAGTGTTCACTGTAAAACCTGGTTGGAGCTTGTACCTCCCCATATATATGTATGGAGTGGAGTTTGCAACTGAAAAGAAACTTTGTGTTCCCAACAAGCTAGGTGAAGGACGGCTTTCACACACAGTTATCTCTCAGAACTGAGCATGTGGAGAGACGTTCGTTCATCTAGCAGAAAGGGAACGGGTTGCAGGAGAAACTTTTACTCTGGTTTCTCAGTCTGTTACCTAGTGCCGGTTTGAAGTTCCTGCAGTTTTCTCTGTAAAACCGATTTGGAGCTAGTACCTCCCCATATATATGTATGGAGTGGAGTTTGCAACTGAAAAGAAACTTTGTGTTCCCAACAAGCTAGGTGAAGTACGGCTTTCACAAACACTTATCTCTCAGAACTGAGCATGTGGAGAGACGTTCGTTCATCTAGCACAAAATGAACGGGTTGCAGGAGAAACTTTTACTCTGGTTTCTCAGTCTGTTTCCTAGTGCCGGTTTGAAGTTCCAGCATTTTTCACTGTAAAACCGAGTTGGAGCTAGTACCTCCCCATATATATGTATGGAGTGGAGTTTACAAATGAAAAGAACTTTATGTTCCCAAAAAGGTAGGTGAAGGACGGCATTCACACACACACATCTCTCAGAACTGAGCATGTGGAGAGACGTTCGTTCATCTAGCAGAAATGGAACGGGTTGCAGGAGAAACTTTTACTCTGGTTTCTCAGTCTGTTTCCTAGTGCCGGTTTGAAGTTCCTGCAGTTTTCACTGTAAAACCTGGTTGGAGCTTGTATCTCCCCATATATATGTATGGAGTGGATTTTGCATCTGAAAAGAAACTTTGTGTTCCCAACAAGCTAGGTGAAGGACGGCTTTCACACACACTTATCTCTCAGAACTGAGCATGTGGAGAGACGTTCGTTCATCTAGCAGAAAGGGAACGGGTTGCAGGGGAAACTTATACTCTGATTTCTCAGTCTGTTTCCTAGTGCCGGTTTGAAGTTCCTGCAGTTTTCACTGTAAAACCGATTTGGAGCTTGTACCTCCCCATATATATGTATGGAGTGGAGTTTGCAACTGAAAAGAAACTTTGTTTTCCCAACAAGCTAGGTGAAGGACGGCTTTCACACACACTTATCTCTCAGAACTGAGCATGTGGAGAGACGTTCGTTCATCTAGCACAAAGGGAACGGGTTGCAGGAGAAACTTTTACTCTGGTTTCTCAGTCTGTTTCCTAGTGCCGGTTTGAAGTTCCAGCAGTTTTCACTGTAAAACCGAGTTGGAGCTAGTACCTCCCCATATATATGTATGGAGTGGAGTTTGCAACTGAAAAGAAACTTTGTGTTCCCAACAAGCTAGGTGAAGGACGGCTTTCACACACACTTATCTCTCAGAACTGAGCATGTGGAGAGACGTTCGTTCATCTAGCACAAAGGGAACGGGTTGCAGGAGAAACTTTTACTCTGGTTTCTCAGTCTGTTTCCTAGTGCCGGTTTGAAGTTCCTGCAGTTTTCACTGTAAAACCGAGTTGGAGCTAGTACCTCCCCATATATATGTATGGAGTGGAGTTTGCAACTGAAAAGAAACTTTGTGTTCCCAACAAGCTAGGTGAAGGACGGCATTCACACACACTTATCTCTCAGAACTCAGCATGTGGAGAGACGTTCGTTCATCTAGCACAAAAGGAACGGGTTGCAGGAGAAACTTTTATTCTGGTTTCTCAGTCTGTTTCCTAGTGCCGGTTTGAAGTTCCTGCAGTTTTCACTGTAAAACCGAGTTGGAGCTAGTACCTCCCCATATATATGTATGGAGTGGAGTTTGCAACTGAAAAGAAACTTTGTGTTCCCAACAAGCTAGGTGAAGGACGGCTTTCACACACAGCTATCTCTCAGAAATGAGCATGTGGAGAGACGTTCGTTCATCTAGCACAAAGGGAACGGGTTGCAGGAGAAACTTTTACTCTGGTTTCTCAGTCTGTTTCCTAGTGCCGGTTTGAAGTTCCAGCAGTTTTCACTGTAAAACCGAGTTGGAGCTAGTACCTCCCCATATATATGTATGGAGTGGAGTTTACAAATGAAAAGAAACTTTATGTTCCCAAAAAGCTAGGTGAAGTACGGCTTTCACACACACACATCTCTCAGAACTGAGCATGTGGGGAGACGTTCGTTCATCTAGCACAAAGGGAACAGGTTGCAGGAGAAACTTTTACTCTGGTTTCTCAGTCTGTTTCCTAGTGCCGGTTTGAAGTTCCTGCAGTTTTCACGGTAAAACTTGGTTGGAGCTAGTACCTCCCCATATATATGTATGGAGTGGAGTTTGCAACTGAAAAGAACTTTGTGTTCCCAACAAGCTAGGTGAAGGACGGCTTTCACACACACTTATCTCTCAGAACTGAGCATGTGGAGAGACGTTCGTTCATCTAGCACAAAGGGAACAGGTTGCAGGAGAAACTTTTACTCTGGTTTCTCAGTCTGTTTCCTAGTGCCGGTTTGAAGTTCCTGCAGTTTTCACAGTAAAACTTGTTTGGAGCTAGTACCTCCCCATATATATGTATGGAGTGGAGTTTGCAACTGAAAAGAAACTTTGTGTTCCCAACAAGATAGGTGAAGGACGGCTTTCACACACACTTATCTCTCAGAACTGAGCATGTGGAGAGACGTTCGTTCATCTAGCACAAAGGGAACGGGTTGCAGGGAAACTTTTACTCTGGTTTCTCAGTCTGTTTCCTAGTGCCGGTTTGAAGTTCCTGCAGTTTTCACTGTAAAACCGATTTGGAGCTAGTACCTCCCCATATATATGTATGGAGTGGAGTTTGCAACTGAAAAGAAACTTTATGTTCCCAACAAGCTAGATGAAGGACGGCTTTCACACACACTTATCTCTCAGAACTGAGCATGTGGAGAGAAGTTCGTTCATCTAGCACAAAGGGAACGGGTTGCAGGAGAAACTTTTACTCTGGTTTCTCAGTCTGTTTCCTAGTGCCGGTTTGAAGTTCCAGCAGTTTTCACTGTAAAACCGAGTTGGAGCTTGTACCTCCCCATATATATGTATGGAGTGGGGTTTGCAACTGAAAAGAAACTTTGTGTTCCAAACAAGCTAGGTGAAGGACGGCTTTCACACACACTTATCTCTCAGAACTGAGCATGTGGAGAGACGTTCGTTCATCTAGCAGAAACGGAACGGGTTGCAGGAGAAACTTTTACTCTGGTTTCTCAGTCTGTTTCCTAGTGCCGGTTTGAAGTTCCTGCAGTATTCACTGTAAAACGGAGTTGGAGCTAGTACCTCCACATATATATGTATGGAGTGGAGTTTGCAACTGAAAAGAAACTTTGTGTTCCCAACAAGCTAGGTGAAGGACGGCTTTCACACACAGCTATCTCTCAGAAATGAGCATGTGGAGAGACATTCGTTCATCTAGCACAAAGGGAACGGTTTGCAGGAGAAACTTTTACTCTGGTTTCTCAGTCTGTTTCCTAGTGCCGGTTTGAAGTTCCTGCAGTTTTCACTGTAAAACCGATTTGGAGCTAGTACCTCCCCATATATATGTATGGAGTGGAGTTTGCAACTGAAAAGAAACTTTGTGTTCCCAACAAGCTAGGTGAATGACGGCTTTCACACACACTTATCTCTCAGAACTGAGCATGTGGAGAGACGTTCGTTCATGTAGCACAAAGGGAACGGGTTGCAGGAGAAACTTTTACTCTGGTTTCTCAGTCTGTTTCCTAGTGCCGGTTTGAAGTTCCAGCAGTTTTCACTGTAAAACCGAGTTGGAGCTAGTACCTCCCCATATATATGTATGGATTGGAGTTTGCAACTGAAAAGAAACTTTGTGTTCCCAACAAGATAGGTGAAGGACGGCTTTCACACACACTTATCTCTCAGAACTGAGCATGTGGAGAGACGTTCGTTCATCTAGCAGAAAGGGAACGGGTTGCAGGAGAAACTTTTACTCTGGTTTCTCAGTCTGTTTCCTAGTGCCGGTTTGAAGTTCCTGCAGTTTTCACTGTAAAACCGATTTGGAGCTAGTACCTCCCCATATATATGTATGGAGTGGAGTTTGCAACTGAAAAGGAACTTTGTGTTCCCAACAAGCTAGGTGAAGGACGGCTTTCACACACACTTATCTCTCAGAACTGAGCATGTGGAGAGACGTTCGTTCATCTAGCACAAAGGGAACAGGTTGCAGGAGAAACTTTTACTCTGGTTTCTCAGTCTGTTTCCTAGTGCCGGTTTGAAGTTCCTGCAGTTTTCACGGTAAAACTTGGTTGGAGCTAGTACCTCCCCATATATATGTATGGAGTGGAGTTTGCAACTGAAAAGAACTTTGTGTTCCCAACAAGCTAGGTGAAGGACGGCTTTCACACACACTTATCTCTCAGAACTGAGCATGTGGAGAGACGTTCGTTCATCTAGCACAAAGGGAACAGGTTGCAGGAGAAACTTTTACTCTGGTTTCTCAGTCTGTTTCCTAGTGCCGGTTTGAAGTTCCTGCAGTTTTCACAGTAAAACTTGTTTGGAGCTAGTACCTCCCCATATATATGTATGGAGTGGAGTTTGCAACTGAAAAGAAACTTTGTGTTCCCAACAAGATAGGTGAAGGACGGCTTTCACACACACTTATCTCTCAGAACTGAGCATGTGGAGAGACGTTCGTTCATCTAGCACAAAGGGAACGGGTTGCAGGAGAAACTTTTACTCTGGTTTCTCAGTCTGTTTCCTAGTGCCGGTTTGAAGTTCCTGCAGTTTTCACTGTAAAACCGATTTGGAGCTAGTACCTCCCCATATATATGTATGGAGTGGAGTTTGCAACTGAAAAGAAACTTTATGTTCCCAACAAGCTAGATGAAGGACGGCTTTCACACACACTTATCTCTCAGAACTGAGCATGTGGAGAGAAGTTCGTTCATCTAGCACAAAGGGAACGGGTTGCAGGAGAAACTTTTACTCTGGTTTCTCAGTCTGTTTCCTAGTGCCGGTTTGAAGTTCCAGCAGTTTTCACTGTAAAACCGAGTTGGAGCTTGTACCTACCCATATATATGTATGGAGTGGGGTTTGCAACTGAAAAGAAACTTTGTGTTCCAAACAAGCTAGGTGAAGGACGGCTTTCACACACACTTATCTCTCAGAACTGAGCATGTGGAGAGACGTTCGTTCATCTAGCAGAAACGGAACGGGTTGCAGGAGAAACTTTTACTCTGGTTTCTCAGTCTGTTTCCTAGTGCCGGTTTGAAGTTCCTGCAGTATTCACTGTAAAACGGAGTTGGAGCTAGTACTTCCACATATATATGTATGGAGTGGAGTTTGCAACTGAAAAGAAACTTTGTGTTCCCAACAAGCTAGGTGAAGGACGGCTTTCACACACAGCTATCTCTCAGAAATGAGCATGTGGAGAGACATTCGTTCATCTAGCACAAATGGAACGGGTTGCAGGAGAAACTTTTACTCTGGTTTCTCAGTCTGTTTCCTAGTGCCGGTTTGAAGTTCCTGCAGTTTTCACTGTAAAACCGATTTGGAGCTAGTACCTCCCCATATATATGTATGGAGTGGAGTTTGCAACTGAAAAGAAACTTTGTGTTCCCAACAAGCTAGGTGAATGACGGCTTTCACACACACTTATCTCTCAGAACTGAGCATGTGGAGAGACGTTCGTTCATGTAGCACAAAGGGAACGGGTTGCAGGAGAAACTTTTACTCTGGTTTCTCAGTCTGTTTCCTAGTGCCGGTTTGAAGTTCCAGCAGTTTTCACTGTAAAACCGAGTTGGAGCTAGTACCTCCCCATATATATGTATGGATTGGAGTTTGCAACTGAAAAGAAACTTTGTGTTCCCAACAAGATAGGTGAAGGACGGCTTTCACACACACTTATCTCTCAGAACTGAGCATGTGGAGAGACGTTCGTTCATCTAGCAGAAAGGGAACGGGTTGCAGGAGAAACTTTTACTCTGGTTTCTCAGTCTGTTTCCTAGTGCCGGTTTGAAGTTCCTGCAGTTTTCACTGTAAAACCGATTTGGAGCTAGTACCTCCCCATATATATGTATGGAGTGGAGTTTGCAACTGAAAAGAAACTTTGTGTTCCCAACAAGCTAGGTGAAGGACGGCTTTCACACACACTTATCTCTCAGAACTGAGCATGTGGAGAGACGTTCGTTCATCTAGCAGAAAGGGAACGGGTTGCAGGAGAAACTTTTACTCTGGTTTCTCAGTCTGTTTCCTAGTGCCGGTTTGAAGTTCCTGCAGTTTTCACTGTAAAACATATTTGGAGCTAGTACCTCCCCATATATATGTATGGAGTGGAGTTTGCAACTGAAAAGAAACTTCGTGTTCCCAACAAGCTAGGTGAAGGACGGATTTCACACACACTTATCTCTCAGAACTGAGCATGTGGAGAGACGTTCGTTCATCTAGCACAAAGGGAACGGGTTGCAGGAGGAACTTTTACTCTGGTTTCTCAGTCTGTTTCCTAGTGCCGGTTTTAAGTTCCTGCAGTTTTCACTGTAAAACCGATTTGGGGCTAGTATCTCCCCATATATATGTATGGAGTGGTGTTTGCAACTGAAAAGAAACTTTGTGTTCCCAACAATCTAGGTGAAGGACGGCTTTCACACACACTTATCTCCCAGAACTGAGCATGTGGAGAGACGTTCGTTCATCTAGCACAAAGGGAACGGGTTGCAGTAGAAACTTTTACTCAGGTTTCTCAGTCTGTTTCCTAGTGCCGGTTTGAAGTTCCAGCAGTTTTCACTGCAAAACCGAGTTGGAGCTAGTACCTCCCTATATATATGTATGGAGTGGAGTTTGCAACTGAAAAGAAACTTTGTGTTCCCAACAAGCTAGGTGAAGGACGGCTTTCACACACACTTATCTCTCAGAACTGAGCATGTGGAGAGACGTTCGTTCATGTAGCACAAAGGGATCGGGTTGCAGGGGAAACTTTTACTCTGGTTTCTCAGTCTGTTTCCTAGTGCCGGTTTGAAGTTCCAGCATTTTTCACTGTAAAACCGAGTTGGAGCTAGTACCTCCCCATATATATGTATGGAGTGGAGTTTACAAATGAAAAGAAACTTTATGTTCCCAAAAAGGTAGGTGAAGGACGGCTTTCACACACACACATCTCTCAGAACTGAGCATGTGGAGAGACGTTCGTTCATCTAGCACAAAGGGAACAGGTTGCAGGGAAACTTTTACTCTGGTTTCTCAGTCTGTTTCCTAGTGCCGGTTTGAAGTTCCTGCAGTTTACACTGTAAAACCTGGTTGGAGCTAGTATCTCCCCATATATATGTATGGAGTGGAGTTTGCAACTGAAAAGAAACTTTGTGTTCCCAACAAGCTAGGTGAAGGACGGCTTTCACACACACTTATCTCTCAGAACTGAGCATGTGGAGAGACGTTCGTTCATCTAGCAGAAAGGGAACGGGATGCATTAGAAACTTTTTCTCTGGTTTCTCAGTCTGTTTCCTAGTGCCGGTTTGAAGTTCCTGCAGTTTTCACTGTAAAACCGATTTGGGGCTAGTATCTCCCCATATATATGTATGGAGTGGAGTTTGCAACTGAAAAGAAACTTTGTGTTCCCAACAAGCTAGGTGAAGGACGGCTTTCACACACACTTATCTCTCAGAACTGAGCATGTGGAGAGACGTTCGTTCATCTAGCAGAAAGGGAACGGGATGCATTAGAAACTTTTTCTCTGGTTTCTCAGTCTGTTTCCTAGTGCCGGTTTGAAGTTCCTGCACTTTTCACTGTAAAACCGATTTGGGGCTAGTATCTCCCCATATATATGTATGGAGTGGTGTTTGCAACTGAAAAGAAACTTTGTGTTCCCAACAAGCTAGGTGAAGGACGGCTTTCACACACACTTATCTCCCAGAATTGAGCATGTGGAGAGACGTTCGTTCATCTAGCACAAAGGGAACGGGTTGCAGTAGAAACTTTTACTCAGGTTTCTCAGTCTGTTTCCTAGTGCCGGTTTGAAGTTCCAGCAGTTTTCACTGCAAAACCGAGTTGGAGCTAGTACCTCCCTATATATATGTATGGAGTGGAGTTTGCAACTGAAAAGAAACTTTGTGTTCCCAACAAGCTAGGTGAAGGACGGCTTTCACACACACTTATCTCTCAGAACTGAGCATGTGGAGAGACGTTCGTTCATGTAGCACAAAGGGATCGGTTTGCAGGGGAAACTTTTACTCTGGTTTCTCAGTCTGTTTCCTAGTGCCGGTTTGAAGTTCCAGCATTTTTCACTGTAAAACCGAGTTGGAGCTAGTACCTCCCCATATATATGTATGGAGTGGAGTTTACAAATGAAAAGAAACTTTATGTTCCCAAAAAGGTAGGTGAAGGACGGCTTTCACACACACACATCTCTCAGAACTGAGCATGTGGAGAGACGTTCGTTCATCTAGCACAAAGGGAACAGGTTGCAGGGAAACTTTTACTCTGGTTTCTCAGTCTGTTTCCTAGTGCCGGTTTGAAGTTCCTGCAGTTTACACTGTAAAACCTGGTTGGAGCTAGTATCTCCCATATATATGTATGGAGTGGAGTTTGCAACTGAAAAGAAACTTTGTGTTCCCAACAAGCTATTTGAAGGACGGCTTTCACACACACTTATCTCTCAGAACTGAGCATGTGGAGAGACGTTCGTTCATCTAGCACAAAGGGAACGGGTTGCAGGAGAAACTTTTACTCTGGTTTCTCAGTCTGTTTCCTAGTGCCGGTTTGAAGTTCAAGCAGTTTTCATTGTAAAACCGATTTGGAGCTAGTTCCTCCCCATATATATGTATGGAGTGGAGTTTGCAACTGAAAAGAAACTTTGTGTTCCCAACAAGCTAGGTGAAGGACGGCTTTCACACACACTTATCTCTCAGAACTGAGCATGTGGAGAGACGTTCGTTCATCTAGCAGAAAGGGAACGGGTTGCAGGAGAAACTTTTACTCTGGTTTCTCAGTCTGTTTCCTAGTGCCGGTTTGAAGTTCCTGCAGTTTTCACTGTAAAACAGACTTGGAGCTAGTACCTCCCCATATATATGTATGGAGTGGAGTTTGCAACTGAAAAGAAACTTCGTGTTCCCCACAAGCTAGGTGAAGGACGGCTTTCACACACACTTATCTCTCAGAACTGAGCATGTGGAGAGACGTTCGTTCATCTAGCACAAAGGGAACGGGTTGCAGGTGGAACTTTTACTCTGGTTTCTCAGTCTGTTTCCTAGTGCCGGTTTGAAGTTCCTGCAGTTTTCACTGTAAAACCGATTTGGAGCTAGTATCTCCCCATATATATGTATGGAGTGGAGTTTGCAACTGAAAAGAAACTTTGTGTTCCCAACAAGCTAGTTGAAGGACGGCTTTCACACACACTTATCTCCCAGAACTGAGCATGTGGAGAGACGTTCGTTCATCTAGCACAAAGGGAACGGGTTGCAGTAGAAACTTTTACTCAGTTTTCTCAGTCTGTTTCCTAGTGCCGGTTTGAAGTTCCAGCAGTTTTCACTGCAAAACCGAGTTGGAGCTTGTACCTCCCTATATATATGTATGGAGTGGAGTTTGCAACTGAAAAGAAACTTTGTGTTCCCAACAAGCTAGGTGAAGGACGGCTTTCACACACACTTATCTCTCAGAACTGAGCATGTGGAGAGACGTTCGTTCATGTAGCACAAAGGGATCGGGTTGCAGGAGAAACTTTTACTCTGGTTTCTCAGTCTGTTTCCTAGTGCCGGTTTGAAGTTCCAGCAGTTTTCACTGTAAAACCGAGTTGGAGCTAGTACCTCCCCATATATATGTATGGAGTGGAGTTTACAAATGAAAAGAAACTTTATGTTCCCAAAAGGGTAGGTGAAGGACGGCTTTCACACACACACATCTCTCAGAACTGAGCATGTGGAGAGACGTTCGTTCATCTAGCACAAAGGGAACAGGTTGCAGGAGAAACTTTTACTCTGGTTTCTCAGTCTGTTTCCTAGTGCCGGTTTGAAGTTCCTGCAGTTTTCACTGTAAAACCTGGTTGGAGCTAGTATCTCCCCATATATATGTATGGAGTGGAGTTTGCAACTGAAAAGAAACTTTGTGTTCCCAACAAGCTATGTTAAGGACGGCTTTCACACACACTTATCTCTCAGAACTGAGCATGTGGAGAGACGTTCGTTCATCTAGCACAAAGGGAACGGGTTGCAGGAGAAACTTTTTCTCTGGTTTCTCAGTCTGTTTCCTAGTGCCGGTTTGAATTTCCTGCAGTTTTCACTGTAAAACTGATTTGGAGCTAGTACCTCCCCATATATATGTATGGAGTGGAGTTTGCAACTGAATAGAAACTTTGTGTTCCCAACAAGCTAGGTGAAGGGCGGCTTTCACACACAGTTATCTCTCAGAACTGAGCATGTGGAGAGACGTTCGTTCATCTAGCAGAAAGGGAACGGTATGCAGGAGAAACTTATTCTCTGGTTTCTCAGTCTGTTTCCTAGTGCCGGTTTGAAGTTCCTGCTGTTTTCACTGTAAAACCGATTTGGAGCTAGTACCTCCCCATATATATTTATGGATTGGAGTTTGCAACTGAAAAGAAACTTTGTGTACCCAACAAGCTAGGTGAAGGACGGCTTTCACACACACTTATCTCTCAGAATTGAGCATGTGGAGAGCCGTTCGTTCATCTAGCACAAAGGGAACGGGTTGCAGGAGAAACTTATACTCTGGTTTCTCAGTCTGTTTCCTAGTGCCGGTTTGAATTTCCTGCAGTTTTCACTGTAAAACCTGGTTGGAGCTAGTACCTCCCCATATATATGTATGGAGTGGATTTTGCAACTGAAAAGAAACTGTGTTCCCAAAAAGCTAGGTGAAGGACGGCTTTCACACACACTTATCTCTCAGAACTTAGTATGTGGAGAGACGTTCGTTCATATAGCACAAAGGGAACGGTTTGCAGGGAAAATTTTACTCTGGTTTCTCAGTCTGTTTCCTAGTGCCTGTTTGAAGTTCCAGCAGTTTTCACTGCAAAACCGAGTTGGAGCTAGTACCTCCCTATATATATGTATGGAGTGGAGTTTGCAACTGAAAAGAAACTTTGTGTTCCCAACAAGCTAGGTGAAGGACGGCTTTCACACACACTTATCTCTCAGAACTGAGCATGTGGAGAGACGTTCGTTCATGTAGCACAAAGGGATCGGTTTGCAGGAGAAACTTTTACTTTGGTTTCTCAGACTGTTTCCTAGTGCCGGTTTGAAGTTCCAGCATTTTTCACTGTAAAACCGAGTTGGAGCTAGTACCTCCCCATATATATGTATGGAGTGGGGTTTACAAATGAAAAGAAACTTTATGTTCCCAAAAAGGTAGGTGAAGGACGGCTTAAACACACACACATCTCTCAGAACTGAGCATGTGGAGAGACGTTCGTTCATCTAGCACAAAGGGAACAGGTTGCAGGGAAACTTTTACTCTGGTTTCTCAGTCTGTTTCCTAGTGCCGGTTTGAAGTTCCTGCAGTTTACAATGTAAAACCTGGTTGGAACTAGTATCTCCCCATATATATGTATGGAGTGGAGTTTGCAACTGAAAAGAAACTTTGTGTTCCCAACAAGCTAGGTGAAGGACGGCTTTCACACACACTTATCTCTCAGAACTGAGCATGTGGAGAGACGTTCGTTCATCTAGGAGAAAGGGAACGGGTTGCAGGGGAAACTTTTTCTCTGGTTTCTCCCTCTGTTTCCTAGTGCCGGTTTGAATTTCCTGCAGTTTTCACTGTAAAACCGATTTGGAGCTAGAACCGCCCCATATATATGTATGGAGTGGAGTTTGCAACTGAATAGAAACTTTGTGTTCCCAACAAGCTAGGTGAAGGACGGCTTTCACACACAGTTACCTCTCAGAACTGAGCATGTGGAGAGACGTTCGTTCATCTAGCAGAAAGGGAACGGGATGCATTAGAAACTTTTTCTCTGGTTTCTCAGTCTGTTTCCTAGTGCCGGTTTGAAGTTCCTGCTGTTTTCACTGTAAAACCTGTTTGGAGCTAGTACCTCCCCATATATATGTATGGAGTGGAGTTTGCAACTGAAAAGAAACTTTGTGTTCCCAACAAGCTAGTTGAAGGACGGCTTTCACACACACTTATCTCTCAGAACTGAGCATGTTGAGAGACGTTCGTTCATCTAGCACAAAGGGAACGGATTGCAGGAGAAACTTTTACTCTGGTTTCTCAGTCTGTTTCCTAGTGCCGGTTTGAATTTCCTGCAGTTTTCACTGTAAAACCGAGTTGGAGCTAGTACCGCCCCATATATATGTATGGAGTGGAGTTTGCAACTGAAAAGAAACTTTGTGTTCCCAACAAGCTATTTGAAGGACGGCTTTCACACACACTTATCTCTCAGAACTGAGCATGTGGAGAGACGTTCGTTCATCTAGCAAAAAAGGGAACGGGTTGCAGGAGAAACTTTTAGTCTGGTTTCTCAGTCTGTTTCCTAGTGCCGGTTTGAAGTTCCAGCAGTTTTCACTGTAAAACCGATTTGGAGCTAGTACCTCCCCATATATATGTATGGAGAGGAGTTTGCAACTGAAAAGAAAATTTGTGTTCCCAACAAGCTAGGTGAAGGACGGCTTTCACATACACTTATCTCTCAGAACAGAGCATGTGGAGAGACGTTCGTTCATCTAGCAGAAAGGGAACGGGTTGCAGGAGAAACTTTTACTCTGGTTTCTCAGTCTGTTTCCTAGTGCCGGTTTGAAGTTCCTGCAGTTTTCACTGTAAAACAGACTTGGAGCTAGTACCTCCCCATATATATGTATGGAGTGGAGTTTGCAACTGAAAAGAAACTTCGTGTTCCCAACAAGCTAGGTGAAGGACGGCTTTCACACACACTTATCTCTCAGAACTGAGCATGTGGAGAGACGTTCGTTCATCTAGCACAAAGGGAACGGGTTGCAGGAGGAACTTTTACTCTGGTTTCTCAGTCTGTTTCCTAGTGCCGGTTTGAAGTTCCAGCTGTTTTCACTGTAAAACCGAGTTGGAGCTAGTACCTACCCATATATATGTATGGAGTTGAGTTTACAAATGAAAAGAAACTTTATGTTCCCAAAAGGGTAGGTGAAGGACGGCTTTCACACACACACATCTCTCAGAACTGAGCATGTGGAGAGACGTTCGTTCATCTAGCACAAAGGGAACAGGTTGCAGGAGAAACTTTTACTCTGGTTTCTCAGTCTGTTTCCTAGTGCCGGTTTGAAGTTCCTGCAGTTTTCACTGTAAAACCTGGTTGGAGCTAGTATCTCCCCATATATATGTATGGAGTGGAGTTTGCAACTGAAAAGAAACTTTGTGTTCCCAACAAGCTAGTTTAAGGACGGCTTTCACACACACTTATCTCTCAGAACTGAGCATGTGGAGAGACGTTCGTTCATCTAGCAGAAAGGGAACGGGTTGCAGGAGAAACTTTTTCTCTGGTTTCTCAGTCTGTTTCCTAGTGCCGGTTTGAATTTCCTGCAGTTTTCACTCTAAAACCGATTTAGAGCTAGTACCTCCCCATATATATGTATGGAGTGGAGTTTGCAACTGAATAGAAACTTTGTGTTCCCAACAAGCTAGGTGAAGGACGGCTTTCACACACAGTTATCTCTCAGAACTGAGCATGTGGAGAGACGTTCGTTCATCTAGCAGAAAGGGAACGGGATGCAGGAGAAACTTATTCTCTGGTTTCTCAGTCTGTTTCCTAGTGCCGGTTTGAAGTTCCTGCAGTTTTCACTGTAAAACCGATTTGGAGCTAGTACCTCCCCATATATATGTATGGAGTGGAGTTTGCAACTGAAAAGAAATTTTGTGTTCCCAACAAGCTAGTTGAAGGACGGCTTTCACACACACTTATCTCTCAGAACTGAGCATGTGGAGAGACGTTCGTTCATCTAGCACAAAGGGAACGTGTTGCAGGAGAAACTTTTACTCTGGTTTCTCAGTCTGTTTCCTAGTGCCGGTTTGAAGTTCCTGCAGTTTTCACTGTAAAACAGATTTGGAGCTAGTATCTCCCCATATATATGTATGGAGTGGAGTTTGCAACTGAAAAGAAACTTTGTGTTCCCAACAAGCTAGGTGAAGGACGGCTTTCACACACACTTATCTCTCAGAACTGAGCATGTGGAGAGACGTTCGTTCATCTAGCAGAAAGGGAACGGGTTGCAGGAGAAACTTATACTCTGGTTTCTCAGTCTGTTTCCTATTGCCGGTTTGAATTTCCTGCAGTTTTCACTGTAAAACCGAGTTGGAGCTAGTACCTCCCCATATATATGTATGGAGTGGAGTTTACAAATGAAAAGAAACTTTATGTTCCCAAAAGGGTAGGTGAAGGACGGCTTTCACACACACACATCTCTCAGAACTGAGCATGTGGAGAGACGTTCGTTCATCTAGCACAAAGGGAACAGGTTGCAGGAGAAACTTTTACTCTGGTTTCTCAGTCTGTTTCCTAGTGCCGGTTTGAAGTTCCTGCAGTTTTCACTGTAAAACCGATTTGGAGCTAGTACCTCCCCATATATATGTATGGAGTGGAGTTTGCAAATGAAAAGAAACTTTGTGTTCCCAACAAGCTAGTTGAAGGACGGCTTTCACACACACTTATCTCTCAGAACTGAGCATGTGGAGAGACGTTCGTTCATCTAGCACAAAGGGAACGTGTTGCAGGAGAAACTTTTACTCTGGTTTCTCAGTCTGTTTCCTAGTGCCGGTTTGAAGTTCCTGCAGTTTTCACTGTAAAACAGATTTGGAGCTAGTATCTCCCCATATATATGTATGGAGTGGAGTTTGCAACTGAAAAGAAACTTTGTGTTCCCAACAAGCTAGGTGAAGGACGGCTTTCACACACACTTATCTCTCAGAACTGAGCATGTGGAGAGACGTTCGTTCATCTAGCAGAAAGGGAACGGGTTGCAGGAGAAACTTATACTCTGGTTTCTCAGTCTGTTTCCTATTGCCGGTTTGAATTTCCTGCAGTTTTCACTGTAAAACCGAGTTGGAGCTAGTACCTCCCCATATATATGTATGGAGTGGAGTTTACAAATGAAAAGAAACTTTATGTTCCCAAAAGGGTAGGTGAAGGACGGCTTTCACACACACACATCTCTCAGAACTGAGCATGTGGAGAGACGTTCGTTCATCTAGCACAAAGGGAACAGGTTGCAGGAGAAACTTTTACTCTGGTTTCTCAGTCTGTTTCCTAGTGCCGGTTTGAAGTTCCTGCAGTTTTCACTGTAAAACCTGGTTGGAGCTAGTATCTCCCCATATATATGTATGGAGTGGAGTTTGCAACTGAAAAGAAACTTTGTGTTCCCAACAAGCTAGGTGAAGGACGGCTTTCACACACACTTATCTCTCAGAACTGAGCATGTGGAGAGACGTTCGTTCATGTAGCACAAAGGGATCGGGTTGCAGGAGAAACATTTACTCTGGTTTCTCAGTCTGTTTCCTAGTGCCGGTTTGAAGTTCCAGCAGTTTTCACTGTAAAACCGATTTGGAGCTAGTACCTCCCCATATATATGTATGGAGTGGAGTTTACAAATGAAAAGAAACTTTATGTTCCCAAAAGGGTAGGTGAAGGACGGCTTTCACACACACACATCTCTCAGAACTGAGCATGTGGAGAGACGTTCGTTCATCTAGCACAAAGGGAACAGGTTGCAGGAGAAACTTTTACTCTGGTTTCTCAGTCTGTTTCCTAGTGCCGGTTTGAAGTTCCTGCAGTTTTCACTGTAAAACCTGGTTGGAGCAAGTATCTCCCCATATATATGTATGGAGTGGAGTTTGCAACTGAAAAGAAACTTTGTGTTCCCAACAAACTAGGTTAAGGACGGCTTTCACACACACTTATCTCTCAGAACTGAGCATGTGGAGAGACGTTCGTTCATCTAGCACAAAGGGAACGGGTTGCAGGCGAAACTTTTTCTCTGGTTTCTCAGTCTGTTTCCTAGTGCCGGTTTGAATTTCCTGCAGTTTTCACTGTAAAACTGATTTGGAGCTAGTACCTCCCCATATATATGTATGGAGTGGAGTTTGCAACTGAATAGAAACTTTGTGTTCCCAACAAGATAGGTGAAGGACGGCTTTCACACACAGTTATCTCTCAGAACTGAGCATGTGGAGAGACGTTCGTTCATCTAGCAGAAAGGGAACGGGATGCAGGAGAAACTTATTCTCTGGTTTCTCAGTCTGTTTCCTAGTGCCGGTTTGAAGTTCCTGCTGTTTTCACTGTAAAACCGATTTGGAGCTAGTACCTCCCCATATATATGTATGGAGTGGAGTTTGCAACTGAAAAGAAACTTTGTGTACCCAACAAGCTAGGTGAAGGACGGCTTTCACACACACTTATCTCTCAGAACTTAGTATGTGGAGAGACGTTCGTTCATATAGCACAAAGGGAACGGTTTGCAGGGAAACTTTTACTCTGGTTTCTCAGTCTGTTTCCTAGTGCCGGTTTGAATTTCCTGCAGTTTTCACTGTAAAACCGATTTAGAGGTAGTACCTCCCCATATATATGTATGGAGTGGAGTTTGCAACTGAATAGAAACTTTGTGTTCCCAACAAGCTAGGTGAAGGACGGCTTTCACACACAGTTATCTCTCAGAACTGAGCATGTGGAGAGACGTTCGTTCATCTAGCAGAAAGGGAACGGGATGCAGGAGAAACTTATTCTCTGGTTTCTCAGTCTGTTTCCTAGTGCCGGTTTGAAGTTCCTGCTGTTTTCACTGTAAAACCGATTTGGAGCTAGTACCTCCCCATATATATGTATGGAGTGGAGTTTGCAACTGAAAAGAAACTTTGTGTTCCCAACAAGCTAGTTGAAGGACGGCTTTCACACACACTTTTCTCTCAGAACTGAGCATGTGGAGAGACGTTCGTTCATCTAGCACAAAGGGAACGTGTTGCAGGAGAAACTTTTACTCTGGTTTCTCAGTCTGTTTCCTAGTGCCGGTTTGAAGTTCCTGCAGTTTTCACTGTAAAACCTGGTTGGAGCTAGTATCTCCCCATATATATGTATGGAGTGGAGTTTGCAACTGAAAAGAAACTTTGTGTTCCCAACAAGCTAGGTGAAGGACGGCTTTCACACACACTTATCTCTCAGAACTGAGCATGTGGAGAGACGTTCGTTCATCTAGCAGAAAGGGAACGGGTTGCAGGAGAAACTTATACTCTGGTTTCTCAGTCTGTTTCCTATTGCCGGTTTGAATTTCCTGCAGTTTTCACTGTAAAACCGAGTTGGAGCTAGTACCTCCCCATATATATGTATGGAGTGGAGTTTACAAATGAAAAGAAACTTTATGTTCCCAAAAGGGTAGGTGAAGGACGGCTTTCACACACACACATCTCTCAGAACTGAGCATGTGGAGAGACGTTCGTTCATCTAGCACAAAGGGAACAGGTTGCAGGAGAAACTTTTACTCTGGTTTCTCAGTCTGTTTCCTAGTGCCGGTTTGAAGTTCCTGCAGTTTTCACTGTAAAACCTGGTTGGAGCAAGTATCTCCCCATATATATGTATGGAGTGGAGTTTGCAACTGAAAAGAAACTTTGTGTTCCCAACAAGCTAGGTTAAGGACGGCTTTCACACACACTTATCTCTCAGAACTGAGCATGTGGAGAGACGTTCGTTCATCTAGCACAAAGGGAACGGGTTGCAGGAGAAACTTTTTCTCTGGTTTCTCAGTCTGTTTCCTAGTGCCGGTTTGAATTTCCTGCAGTTTTCACTGTAAAACTGATTTGGAGCTAGTACCTCCCCATATATATGTATGGAGTGGAGTTTGCAACTGAATAGAAACTTTGTGTTCCCAACAAGATAGGTGAAGGACGGCTTTCACACACAGTTATCTCTCAGAACTGAGCATGTGGAGAGACGTTCGTTCATCTAGCAGAAAGGGAACGGGATGCAGGAGAAACTTATTCTCTGGTTTCTCAGTCTGTTTCCTAGTGCCGGTTTGAAGTTCCTGCTGTTTTCATTGTAAAACCGATTTGGAGCTAGTACCTCCCCATATATATGTATGGAGTGGAGTTTGCAACTGAAAAGAAACTTTGTTTACCCAACAAGCTAGGTGAAGGACGGCTTTCACACACACTTATCTCTCAGAATTCAGCATGTGGAGAGCCGTTCGTTCATCTAGCACAAAGGGAACGGGTTGCAGGAGAAACTTATACTCTGGTTTCTCAGTCTGTTTCCTAGTGCCGGTTTGAATTTCCTGCAGTTTTCACTGTAAAACCTGGTTGGAGCTAGTACCTCCCCATACATATGTATGGAGTGGATTTTGCAACTGAAAAGAAACTGTGTTCCCAACAAGCTAGGTTAAGGACGGCTTTCACACACACTTATCTCTCAGAACTTAGTATGTGGAGAGACGTTCGTTCATATAGCACAAAGGGAACGGTTTGCAGGGAAACTTTTACTCTGGTTTCTCAGTCTGTTTCCTAGTGCCGGTTTGAAGTTCCAGCAGTTTTCACTGCAAAACCGAGTTGGAGCTAGTACCTCCCTATATATATGTATGGAGTGGAGTTTGCAACTGAAAAGAAACTTTGTGTTCCCAACAAGCTAGGTGAAGGACGGCTTTCACACACACTTATATCTCAGAACTGAGCATGTGGAGAGACGTTCGTTCATGTAGCACAAAGGGATCGGGTTGCAGGAGAAACTTTTACTCTGGTTTCTCAGTCTGTTTCCTAGTGCCGGTTTGAAGTTCCAGCATTTTTCACTGTAAAACCGAGTTGGAGCTAGTACCTCCCCATATATATGTATGGAGTGGGGTTTACAAATGAAAAGAAACTTTATGTTCCCAAAAAGGTAGGTGAAGGACGGCTTTCACACACACACATCTCTCAGAACTGAGCATGTGGAGAGACGTTCGTTCATCTAGCACAAAGGGAACAGGTTGCAGGGAAACTTTTACTCTGGTTTCTCAGTCTGTTTCCTAGTGCCGGTTTGAAGTTCCTGCAGTTTACAATGTAAAACCTGGTTGGAACTAGTATCTCCCCATATATATGTATGGAGTGGAGTTTGCAACTGAAAAGAAACTTTGTGTTCCCAACAAGCTAGGTGAAGGACGGCTTTCACACACACTTATCTCTCAGAACTGAGCATGTGGAGAGACGTTCGTTCATCTAGGAGAAAGGGAACGGGTTGCAGGGGAAACTTTTTCTCTGGTTTCTCCCTCTGTTTCCTAGTGCCGGTTTGAATTTCCTGCAGTTTTCACTGTAAAACCGATTTGGAGCTAGAACCGCCCCATATATATGTATGGATTGGAGTTTGCAACTGAATAGAAACTTTGTGTTCCCAACAAGCTAGGTGAAGGACGGCTTTCACACACAGTTACCTCTCAGAACTGAGCATGTGGAGAGACGTTCGTTCATCTAGCAGAAAGGGAACGGGATGCATTAGAAACTTTTTCTCTGGTTTCTCAGTCTGTTTCCTAGTGCCGGTTTGAAGTTCCTGCTGTTTTCACTGTAAAACCTGTTTGGAGCTAGTACCTCCCCATATATATGTATGGAGTGGAGTTTGCAACTGAAAAGAAACTTTGTGTTCCCAACAAGCTAGTTGAAGGACGGCTTTCACACACACTTATCTCTCAGAACTGAGCATGTAGAGAGACGTTCGTTCATCTAGCACAAAGGGAACGGATTGCAGGAGAAACTTTTACTCTGGTTTCTCAGTCTGTTTCCTAGTGCCGGTTTGAATTTCCTGCAGTTTTCACTGTAAAACCGAGTTGGAGCTAGTACCGCCCCATATATATGTATGGAGTGGAGTTTGCAACTGAAAAGAAACTTTGTGTTCCCAACAAGCTATTTGAAGGACGGCTTTCACACACACTTATCTCTCAGAACTGAGCATGTGGAGAGACGTTCGTTCATCTAGCAAAAAAGGGAACGGGTTGCAGGAGAAACTTTTAGTCTGGTTTCTCAGTCTGTTTCCTAGTGCCGGTTTGAAGTTCCAGCAGTTTTCACTGTAAAACCGATTTGGAGCTAGTACCTCCCCATATATATGTATGGAGAGGAGTTTGCAACTGAAAAGAAAATTTGTGTTCCCAACAAGCTAGGTGAAGGACGGCTTTCACATACACTTATCTCTCAGAACTGAGCATGTGGAGAGACGTTCGTTCATCTAGCAGAAAGGGAACGGGTTGCAGGAGAAACTTTTACTCTGGTTTCTCAGTCTGTTTCCTAGTGCCGGTTTGAAGTTCCTGCAGTTTTCACTGTAAAACAGACTTGGAGCTAGTACCTCCCCATATATATGTATGGAGTGGAGTTTGCAACTGAAAAGAAACTTTGTGTTCCCAACAAGCTAGGTGAAGGACGGCTTTCACACACACTTATCTCTCAGAACTGAGCATGTGGAGAGACGTTCGTTCATCTAGCACAAAGGGAACGGGTTGCAGGAGGAACTTTTACTCTGGTTTCTCAGTCTGTTTCCTAGTGCCGGTTTGAAGTTCCAGCTGTTTTCACTGTAAAACCGAGTTGGAGCTAGTACCTACCCATATATATGTATGGAGTGGAGTTTACAAATGAAAAGAAACTTTATGTTCCCAAAAGGGTAGGTGAAGGACGGCTTTCACACACACACATCTCTCAGAACTGAGCATGTGGAGAGACGTTCGTTCATCTAGCACAAAGGGAACAGGTTGCAGGAGAAACTTTTACTCTGGTTTCTCAGTCTGTTTCCTAGTGCCGGTTTGAAGTTCCTGCAGTTTTCACTGTAAAACCTGGTTGGAGCTAGTATCTCCCCATATATATGTATGGAGTGGAGTTTGCAACTGAAAAGAAACTTTGTGTTCCCAACAAGCTAGTTTAAGGACGGCTTTCACACACACTTATCTCTCAGAACTGAGCATGTGGAGAGACGTTCGTTCATCTAGCAGAAAGGGAACGGGTTGCAGGAGAAACTTTTTCTCTGGTTTCTCAGTCTGTTTCCTAGTGCCGGTTTGAATTTCCTGCAGTTTTCACTCTAAAACCGATTTAGAGCTAGTACCTCCCCATATATATGTATGGAGTGGAGTTTGCAACTGAATAGAAACTTTGTGTTCCCAACAAGCTAGGTGAAGGACGGCTTTCACACACAGTTATCTCTCAGAACTGAGCATGTGGAGAGACGTTCGTTCATCTAGCAGAAAGGGAACGGGATGCAGGAGAAACTTATTCTCTGGTTTCTCAGTCTGTTTCCTAGTGCCGGTTTGAAGTTCCAGCAGTTTTCACTGTAAAACCGATTTGGAGCTAGTACCTCCCCATATATATGTATGGAGTGGAGTTTGCAACTGAAAAGAAACTTTGTGTTCCCAACAAGCTAGTTGAAGGACGGCTTTCACACACACTTATCTCTCAGAACTGAGCATGTGGAGAGACGTTCGTTCATCTAGCACAAAGGGAACGTGTTGCAGGAGAAACTTTTACTCTGGTTTCTCAGTCTGTTTCCTAGTGCCGGTTTGAAGTTCCTGCAGTTTTCACTGTAAAACAGATTTGGAGCTAGTATCTCCCCATATATATGTATGGAGTGGAGTTTGCAACTGAAAAGAAACTTTGTGTTCCCAACAAGCTAGGTGAAGGACGGCTTTCACACACACTTATCTCTCAGAACTGAGCATGTGGAGAGACGTTCGTTCATCTAGCAGAAAGGGAACGGGTTGCAGGAGAAACTTATACTCTGGTTTCTCAGTCTGTTTCCTATTGCCGGTTTGAATTTCCTGCAGTTTTCACTGTAAAACCGAGTTGGAGCTAGTACCTCCCCATATATATGTATGGAGTGGAGTTTACAAATGAAAAGAAACTTTATGTTCCCAAAAGGGTAGGTGAAGGACGGCTTTCACACACACACATCTCTCAGAACTGAGCATGTGGAGAGACGTTCGTTCATCTAGCACAAAGGGAACAGGTTGCAGGAGAAACTTTTACTCTGGTTTCTCAGTCTGTTTCCTAGTGCCGGTTTGAAGTTCCTGCAGTTTTCACTGTAAAACCGATTTGGAGCTAGTACCTCCCCATATATATGTATGGAGTGGAGTTTGCAAATGAAAAGAAACTTTGTGTTCCCAACAAGCTAGTTGAAGGACGGCTTTCACACACACTTATCTCTCAGAACTGAGCATGTGGAGAGACGTTCGTTCATCTAGCACAAAGGGAACGTGTTGCAGGAGAAACTTTTACTCTGGTTTCTCAGTCTGTTTCCTAGTGCCGGTTTGAAGTTCCTGCAGTTTTCACTGTAAAACAGATTTGGAGCTAGTATCTCCCCATATATATGTATGGAGTGGAGTTTGCAACTGAAAAGAAACTTTGTGTTCCCAACAAGCTAGGTGAAGGACGGCTTTCACACACACTTATCTCTCAGAACTGAGCATGTGGAGAGACGTTCGTTCATCTAGCAGAAAGGGAACGGGTTGCAGGAGAAACTTATACTCTGGTTTCTCAGTCTGTTTCCTATTGCCGGTTTGAATTTCCTGCAGTTTTCACTGTAAAACCGAGTTGGAGCTAGTACCTCCCCATATATATGTATGGAGTGGAGTTTACAAATGAAAAGAAACTTTATGTTCCCAAAAGGGTAGGTGAAGGACGGCTTTCACACACACACATCTCTCAGAACTGAGCATGTGGAGAGACGTTCGTTCATCTAGCACAAAGGGAACAGGTTGCAGGAGAAACTTTTACTCTGGTTTCTCAGTCTGTTTCCTAGTGCCGGTTTGAAGTTCCTGCAGTTTTCACTGTAAAACCTGGTTGGAGCTAGTATCTCCCCATATATATGTATGGAGTGGAGTTTGCAACTGAAAAGAAACTTTGTGTTCCCAACAAGCTAGGTGAAGGACGGCTTTCACACACACTTATCTCTCAGAACTGAGCATGTGGAGAGACGTTCGTTCATGTAGCACAAAGGGATCGGGTTGCAGGAGAAACATTTACTCTGGTTTCTCAGTCTGTTTCCTAGTGCCGGTTTGAAGTTCCAGCAGTTTTCACTGTAAAACCGATTTGGAGCTAGTACCTCCCCATATATATGTATGGAGTGGAGTTTACAAATGAAAAGAAACTTTATGTTCCCAAAAGGGTAGGTGAAGGACGGCTTTCACACACACACATCTCTCAGAACTGAGCATGTGGAGAGACGTTCGTTCATCTAGCACAAAGGGAACAGGTTGCAGGAGAAACTTTTACTCTGGTTTCTCAGTCTGTTTCCTAGTGCCGGTTTGAAGTTCCTGCAGTTTTCACTGTAAAACCTGGTTGGAGCAAGTATCTCCCCATATATATGTATGGAGTGGAGTTTGCAACTGAAAAGAAACTTTGTGTTCCCAACAAACTAGGTTAAGGACGGCTTTCACACACACTTATCTCTCAGAACTGAGCATGTGGAGAGACGTTCGTTCATCTAGCACAAAGGGAACGGGTTGCAGGAGAAACTTTTTCTCTGGTTTCTCAGTCTGTTTCCTAGTGCCGGTTTGAATTTCCTGCAGTTTTCACTGTAAAACTGATTTGGAGCTAGTACCTCCCCATATATATGTATGGAGTGGAGTTTGCAACTGAATAGAAACTTTGTGTTCCCAACAAGATAGGTGAAGGACGGCTTTCACACACAGTTATCTCTCAGAACTGAGCATGTGGAGAGACGTTCGTTCATCTAGCACAAAGGGAACGGGATGCAGGAGAAACTTATTCTCTGGTTTCTCAGTCTGTTTCCTAGTGCCGGTTTGAAGTTCCTGCTGTTTTCACTGTAAAACCGATTTGGAGCTAGTACCTCCCCATATATATGTATGGAGTGGAGTTTGCAACTGAAAAGAAACTTTGTGTACCCAACAAGCTAGGTGAAGGACGGCTTTCACACACACTTATCTCTCAGAACTTAGTATGTGGAGAGACGTTCGTTCATATAGCACAAAGGGAACGGTTTGCAGGGAAACTTTTACTCTGGTTTCTCAGTCTGTTTCCTAGTGCCGGTTTGAATTTCCTGCAGTTTTCACTGTAAAACCGATTTAGAGGTAGTACCTCCCCATATATATGTATGGAGTGGAGTTTGCAAATGAAAAGAAACTTTGTGTTCCCAACAAGCTAGGTGAAGGACGGCTTTCACACACAGTTATCTCTCAGAACTGAGCATGTGGAGAGACGTTCGTTCATCTAGCAGAAAGGGAACGGGATGCAGGAGAAACTTATTCTCTGGTTTCTCAGTCTGTTTCCTAGTGCCGGTTTGAAGTTCCTGCTGTTTTCACTGTAAAACCGATTTGGAGCTAGTACCTCCCCATATATATGTATGGAGTGGAGTTTGCAACTGAAAAGAAACTTTGTGTTCCCAACAAGCTAGTTGAAGGACGGCTTTCACACACACTTTTCTCTCAGAACTGAGCATGTGGAGAGACGTTCGTTCATCTAGCACAAAGGGAACGTGTTGCAGGAGAAACTTTTACTCTGGTTTCTCAGTCTGTTTCCTAGTGCCGGTTTGAAGTTCCTGCAGTTTTCACTGTAAAACCTGGTTGGAGCTAGTATCTCCCCATATATATGTATGGAGTGGAGTTTGCAACTGAAAAGAAACTTTGTGTTCCCAACAAGCTAGGTGAAGGACGGCTTTCACACACACTTATCTCTCAGAACTGAGCATGTGGAGAGACGTTCGTTCATCTAGCAGAAAGGGAACGGGTTGCAGGAGAAACTTATACTCTGGTTTCTCAGTCTGTTTCCTATTGCCGGTTTGAATTTCCTGCAGTTTTCACTGTAAAACCGAGTTGGAGCTAGTACCTCCCCATATATATGTATGGAGTGGAGTTTACAAATGAAAAGAAACTTTATGTTCCCAAAAGGGTAGGTGAAGGACGGCTTTCACACACACACATCTCTCAGAACTGAGCATGTGGAGAGACGTTCGTTCATCTAGCACAAAGGGAACAGGTTGCAGGAGAAACTTTTACTCTGGTTTCTCAGTCTGTTTCCTAGTGCCGGTTTGAAGTTCCTGCAGTTTTCACTGTAAAACCTGGTTGGAGCAAGTATCTCCCCATATATATGTATGGAGTGGAGTTTGCAACTGAAAAGAAACTTTGTGTTCCCAACAAGCTAGGTTAAGGACGGCTTTCACACACACTTATCTCTCAGAACTGAGCATGTGGAGAGACGTTCGTTCATCTAGCACAAAGGGAACGGGTTGCAGGAGAAACTTTTTCTCTGGTTTCTCAGTCTGTTTCCTAGTGCCGGTTTGATTTTCCTGCAGTTTTCACTGTAAAACTGATTTGGAGCTAGTACCTCCCCATATATATGTATGGAGTGGAGTTTGCAACTGAATAGAAACTTTGTGTTCCCAACAAGATAGGTGAAGGACGGCTTTCACACACAGTTATCTCTCAGAACTGAGCATGTGGAGAGACGTTCGTTCATCTAGCAGAAAGGGAACGGGATGCAGGAGAAACTTATTCTCTGGTTTCTCAGTCTGTTTCCTAGTGCCGGTTTGAAGTTCCTGCTGTTTTCATTGTAAAACCGATTTGGAGCTAGTACCTCCCCATATATATGTATGGAGTGGAGTTTGCAACTGAAAAGAAACTTTGTGTACCCAACAAGCTAGGTGAAGGACGGCTTTCACACACAATTATCTCTCAGAATTCAGCATGTGGAGAGCCGTTCGTTCATCTAGCACAAAGGGAACGGGTTGCAGGAGAAACTTATACTCTGGTTTCTCAGTCTGTTTCCTAGTGCCGGTTTGAATTTCCTGCAGTTTTCACTGTAAAACCTGGTTGGAGCTAGTACCTCCCCATACATATGTATGGAGTGGATATTGCAACTGAAAAGAAACTGTGTTCCCAACAAGCTAGGTGAAGGACGGCTTTCACACACACTTATCTCTCAGAACTTAGTATGTGGAGAGACGTTCGTTCATATAGCACAAAGGGAACGGTTTGCAGGGAAACTTTTACTCTGGTTTCTCAGTCTGTTTCCTAGTGCCGGTTTGAAGTTCCAGCAGTTTTCACTGCAAAACCGAGTTGGAGCTAGTACCTCCCTATATATATGTATGGAGTGGAGTTTGCAACTGAAAAGAAACTTTGTGTTCCCAACAAGCTAGGTGAAGGACGGCTTTCACACACACTTATATCTCAGAACTGAGCATGTGGAGAGACGTTCGTTCATGTAGCACAAAGGGATCGGGTTGCAGGAGAAACTTTTACTCTGGTTTCTCAGTCTGTTTCCTAGTGCCGGTTTGAAGTTCCAGCATTTTTCACTGTAAAACCGAGTTGGAGCTAGTACCTCCCCATATATATGTATGGAGTGGGGTTTACAAATGAAAAGAAACTTTATGTTCCCAAAAAGGTAGGTGAAGGACGGCTTTCACACACACACATCTCTCAGAACTGAGCATGTGGAGAGACGTTCGTTCATCTAGCACAAAGGGAACAGGTTGCAGGGAAACTTTTACTCTGGTTTCTCAGTCTGTTTCCTAGTGCCGTTTTGAAGTTCCTGCAGTTTACACTGTAAAACCTGGTTGGAGCTTGTATCTCCCCATATATATGTATGGAGTGGAGTTTGCAACTGAAAAGAAACTTTGTGTTCCCAACAAGCTAGGTGAAGGACGGCTTTCACACACACTTATCTCTCAGAACTGAGCATGTGGAGAGACGTTCGTTCATCTAGCACAAAGGGAACGGGTTGCAGGAGAAACTTTTTCTCTGGTTTCTCAGTCTGTTTCCTAGTGCCGGTTTGAATTTCCTGCAGTTTTCACTGTAAAACTGATTTGGAGCTAGTACCTCCCCATATATATGTATGGAGTGGAGTTTGCAACTGAATAGAAACTTTGTGTTCCCAACAAGATAGGTGAAGGACGGCTTTCACACACAGTTATCTCTCAGAACTGAGCATGTGGAGAGACGTTCGTTCATCTAGCAGAAAGGGAACGGGATGCAGGAGAAACTTATTCTCTGGTTTCTCAGTCTGTTTCCTAGTGCCGGTTTGAAGTTCCTGCTGTTTTCATTGTAAAACCGATTTGGAGCTAGTACCTCCCCATATATATGTATGGAGTGGAGTTTGCAACTGAAAAGAAACTTTGTGTACCCAACAAGCTAGGTGAAGGACGGCTTTCACACACACTTATCTCTCAGAATTCAGCATGTGGAGAGCCGTTCGTTCATCTAGCACAAAGGGAACGGGTTGCAGGAGAAACTTATACTCTGGTTTCTCAGTCTGTTTCCTAGTGCCGGTTTGAATTTCCTGCAGTTTTCACTGTAAAACCTGGTTGGAGCTAGTACCTCCCCATACATATGTATGGAGTGGATTTTGCAACTGAAAAGACACTGTGTTCCCAACAAGCTAGGTGAAGGACGGCTTTCACACACACTTATCTCTCAGAACTTAGTATGTGGAGAGACGTTCGTTCATATAGCACAAAGGGAACGGTTTGCAGGGAAACTTTTACTCTGGTTTCTCAGTCTGTTTCCTAGTGCCGGTTTGAAGTTCCAGCAGTTTTCACTGCAAAACCGAGTTGGAGCTAGTACCTCCCTATATATATGTATGGAGTGGAGTTTGCAACTGAAAAGAAACTTTGTGTTCCCAACAAGCTAGGTGAAGGACGGCTTTCACACACACTTATATCTCAGAACTGAGCATGTGGAGAGACGTTCGTTCATGTAGCACAAAGGGATCGGGTTGCAGGAGAAACTTTTACTCTGGTTTCTCAGTCTGTTTCCTAGTGCCGGTTTGAAGTTCCAGCATTTTTCACTGTAAAACCGAGTTGGAGCTAGTACCTCCCCATATATATGTATGGAGTGGGGTTTACAAATGAAAAGAAACTTTATGTTCCCAAAAAGGTAGGTGAAGGACGGCTTTCACACACACATATCTCTCAGAACTGAGCATGTGGAGAGACGTTCGTTCATCTAGCACAAATGGAACAGGTTGCAGGGAAACTTTTACTCTGGTTTCTCAGTCTGTTTCCTAGTGCCGTTTTGAAGTTCCTGCAGTTTACACTGTAAAACCTGGTTGGAGCTAGTATCTCCCCATATATATGTATGGAGTGGAGTTTGCAACTGAAAAGAAACTTTGTGTTCCCAACAAGCTAGGTGAAGGACGGCTTTCACACACACTTATCTCTCAGAACTGAGCATGTGGAGAGACGTTCGTTCATCTAGGAGAAAGGGAACGGGTTGCAGGAGAAACTTTTTCTCTGGTTTCTCAGTTTGTTTCCTAGTGCCGGTTTGAATTTCCTGCAGTTTTCACTGTAAAACCGATTTGGAGCTAGTACCGCCCCATATATATGTATGGAGTGGAGTTTGCAACTGAATAGAAACTTTGTGTTCCCAACAAGCTAGGTGAAGGACGGCTTTCACACACAGTTACCTCTCAGAACTGAGCATGTGGAGAGACGTTCGTTCATCTAGCAGAAAGGGAACGGTATGCATTAGAAACTTTTTCTCTGGTTTCTCAGTCTGTTTCCTAGTGCCGGTTTGAAGTTCCTGCAGTTTTCACTGTAAAACCTTGTTGGAGCTAGTATCTCCCCATATATATGTATGGAGTGGAGTTTGCAACTGAAAAGAAACTTTGTGTTCCCAACAAGCTAGTTTAAGGACGGCTTTCACACACACTTATCTCTCAGAACTGAGCATGTGGAGAGACGTTCGTTCATCTAGCAGAAAGGGAACGGGTTGCAGGAGAAACTTTTTCTCTGGTTTCTCAGTCTGTTTCCTAGTGCCGGTTTGAATTTCCTGCAGTTTTCACTGTAAAACCGATTTAGAGCTTGTACCTCCCCATATATATGTATGGAGTGGAGTTTGCAACTGAATAGAAACTTTGTGTTCCCAACAAGCTAGGTGAAGGACGGCTTTCACACACAGTTATCTCTCAGAACTGAGCATGTGGAGAGACGTTCGTTCATCTAGCAGAAAGGGAACGGGATGCAGGAGAAACTTATTCTCTGGTTTCTCAGTCTGTTTCCTAGTGCCGGTTTGAAGTTCGTGCTGTTTTCACTGTAAAACCGATTTGGAGCTAGTACCTCCCCATATATATGTGGAGTGGAGTTTGCAACTGAAAAGAAACTTTGTGTTCCCAACAAGCTAGTTGAAGGACGGCTTTCACACACATTTATCTCTCAGAACTGAGCATGTGGAGAGACGTTCGTTCATCTAGCACAAAGGGAACGTGTTGCAGGAGAAAATTTTACTCTGGTTTCTCAGTCTGTTTCCTAGTGCCGGTTTGAAGTTCCTGCAGTTTTCACTGTAAAACAGATTTGGAGCTAGTATCTCCCCATATATATGTATGGAGTGGAGTTTGCAACTGAAAAGAAAGTTTGTGTTCCCAACAAGCTAGGTGAAGGACGGCTTTCACACACACTTATCTCTCAGAACTGAGCATGTGGAGAGACGTTCGTTCATCTAGCAGAAAGGGAACGGGTTGCAGGAGAAACTTATACTCTGGTTTCTCAGTCTGTTTCCTATTGCCGGTTTGAATTTCCTGCAGTTTTCACTGTAAAACCGAGTTGGAGCTAGTACCTCCCCATATATATGTATGGAGTGGAGTTTACAAATGAAAAGAAACTTTATGTTCCCAAAAGGGTAGGTGAAGTACGGCTTTCACACACACACATCTCTCAGAACTGAGCATGTGGAGAGACGTTCGTTCATCTAGCACAAAGGGAACAGGTTGCAGGAGAAACTTTTACTCTGGTTTCTCAGTCTGTTTCCTAGTGCCGGTTTGAAGTTCCTGCAGTTTTCTCTGTAAAACCTGGTTGGAGCTAGTACCTCCCCATATATATGTATGGAGTGGAGTTTGCAACTGAAAAGAAACTTTGTGTTCCCAACAAGCTAGTTTAAGGACGGCTTTCACACACACTTATCTCTCAGAACTGAGCATGTGGAGAGACGTTCGTTCATCTAGCACAAAGGGAACGGGATGCAGGAGAAACTTATTCTCTGGTTTCTCAGTCTGTTTCCTAGTGCCGGTTTGAAGTTCCTGCAGTTTTCACTGTAAAACAGATTTGGAGCTTGTATCTCCCCATATATATGTATGGAGTGTAGTTTGCAACTGAAAAGAAACTTTGTGTTCCCAACAAGCTAGGTGAAGGACGGCTTTCACACACACTTATCTCTCAGAACTGAGCATGTGGAGAGACGTTCGTTCATCTAGCAGAAAGGGAACGGGTTGCAGGAGAAACTTATACTCTGGTTTCTCAGTCTGTTTCCTATTGCCGGTTTGAAGTTCCAGCAGTTTTCACTGTAAAACCGAGTTGGAGCTAGTACCTCCCCATATATATGTATGGAGTGGAGTTTACAAATGAAAAGAAACTTTATGTTCCCAAAAAGCTAGGTGAAGGACGGCTTTCACACACACACATCTCTCAGAACTGAGCATGTGGAGAGACGTTCGTTCATCTAGCACAAAGGGAACAGGTTGCAGGAGAAACTTTTACTCTGGTTTCTCAGTCTGTTTCCTAGTGCCGGTTTGAAGTTCCTGCAGTTTTCACTGTAAAACCTGGTTGGAGCTAGTACCTCCCCATATATATGTATGGAGTGGAGTTGGCTACTGAAAAGAAACTTTGTGTTCCCAACAAGCGAGGTGAAGGACGGCTTTCACACAAACTTATCTCTCAGAACTGAGCATGTGGAGAGACGTTCGTTCATCTAGCACAAAGGGAACGGGTTGCAGGAGAAACTTTTACTCAGGTATCTCATTCTGTTTCCTAGTGCCGGTTAGAAGTTCCAGCAATTTTCACTGTAAAACCGAGTTGGAGCTAGTACCTCCCCATATATATGTATGGAGTGGAGTTTACAAATGAAAAGAAACTTTATGTTCCCAAAAAGCTAGGTGAAGGACGGCTTTCACACACACACATCTCTCAGAACTGAGCATGTGGAGAGACGTTCGTTCATCTAGCACAAAGGGAACATGTTGCAGGAGAAACTTTTACTCTGGTTTCTCAGTCTGTTTCCTAGTGCCGGTTTGAAGTTCCTGCAGTTTTCACTGTAAAACCTGGTTGGAGCTAGTACCTCCCCATATATATGTATGGAGTGGAGTTGGCAACTGAAAAGAAACTTGGTGTTCCCAACAAGCTATGTGAAGGACGGCTTTCACACAAACTTATCTCTCAGAACTGAGCATGTGGAGAGACGTTCGTTCATCTAGCACAAAGGGAAAGGGTTGCAGGAGAATCTTTTACTCAGGTATCTCAGTCTGTTTCCTAGTGCCGGTTTGAAGTTCCAGCAGTTTTCACTGTAAAACCGAGTTGGAGCTAGTACCTCCCTATATATATGTATGGAGTGGAGTTTGCAACTGAAAAGAAACTTTGTTTTCCCAACAAGCTAGGTGAAGGACGGCTTTCACACACACTTATCTCTCAGAACTGAGCATGTGGAGAGACTTTCGTTCATCTAGCACAAAGGGAACGGGTTGCAGGAGAAACTTTTACTCTGGTTTCTCAGTCTGTTTCCTAGTGCCGGTTTGAAGTTCCAGCAGTTTTCACTATAAAACCGATTTGGAGCTAGTACATCCCCATATATATATATGGAGTGGAGTTTACAAATGAAAAGAAACTTTATGTTCCCAAAATGGTAGGTGAAGGGCGGCTTTCACACACACACATCTCTCAGAATTGAGCATGTGGATAGACGTTCGTTCATCTAGCACAAATTGAACGGTTTGCAGGAGAAACTTTTACTCTGGTTTCTCAGTCTTTTTCCTAGTGCCGGTTTGAAGTTCCAGCAGTTTTCACTGTAAAACCGATTTGGAGCTAGTACCTCCCCATATATATGTATGGAGTGGAGTTTACAAATGAAAAGAAACTTTATGTTCCCAAAAAGCTAGGTGAAGGACGGCTTTCACACACACACATCTCTCAGAACTGAGCATGTGGAGAGACGTTCGTTCATCTAGCACAAAGGGAACATGTTGCAGGAGAAACTTTTACTCTGGTTTCTCAGTCTGTTTCCTAGTGCCGGTTTGAAGTTCCTGCAGTTTTCACTGTAAATCCTGGTTGGAGCTAGTACCTCCCCATATATATGTATGGAGTGGAGTTTGCAACTGAAAAGAAACTTTGTGTACCCAACAAGCTAGGTGAAGGACGGCTTTCACACACACTTATCTCTCAGAACTGAGCATGTGAAGAGCCGTTCGTTCATCTAGCACAAATGGAACGGGTTGCAGGAGAAAATTATACTCTGGTTTCTCAGTCTGTTTCCTAGTGCCGGTTTGAATTTCCTGCAGTTTTCACTGTAAAACCTGGTTGGAGTTAGTACCTCCCCATATATATGTATGGAGTGGATTTTGCAACTGAAAAGAATCTTTGTGTTCCCAACAAGCTAGGTGAAGGACGGCTTTCACACACACTTATCTCTCAGAACTTAGTATGTGGAGAGACGTTCGTTCATATAGCACAAAGGGAATGGTTTGCAGGAGAAACTTTTACTCTGATTTCTCAATATGTTTCCTGGTGCCGGTTTGAAGTTCCAGCAGTTTTCACTGTAAAACCGAGTTGGAGCTAGTACCTCCCCATATATATATATGGAGTGGAATTTACAAATGAAAAGAAACTTTATGTTCCCAAAAAGCTAGGTGAAGGACGGCTTTCACACACACACATCTCTCAGAACTGAGCATGTGGAGAGACGTTCGTTCATCTAGCACAAAGGGAACATGTTGCAGGAGAAACTTTTACTCTGGTTTCTCAGTCTGTTTCCTAGTGCCGGTTTGAAGTTCCTGCAGTTTTCACTGTAAAACCTGGTTGGAGCTAGTACCTCCCCATATATATGTATGGAGTGGAGTTGGCAACTGAAAAGAAACTTTGTGTTCCCAACAAGCTAGGTGAAGGACGGCTTTCACACAAACTTATCTCTCAGAACTGAGCATGTGGAGAGACGTTCGTTCATCTAGCACAAAGGGAACGGGTTGCAGGAGAAACTTTTACTCAGGTATCTCTGTCTGTTTCCTAGTGCCGGCTTGAAGTTCCAGCAGTTTTCCCTGTAAAACCGAGTTGGAGCTAGTACCTCCCAATATATATGTATGGAGTGGAGTTTGCAACTGAAAAGAAACTTTGTGTTCCCAACAAGCTAGGTGAAGGACGGCTTTCACACACACTTATCTCTCAGAACTCAGCATGTGGAGAGACGTTCGTTCATCTAGCACAAAGGGAACGGGTTGCAGGAGAAACTTTTACTCTGGTTTCTCAGTCTGTTTCCTAGTGCCGGTTTGAAGTTCCAGCAGTTTTCACTGTAAAACCGATTTGGAGCTAGTACCTCCCCATATATATATATGGAGTGGAGTTTACAAATTAAAAGAAACTTTATATTCCCAAAATCGTAGGTGAAGGACGGCTTTCACACACACACATCTCTCAGAATTGAGCATGTGGAGAGACGTTCGTTCATCTAGCACAAAGGGAACAGGTTGCAGGGGAAAATTTTACTCTGGTTTTCAGTCTGTTTCCTAGTGCCTGTTTGAAGTTCCTGCAGTTTTCACTGTAAAACTTGGTTGGAGCTAGTATCTCACCATATATATGTATGGAGTGGAGTTTGCAACTGAAAAGAAACTTTGTGTTCCCGACAAGCTAGGTGAAGGACGGCTTTCACACACACTTATCTCTCAGAACTGAGCATGTGGAGAGACGTTCGTTCATCTAGCACAAAGGGAACGGGTTGCAGGAGAAACTTTTACTCTGTTTTCTCAGTCTGTTTCCTAGTGCCGGTTTGAAGTTCCTGCAGTTTTCACTATAAAACCTGTTTGGTGCTAGTACCTCCCCATATATATGTATGGAGTGGAGTTTGCAACTGAAAAGAAACTTTGTGTTCCTAACAAGCTAGGTGAAGGACGGCTTCACACACACTTATCTCTCAGAACTGAGCATGTGGAGAGACGTTCGTTCATCTAGCACAAAGGGAACGGTTTGCAGGAGAAACTTTTACTCTGGTTTCTCAGTATGTTTCCTGGTGCCGGTTTGAAGTTCCAGCAGTTTTCACTGTAAAACCGAGTTGGAGCTAGTACCTCCCCATATATATGTATGGAGTGGAGTTTACAAATGAAAAGAAACTTTATGTTTCCAAAAAGCTAGGTGAAGGACGGCTTTCACACACACACATCTCTCAGAACTGAGCATGTGGAGAGACGTTCGTTCATCTAGCACAAAGGGAACATGTTGCAGGATAAACTTTTACTCTGGTTTCTCAGTCTGTTTCCTAGTGCCGGTTTGAAGTTCCTGCAGTTTTCACTGTAAAACCTGGTTGGAGCTAGTACCTCCCCATATATATGTATGGAGTGGAGTTGGCAACTGAAAAGAAACGTTGTGTTCCCAACAAGCTAGGTGAAGGACGGCTTTCACACAAACTTATCTCTCAGAACTGAGCATGTGGAGAGACGTTCGTTCATCTAGCACAAAGGGAACGGGTTGCAGGAGAAACTTTTACTCAGGTATCTCAGTCTGTTTCCTAGTGCCGGTTTGAAGTTCCAGCAGTTTTCACTGTAAAACCGAGTTGGAGCTAGTACCTCCCAATATATATGTATGGAGTGGAGTTTGCAACTGAAAAGAAACTTTGTGTTCCCAACAAGCTATGTGAAGGACGGCTTTCACACACACTTATCTCTCAGAACTGAGCATGTGGAGAGACTTTCGTTCATCTAGCACAAAGGGAACGGGTTGCAGGAGAAACTTTTACTCTGGTTTCTCAGTCTGTTTCCTAGTGCCGGTTTGAAGTTCCAGCAGTTTTCACTGTAAAACCGATTTGGAGCTAGTACCTCCCCATATATATATATGGAGTGGAGTTTACAAATTAAAAGAAACTTTATATTCCCAAAATGGTAGGTGAAGGACGGCTTTCACACACACACATCTCTCAGAATTGAGCATGTGGAGAGACGTTCGTTCATCTAGCACAAAGGGAACAGGTTGCAGGAGAAACTTTTACTCTGGTTTTCAGTCTGTTTCCTAGTGCCTGTTTGAAGTTCCTGCAGTTTTCACTGTAAAACCTGGTTGGAGCTAGTATCTCACCATATATATGTATGGAGTGGAGTTTGCAACTGAAAAGAAACTTTGTGTTCCCAACAAGCTAGGTGAAGGACGGCTTTCACACACACTTATCTCTCAGAACTGAGCATGTGGAGAGACGTTCGTTCATCTAGCACAAAGGGAACGGGTTGCATTAGAAACTTTTACTCTGGTTTCTCAGTTTGTTTCCTAGTGCCGGTTTGAAGTTCCAGCAGTTTTCACTATAAAACCGAGTTGGAGCTATTACCTCCCTATATATATGTATGGAGTGGAGTTTACAAATGAAAAGAAACTTTATGTTCCCAAAAAGCTAGGTGAAGGACGGCTTTCACACACACACATCTCTCAGAACTGAGCATGTGGAGAGACGTTCGTTCATCTAACACAAAGGGAACAGGTTGCAGGAGAAACTTTTACTCTGGTTTCTCAGTCTGTTTCCTAGTGCTGGTTTGAAGTTCCTGCAATTTTCACTGTAAAACTTAGTTGGAGCTACTACCTCCCCATATATATGTATGGAGTGGAGTTTGCAACTGAAAAGAAACTTTGTATTCCCAACAAGCTAAGTGAAGGACGGCTTTCACACACACTTATCTCTCAGAACTGAGCATGGGGAGAGACGTTCGTTCATCTAGCACAAAGGGAACGGGTTGCAGGAGAAACTTTTACTCTGGTTTCTCAGTCTGTTTCCTAGTGCCGGTTTGAAGTTCCTGCAGTTTTAACTGTAAAACCGAGTTGGAGCTAGTACCTCCCCATATATATGTATGGAGTGGAGTTAGCAACTGAAAAGAAACTTTGTGTTCCCAACAAGCTAGGTGAAGGACGGCTTTCACACACACTTATCTCTCAGAACTGAGCATGTGGAGAGACGTTCGTTCATCTAGCACAAAGGGAACGGGTTGCAGGAGAAACTTTTACTCTGGTTTCTCAGTCTGTTTCCTAGTGCCGGTTTGAAGTTCCAGCAGTTTTCACTGTAAAACCGAGTTGGAGGTAGTACCTCCCCATATCTATGTATGGAGTGGAGTTTACAAATGAAAAGAAACTTTTTGTTCCCAAAATGCTAGGTGAAGGACGGCTTTCACACACACACATCTCTCAGAACTGAGCATGTGGAGAGACGTTCGTTCATCTAACACAAAGGGAACAGGTTGCAGGAGAAACTTTTACTCTGGTTTCTCAGTCTGTTTCCTAGTGCTGGTTTGAAGTTCCTGCAATTTTCACTGTAAAACTTAGTTGGAGCTACTACCTCCCCATATATATGTATGGAGTGGAGTTTGCAACTGAAAAGAAACTTTGTGTTCCCAACAAGCTAAGTGAAGGACGGCTTTCACACACACTTATCTCTCAGAACTTACTATGTGGAGAGACGTTCGTTCATATAGCATAAAGGGAACGGTTTGCAGGAGAAACTTTTACTCTGGTTTCTCAGTATGTTTCCTGGTGCCGGTTTGAAGTTCCAGCAGTTTTCACTGTAAAACCGAGTTGGAGCTAGTACCTACCCATATATATGTATGGAGTGGAGTTTACAAATGAAAAGAAACTTTATGTTCCCAAAAAGCTAGGTGAAGGACGGCTTTCACACACACACATCTCTCAGAACTGAGCATGTGGAGAGACGTTCGTTCATCTAGCACAAAGGGATCATGTTGCAGGAGAAACATTTACTCTGGTTTCTCAGTCTGTTTCCTAGTGCCGGTTTGAAGTTCCTGCAGTTTTCACTGTAAAACCTGGTTGGAGCTAGTACCTCCCCATATATATGTATGGAGTGGAGTTGGCAACTGAAAAGAAACGTTGTGTTCCCAACAAGCTAGGTGAAGGACGGCTTTCACACAAACTTATCTCTCAGAACTGAGCATGTGGAGAGACGTTCGTTCATCTAGCACAAAGGGAACGGGTTGCAGGGGAAACTTTTACTCAGGTATCTCAGTCTGTTTCCTAGTGCCGGTTTGAAGTTCCAGCAGTTTTCACTGTAAAACCGAGTTGGAGCTAGTACCTCCCATTATATATGTATGGAGTGGAGTTTGCAACTGAAAAGAAACTTTGTGTTCCCAACAAGCTAGGTGAAGGACGGCTTTCACACACACTTATCTCTCAGAACTGAGCATGTGGAGAGACTTTCGTTCATCTAGCACAAAGGGAACGGGTTGCAGGAGAAACTTTTACTCTGGTTTCTCAGTCTGTTTCCTAGTGCCGGTTTGAAGTTCCAGCAGTTTTCACTGTAAAACCGATTTGGAGCTAGTACCTCCCCTTATATATATATGGAGTGGAGTTTACAAATTAAAAGAAACTTTATGTTCAAAAAATGGTACGTGAAGGACGGCTTTCACACACACACATCTCTCAGAATTGAGCATGTGGAGAGACGTTCGTTCATCTAGCACAAAGGGAACAGGTTGCAGGATAAACTTTTACTCTGGTTTTCAGTCTGTTTCCTAGTGCCTGTTTGAAGTTCCTGCAGTTTTCACTGTAAAACCTGGTTGGAGCTAGTATCTCACCATATATATGTATGGAGTGGAGTTTGCAACTGAAAAGAAACTTTGTGTTCCCAACAAGCTAGGTGAAGGACGGCTTTCACACACACTTATCTCTCAGAACTGAGCATGTGGAGAGACGTTCGTTCATCTAGCACAAAGGGAACGGGTTGCAGGAGAAACTTTTACTCTGGTTTCTCAGTTTGTTTCCTAGTGCCGGTTTGAAGTTCCAGCAGTTTTCACTATAAAACCGAGTTGGAGCTATTACCTCCCTATATATATGTATGGAGTGGATTTTACAAATGAAAAGAAACTTTATGTTCCCAAATAGCTAGGTGAAGGACGGCTTTCACACACACACATCTCTCAGAACTGAGCATGTGGAGAGACGTTCGTTCATGTAGCACAAATGGAACAGGTTGCAGGAGAAACTTTTACTCTGGTTTCTCAGTCTGTTTCCTAGTGCCGGTTTGAAGTTCCTGCAGTTTTCACTGTAAAACCTGGTTGGAGCTAGTACCTCCCCATATATATGTATGGAGTGGAGTTTGCAACTGAAAAGAAACTTTGTATTCCCAACAAGCTAAGTAAAGGACGGCTTTCACACACACTTATCTCTCAGAACTGAGCATGGGGAGAGACGTTCGTTCATCTAGCACAAAGGGAACGGGTTGCAGGAGAAACTTTTACTCTGGTTTCTCAGTCTGTTTCCTAGTGCCGGTTTGAAGTTCCTGCAGTTTTAACTGTAAAACCGAGTTGGAGCTAGTACCTCCCCATATATATATATGGAGTGGAGTTTGCAACTGAAAAGAAACTTTGTGTTCCCAACAAGCTAGGTGAAGGACGGCTTTCACACACACTTATCTCTCAGAACTGAGCATGTGGAGAGACGTTCGTTCATCTAGCACAAAGGGAACGGGTTGCAGGAGAAACTTTTACTCTGGTTTCTCAGTCTGTTTCCTAGTGCCGGTTTGAAGTTCCAGCAGTTTTCACTGTAAAACCGAGTTGGAGGTAGTACCTCCCCATATCTATGTATGGAGTGGAGTTTACAAATGAAAAGAAACTTTATGTTCCCAAAAAGCTAGGTGAAGGACGGCTTTCACACACACACATCTCTCAGAACTGAGCATGTGGAGAGACGTTCGTTCATCTAACACAAAGGGAACAGGTTGCAGGAGAAACTTTTACTCTGGTTTCTCAGTCTGTTTCCTAGTGCTGGTTTGAAGTTCCTGCAATTTTCACTGTAAAACTTAGTTGGAGCTACTACCTCCCCATATATATGTATGGAGTGGAGTTTGCAACTGAAAAGAAACTTTGTGTTCCCAACAAGCTAGGTGAAGGACGGCTTTCACACACACTTATCTCTCAGAACATACTATGTGGAGAGACGTTCGTTCATATAGCATAAAGGGAACGGTTTGCAGGAGAAACTTTTACTCTGGTTTCTCAGTATGTTTCCTGGTGCCGGTTTGAAGTTCCAGCAGTTTTCACTGTAAAACCGAGTTGGAGGTAGTACCTCCCCATATATATGTATGGAGTGGAGTTTACAAATGAAAAGAAACTTTATGTTCCCAAAAAGCTAGGTGAAGGACGGCTTTCACACACACACATCTCTCAGAACTGAGCATGTGGAGAGACGTTCGTTCATCTAGCACAAAGGGAACATGTTGCAGGAGAAACTTTTACTCTGGTTTCTCAGTCTGTTTCCTAGTGCCGGTTTGAAGTTCCTGCAGTTTTCACTGTAAAACCTGGTTGGAGCTAGTACCTCCCCATATATATGTATGGAGTGGAGTTGGCAACTGAAAAGAAACGTTGTGTTCCCAACAAGCTAGGTGAAGGACGGCTTTCACACAAACTTATCTCTCAGAACTGAGCATGTGGAGAGACGTTCGTTCATCTAGCACAAAGGGAACGGGTTGCAGGAGAAACTTTTACTCAGGTATCTCAGTCTGTTTCCTAGTGCCGGTTTGAAGTTCCAGCAGTTTTCACTGTAAAACCGAGTTGGAGCTAGTACCTCCCATTATATATGTATGGAGTGGAGTTTGCAACTGAAAAGAAACTTTGTGTTCCCAACAAGCTAGGTGAAGGACGGCTTTCACACACACTTATCTCTCAGAACTGAGCATGTGGAGAGACTTTCGTTCATCTAGCACAAAGGGAACGGGTTGCAGGAGAAACTTTTACTCTGGTTTCTCAGTCTGTTTCCTAGTGCCGGTTTGAAGTTCCAGCAGTTTTCACTGTAAAACCGATTTGGAGCTAGTACCTCCCCTTATATATATATGGAGTGGAGTTTACAAATTAAAAGAAACTTTATGTTCAAAAAATGGTACGTGAAGGACGGCTTTCACACACACACATCTCTCAGAATTGAGCATGTGGAGAGACGTTCGTTCATCTAGCACAAAGGGAACAGGTTGCAGGATAAACTTTTACTCTGGTTTTCAGTCTGTTTCCTAGTGCCTGTTTGAAGTTCCTGCAGTTTTCACTGTAAAACCTGGTTGGAGCTAGTATCTCACCATATATATGTATGGAGTGGAGTTTGCAACTGAAAAGAAACTTTGTGTTCCCAACAAGCTAGGTGAAGGACGGCTTTCACACACACTTATCTCTCAGAACTGAGCATGTGGAGAGACGTTCGTTCATCTAGCACAAAGGGAACAGGTTGCAGGAGAAACTTTTACTCTGGTTTCTCAGTCTGTTTCCTAGTGCCGGTTTGAAGTTCCTGCAGTTTTCACTGTAAAACCTGGTTGGAGCTAGTACCTCCCCATATATATGTATGGAGTGGAGTTTGCAACTGAAAAGAAACTTTGTGTTCCCAACAAGCTAGGTGAAGGACGGCTTTCACACACACTTATCTCTCAGAACTTACTATGTGGAGAGACGTTCGTTCATATAGCATAAAGGGAACGGTTTGCAGGAGAAACTTTTACTCTGGTTTCTCAGTATGTTTCCTGGTGCCGGTTTGAAGTTCCAGCAGTTTTCACTGTAAAACCGAGTTGGAGCTAGTACCTCCCCATATATATGTATGGAGTGGAGTTTACAAATGAAAAGAAACTTTATGTTCCCAAAAAGCTAGGTGAAGGACGGCTTTCACACACACACATCTCTCAGAACTGAGCATGTGGAGAGACGTTCGTTCATCTAGCACAAAGGGAACATGTTGCAGGAGAAACTTTTACTCTGGTTTCTCAGTCTGTTTCCTAGTGCCGGTTTGAAGTTCCTGCAGTTTTCACTGTAAAACCTGGTTGGAGCTTGTACCTCCCCATATATATGTATGGAGTGGAGTTGGCAACTGAAAAGAAACGTTGTGTTCCCAACAAGCTAGGTGAAGGACGGCTTTCACACAAACTTATCTCTCAGAACTGAGCATGTGGAGAGACGTTCGTTCATCTAGCACAAAGGGAACGGGTTGCAGGAGAAACTTTTACTCAGGTATCTCAGTCTGTTTCCTAGTGCCGGTTTGAAGTTCCAGCAGTTTTCACTGTAAAACCGAGTTGGAGCTAGTACCTCCCATTATATATGTATGGAGTGGAGTTTGCAACTGAAAAGAAACTTTGTGTTCCCAACAAGCTAGGTGAAGGACGGCTTTCACACACACTTATCTCTCAGAACTGAGCATGTGGAGAGACTTTCGTTCATCTAGCACAAAGGGAACGGGTTGCAGGAGAAACTTTTACTCTGGTTTCTCAGTCTGTTTCCTAGTGCCGGTTTGAAGTTCCAGCAGTTTTCACTGTAAAACCGATTTGGAGCTAGTACCTCCCCTTATATATATATGGAGTGGAGTTTACAAATTAAAAGAAACTTTATGTTCAAAAAATGGTACGTGAAGGACGGCTTTCACAAACACACATCTCTCAGAATTGAGCATGTGGAGAGACGTTCGTTCATCTAGCACAAAGGGAACAGGTTGCAGGATAAACTTTTACTCTGGTTTTCAGTCTGTTTCCTAGTGCCTGTTTGAAGTTCCTGCAGTTTTCACTGTAAAACCTGGTTGGAGCTAGTATCTCACCATATATATGTATGGAGTGGAGTTTGCAACTGAAAAGAAACTTTGTGTTCCCAACAAGCTAGGTGAAGGACGGCTTTCACACACACTTATCTCTCAGAACTGAGCATGTGGAGAGACGTTCGTTCATCTAGCACAAAGGGAACAGGTTGCAGGAGAAACTTTTACTCTGGTTTCTCAGTCTGTTTCCTAGTGCCGGTTTGAAGTTCCTGCAGTTTTCACTGTAAAACCTGGTTGGAGCTAGTACCTCCCCATATATATGTATGGAGTGGAGTTTGCAACTGAAAAGAAACTTTGTATTCCCAACAAGCTAAGTGAAGGACGGCTTTCACACACACTTATCTCTCAGAACTGAGCATGGGGAGAGACGTTCGTTCATCTAGCACAAAGGGAACGGGTTGCAGGAGAAACTTTTACTCTGGTTTCTCAGTCTGTTTCCTAGTGCCGGTTTGAAGTTCCTGCATTTTTCACTGTAAAACCGAGTTGGAGCTAGCACCTCCCCATATATATGTATGGAGTGGAGTTTGCAACTGAAAAGAAACTTTGTGTTCCCAACAAGCTAGGTGAAGGACGGCTTTCACACACACTTATCTCTCAGAACTGAGCATGTGGAGAGACGTTCGTTCATCTAGCACAAAGGGAACGGGTTGCAGGAGAAACTTTTACTCTGGTTTCTCAGTCTGTTTCCTAGTGCCGGTTTGAAGTTCCAGCAGTTTTCACTGTAAAACCGAGTTGGAGCTAGTACCTCCCCATATCTATGTATGGAGCGGAGTTTACAAATGAAAAGAAACTTTATGTTCCCAAAAAGCTAGGTGAAGGACGGCTTTCACACACACTTATCTCTCAGAACTGAGCATGTGGAGAGACGTTCGTTCATCTAGCACAAAGGGAACGGGTTGCAGGAGAAACTTTTACTCTGGTTTCTCAGTCTGTTTCCTAGTGCCGGTTTGAAGTTCCAGCAGTTTTCACTGTAAAACCGAGTTGGAGCTAGTACCTCCCCATATCTATGTATGGAGTGGAGTTTACAAATGAAAAGAAACTTTATGTTCCCAAAAAGCTAGGTGAAGGACGGCTTTCACACACACACATCTCTCAGAACTGAGCATGTGGAGAGACGTTCGTTCATCTAACACAAAGGGTACAGGTTGCAGGAGAAATTTTTACTCTGGTTTCTCAGTCTGTTTCCTAGTGCTGGTTTGAAGTTCCTGCAATTTTCACTGTAAAACTTAGTTGGAGCTACTACCTCCCCATATATATGTATGGAGTGGAGTTTGCAACTGAAAAGAAACTTTGTGTTTCCAACAAGCAAGGTGAAGGACTGCTTTCACACACACTTTTCTCTCAGAACTGAGCATGTGGAGAGACGTTCGTTCATCTAGCACAAAGGGAAGGGGTTGCAGGAGAAACTTTTACTCTGGTTTCTCAGTCTGTTTCCTAGTGCCGGTTTGAAGTTCCAGCAGTTTTCACTGTAAAACCGAGTTGGAGCTAGTACCTCCCCATATATATGTATGGATTGGAGTTTGCAACTGAAAAGAAACTTTGTGTTCCCAACAAGCTATTTGAAGGACGGCTTTCACACACACTTATCTCTCAGACCTGAGCATGTGGAGAGACGTTCGTTCATCTAGCACAAAGGAACGGGTTGCAGGAGAAACTTTTACTCTGGTTTCTCAGTCTGTTTCCTAGTGCCGGTTTGAAGTTCCAGCAGTTTTCACTGTAAAACCGAGTTGGAGCTAGTACCACCCCATATCTATGTATGGAGTGGAGTTTACAAATGAAAAGAAGCTTTATGTTCCCAAAAAGCTAGGTGAAGGACGGCTTTCACACACACACATCTCTCAGAACTGAGCACGTGGAGAGACGTTCTTTCATCTAGCACAAAGGGAACAGGTTGCAGGAGAAACTCTTACTCTGGTTTCTCAGTCTGTTTCCTAGTGCCGGTTTGAAGTTCCAGCAGTTTTCACTGTAAAACCGAGTTGGAGCTAGTACCTCCCCATATATGTGTATGGAGTGGAGTTTACATATGAAAAGAAACTTTATGTTTCCAAAAAGCTAGGTGAAGAACGGCTTTCACACACACACATCTCTCAGAACTGAGCATGTGGAGAGACGTTCGTTCATCTAGCACAAAGGGAACATGTTACAGGAGAAACTTTTACTCTGGTTTCTCAGTCTGTTTCCTAGTGCCGGTTTGAAGTTCCTGCAGTTTTCACTGTAAAACCTGGTTGGAGCTAGTACCTCCCCATATATATGTATGGATTGGAGTTGGCAACTGAAAAGAAACTTTGTGTTCCCAACAAGCTAGGTGAAGGACGGCTTTCACACAAACTTATCTCTCAGAACTGAACATGTGGAGAGACGTTCGTTCATCTAGCACAAAGGGAACGGGTTGCAGGAGAAACTTTTACTCAGGTATCTCAGTCTGTTTCCTAGTGCCGGTTTGAAGTTCCAGCAGTTTTCACTGTAAAACCGAGTTGGAGCTAGTACCTCCCTATATATATGTATGGAGTGGAGTTTGCAACTGAAAAGAAACTTTGTGTTCCCAACAAGCGAGGTGAAGGACGGCTTTCACACACACTTATCTCTCAGAACTAAGCATGTGGAGAGACGTTCGTTCATCTAGCACAAAGGGAACGGGTTGCAGGAGAAACTTTTACTCTGGTTTCTCAGTCTGTTTCCTAGTGCCGGTTTGAAGTTCCTGCAGTTTTCACTGTAAAACCTGGTTGGAGCTAGTACCTCCCCATATATATGTATGGAGTGGAGTTTGCAAATGAAAAGAAACTTTGTGTTCCCAACAAGCTAGGTGAAGGACGGCTTCACACACACTTATCTCTCAGAACTGAGCATGTGGAGAGACGTTCGTTCATCTAGCACAAAGGGAACGGGTTGCAGGAGAAACTATTACTCTGGTTTCTCAGTCTGTTTCCTAGTGCCGGTTTGAATTTCCTGCAGTTTTCACTGTAAAACCTGGTTGGAGCTAGTACCTCCCCATATATATGTATGGAGTGGAGTTTGCAACTGAAAAGAAACTTTGTGTTCCCAACAAGCTAGGTGAAGGACGGCTTTCACACACACTTATATCTCAGAACTGAGCATGTGGAGAGACGTTCGTTCATCTAGCACAAAGGGAACGGGTTGCAGGAGAATCTTTTACTCTGGTTTCTCAGTCTGTTTCCTAGTGCCGGTATGAAGTTCCAGCAGTTTTGACTGTAAAACCGAGTTGGAGCTAGTACCTCCCCATATATATGTATGGAGTGGAGTTTGCAACTGAAAAGAAACTTTGTGTTCCCAACAAGCTAGGTGAAGGACGGCTTTCACACACACTTATCTCTCAGAACTGAGCATGTGGAGAGACGTTCGTTCATCTAGCACAAAGGGAACGGGTTGCAGGAGAAACTTTTACTCTGGTTTCTCAGTTTGTTTCCTAGTGCCGGTTTGAAGTTCCAGCAGTTTTCACTGTAAAACCGAGTTGGAGCTATTACCTCCCCATATATATGTATGGAGTGGAGTTTACAAATGAAAAGAAACTTTATGTTCCCAAAAAGCTAGGTGAAGGACGGCTTTCACACACACACATCTCTCAGAACTGAGCATGTGGAGAGACGTTCGTTCATCTAGCACAAAGGGAACAGGTTGCAGGAGAAACTTTTACTCTGGTTTCTCAGTATGTTTCCTAGTGCCGGTTTGAAGTTCCTGCAGTTTTCACTGTAAAACCTGGTTGGAGCTAGTACCTCCCCATATATATGTATGGAGTGGAGTTTGCAACTGAAAAGGAACTTTGTGTTCCCAACAAGCTAGGTGAAGGACGGCTTTCACACACACTTATCTCTCAGAACTGAGCATGTGGAGAGACGTTCGTTCATCTAGCACAAAGGGAACGGGTTGCAGGAGAAACTTTTACTCTGGTTTCTCAGTCTGTTTCCTAGTGCCGGTTTGAAGTTCCTGCAGTTTTAACTGTAAAACCGTGTTGGAGCTAGTACCTCCCCATATATATGTATGGAGTGGAGTTTGCAACTGAAAAGAAACTTTGTGTTCCCAACAAGCTAGGTGAAGGACGGCTTTCACACACACTTATCTCTCAGAACTGAGCATGTGGAGAGACGTTCGTTCATCTAGCACAAAGGGAACGGGTTGCAGGAGAAACTTTTACTCTGGTTTCTCAGTCTGTTTCCTAGTGCCGGTTTGAAGTTCCAGCATTTTTCACTGTAAAACCGAGTTGGAGCTAGTACCTCCCCATATCTATGTATGGAGTGGAGTTTACAAATGAAAAGAAACTTTATGTTCCCAAAAAGCTAGGTGAAGTACGGCTTTCACACACACACAACTCTCAGAACTGAGCATGTGGAGAGACGTTCGTTCATCTAGCACAAAGGGAACAGGTTGCAGGAGAAACTTTTACTCTGGTTTCTCAGTCTGTTTCCTAGTGCCGGTTTGAAGTTCCTGCAGTTTTCACTGTAAAACTTGGTTGGAGCTAGTACCTCCCCATATATATGTATGGAGTGGAGTTTGCAACTGAAAAGAAACTTTGTGTTCCCAACAAGCAAGGTGAAGGACGGCTTTCACACACACATTTCTCTCAGAACTGAGCATGTGGAGAGACGTTCGTTCATCTAGCACAAAGGGAAGGGGTTGCAGGAGAAACTTTTACTCTGGTTTCTCAGTCTGTTTCCTAGTGCCGGTTTGAAGTTCCAGCAGTTTTCACTGTAAAACCGAGTTGGAGCTAGTACCTCCCCATATATATGTATGGATTGGAGTTTGCAACTGAAAAGAAACTATGTGTTCCCAACAAGCTAGGTGAAGGACGGCTTTCACACACATTGTCTCTCAGAACTGAGCATGTGGAGAGACGTTCGTTCATCTAGCACAAAGGGAACATGTTGCAGGAGAAACTTTTACTCTGGTTTTCAGTCTGTTTCCTAGTGCCGGTTTGAAGTTCCTGCAGTTTTCACTGTAAAACCTGGTTGGAGCTAGTATCTCACCATATATATGTATGGAGTGGAGTTTGCAACTGAAAAAAACTTTGTGTTCCCAACAAGCTAGGTGAAGGACGGCTTTCACACACACTTATGTCTCAGAACTGAGCATGTGGAGAGACGTTCGTTCATCTAGCAGAAAGGGAACGGGTTGCAGGAGAAACTTTTTCTCTGGTTTCTCAGTCTGTTTCCAAGTGCCGGTGTGAAGTTCCAGCAGTTTTCACAGTAAAACCGATTTGGAGCTAGTACCTTCCCATATATATGTATGGAGTGGAGTTTGCAACTGAAAAGAAACTTTGTGTTCCCAACAAGCTAGGTGAAGGACGGCTTTCACACACACATATCTCTCAGATCTGAGCATGTGGAGAGACGTTCGTTCATCTAGCACAAAGGGAACGGGTTGCAGGAGAAACTTTTACTCTGGTTTCTCAGTCTGTTTCCTAGTGCCGGGTTGAAGTTCCTGCAGTTTTCACTGTAAAACCTGGTTGGAGCTAGTACCTCCCCATATATATGTATGGAGTGGAGTTTGCAACTGAAAAGAAACTTTGTGTTCCCAACAAGATAGGTGAAGGACGGCTTTCACACACACTTATCTCTCAGAACTGAGCATGTGGAGAGACGTTCGTTCATCTAGCACAAAGGGAACGGGTTGCAGGAGAAACTTTTACTCTGGTTTCTCAGTCTGTTTCCTAGTGCCGGTTTGAAGTTCCAGCAGTTTTCACTGTAAAACCGAGTTGGAGCTAGTACCTCCCCATATCTATGTATGGAGTGGAGTTTACAAATGAAAAGAAACTTTATGTTCCCAAAAAGCTAGGTGAAGGACGGCTTTCACACACACTTATCTCTCAGAACTGAGCATGTGGAGAGACGTTCGTTCATCTAGCACAAAGGGAACGGGTTGCAGGAGAAACTTTTACTCTGGTTTCTCAGTCTGTTTCCTAGTGCCGGTTTGAAGTTCCAGCAGTTTTCACTGTAAAACCGAGTTGGAGCTAGTACCTCCCCATATATATTTATGGAGTGGAGTTTGCAACTGAAAAGAAACTTTGTGTTCCCAACAAGCTAGATGAAGGACGGCTTTCACACACACTTATCTCTCAGAACTGAGCATGTGGAGAGACGTTCATTCATCTAGCACAAATGGAACGGGTTGCAGGAGAAACTTTTACTATGGTTTCTCAGTCTGTTTCCTAGTTCCGGTTTGAAGTTCCAGCAGTTTTCACTGTAAAACCGAGTTGGAGCTAGTACCTCCCCATATCTATGTATGGAGTGGAGTTTACAAATGAAAAGAAACTTTATGTTCCCAAAAAGCTAGGTGAAGGACGGCTTTCACACACACACATCTCTCAGAACTGAGCATGTGGAGAGACGTTCGTTCATCTAGCACAAAGGGAACATGTTGCAGGAGAAACTTTTACTCTGGTTTTCAGTCTGTTTCCTAGTGCCGGTTTGAAGTTCCTGCAGTTTTCACTGTAAAACCTGGTTGGAGCTAGTGTCTCACCATATATATGTATGGAGTCGAGTTTGCAACTGAAAAAAAACTTTGTGTTCCCAACAAGCTAGGTGAAGGACGGCTTTCACACACACTTAAGTCTCAGAACTGAGCATGTGGAGAGACGTTCGTTCATCTAGCAGAAAGGGAACGGGTTGCAAGAGAAACTTTTTCTCTGGTTTCTCAGTCTGTTTCCTAGTGCCGGTGTGAAGTTCCAGCAGTTTTCACTGTAAAACCGATTTGGAGCTTGTACCTTCCCATATATATGTATGGAGTGGAGTTTGCAACTGAAAAGTAACTTTGTGTTCCCAACAAGCTAGGTGAAGGACGGCTTTCACACACACATATCTCTCAGAACTGAGCATGTGGAGAGACGTTCGTTCATCTAGCACAAAGGGAACGGGTTGCAGGAGAAACTTTTACTCTGGTTTCTCAGTCTGTTTCCTAGTGCCGGTTTGAAGTTCCTGCAGTTTTCACTGTAAAACCTGGTTGGAGCTAGTACCTCCCCATATATATGTATGGAGTGGAGTTTGCAACTGAAAAGAAACTTTGTGTTCCCAACAAGATAGGTGAAGGACGGCTTTCACACACACTTATCTCTCAGAACTGAGCATGTGGAGAGACGTTCGTTCATCTAGCACAAAGGGAACGGGTTGCAGGAGAAACTTTTACTCTGGTTTCTCAGTCTGTTTCCTAGTGCCGGTTTGAAGTTTCAGCAGTTTTCACTGTAAAACCGAGTTGGAGCTAGTACCTCCCCATATATATGTATGGAGTGGAGTTTGCAACTGAAAAGAAACTTTGTGTTCCCAACAAGCTAGGTGAAGGACGGCTTTCACACACACTTATCTCTCAGAACTGAGCATGTGGAGAGACGTTCGTTCATCTAGCACAAAGGGAACGGGTTGCAGGAGAAACTTTTACTCTGGTTTCTCAGTCTGTTTCCTAGTGCCGGTTTGAAGTTCCAGCAGTTTTCACTGTAAAACCGAGTTGGAGCTAGTACCTCCCCATATCTATGTATGGAGTGGAGTTTACAAACGAAAAGAAACTTTATGTTCCCAAAAAGCTAGGTGAAGGACGGCTTTCACACACACTTATCTCTCAGAACTGAGCATGTGGAGAGACGTTCGTTCATCTAGCACAAAGGGAACGGGTTGCAGGAGAAACTTTTACTCTGGTTTCTCAGTCTGTTTCCTAGTGCCGGTTTGAAGTTCCAGCAGTTTTAACTGTAAAACCGAGTTGGAGCTAGTACCTACCCATATATATGTATGGAGTGGAGTTTGCAACTGAAAAGAAACTTTGTGTTCCCAACAAGCTAGATGTAGGACGGCTTTCACACACAATTATCTCTCAGAACTGAGCATGTGGAGAGACGTTCGTTCATCTAGCACAAAGGGAACGGGTGCAGGAGAAATTTTTACTATGGTTTCTCAGTCTGTTTCCTAGTTCCGGTTTGAAGTTCCAGCAGTTTTCACTGTAAAACCGAGTTGGAGCTATAACCTCCCCATATCTATGTATGGAGTGGAGTTTACAAATGAAAAGAAACTTTATGTTCCCAAAAAGCTAGGTGAAGGACGGCTTTCACACACACACATCTCTCAGAACTGAGCACGTGGAGAGACGTTCGTTCATCTAGCACAAAGGGAACAGGTTGCAGGAGAAACTTTTACTCTGGTTTCTCAGTCTGTTTCCTAGTGCCGGTTTGAATTTCCTGCAATTTTCACTGTAAAACCTGGTTGGAGCTAGTACCTCCCCATATATATGTATGGAGTGGATTTTGCAACTGAAATGAAACTTTGTGTTCCCAACAAGCTAGGTGAAGTACGGCTTTCACACACACTTATCTCTCAGAACTGAGTATGTTGAGAGACGTTCGTTCATATAGCACAAAGGGAACGGTTTTCAAGAGAAACTTTTACTCTGGTTTCTCAGTCTGTTTCCTAGTGCCGGTTTGAAGTTCCAGCAGTTTTCACTGTAAAACCGAGTTGGAGCTAGTACCTCCCCATATATATGTATGGAGTGGAATTTACAAATGAAAAGAAACTTTATGTTCCCAAAAAGCTAGGTGAAGGACGGCTTTCACACACACACATCTCTCAGAACTGAGCATGTGGAGAGACGTTCGTTCATCTAGCACAAAGGGAACAGGTTGCAGGAGAAACTTTTACTCTGGTTTTCAGACTGTTTCCTAGTGCCGGTTTGAAGTTCCTGCAGTTTTCACTGTAAAACCTGGTTGGAGCTAGTACCTCCCCATATATATGTATGGAGTGGAGTTTGCAACTGAAAAGAAACTTTGTGTTCCCAACAAGCTAGGTGAAGGACGGCTTTCACACAAACTTATCTCTCAGAACTGAGCATGTGGAGAGACGTTCGTTCATCTAGCACAAAGGGAACGGGTTGCAGGAGAAACTTTTACTCAGGTATCTCAGTCTGTTTCCTAGTGCCGGTTTGAAGTTCCAGCAGTTTTCACTGTAAAACCGAGTTGGAGCTAGTACCTCCCTATATATATGTATGTAGTGGAGTTTGCAACTGAAAAGAAACTTTGTGTTCCCAACAAGCTAGGTGAAGGACGGCTTTCACACACACTTATCTCTCAGAACTGAGCATGTGGAGAGACTTTCGTTCATCTAGCACAAAGGGAACGGGTTGCAGGAGAAACTTTTACTCTGGTTTCTCAGTCTGTTTCCTAGTGCCGGTTTGAAGTTCCAGCAGTTTTCACTGTAAAACCGATTTGGAGCTAGTACCTACCCATATATATATATGGAGTGGAGTTTACAAATGAAAAGAAACTTTATGTTCCCAAAATGTTAGGTGAAGGACGGCTTTCACACACACACATCTCTCAGAATTGAGCATGTGGAGAGACGTTCGTTCATCTAGCACAAAGGGAACAGGTTGCAGGAGGAACTTTTACTCTGGTTTTCAGACTGTTTCCTAGTGCCGGTTTGAAGTTCCTGCAGTTTTCACTGTAAAACCTGGTTGGAGCTAGTATCTCACCATATATATGTATGGAGTGGAGTTTGCAACTGAAAAAAAACTTTGTGTTCCCAACAAGTTAGGTGAAGGACGGCTTTCACACACACTTATCTCTCAGAACTGAGCATGTGGAGAGACGTTCGTTCATCTAGCAGAAAGGGAACGGGTTGCAGGAGAAACTTTTTCTCTGGTTTCTCAGTCTGTTTCCTAGTGCCGGTGTGAAGTTCCTGCAGTTTTCACTGTAAAACCGATTTGGAGCTTGTACCTTCCCATATATATGTATGGAGTGGAGTTTGCAACTGAAAAGAAACTTTGTGTTCCCAACAAGCTAGGTGAAGGACGGCTTTCACACACACATATCTCTCAGAACTGAGCATGTGGAGAGACGTTCGTTCATATAGCACAAAGGGAACGGTTTGCAGGAGAAACTTTTACTCTGGTTTCTCAGTCTGTTTCCTAGTGCCGGTTTGAAGTTCCAGCAGTTTTCACTGTAAAACCGAGTTGGAGCTAGTACCTCCCCATATATATGTATGGAGTGGAGTTTGCAACTGAAAAGAAACTTTGTGTTCCCAACAAGCTAGGTGAAGGACGGCTTTCACACACACTTATCTCTCAGAACTGAGCATGTGGAGAGACTTTCGTTCATCTAGCACAAAGGGAAGGTGTTGCAGGAGAAACTTTTACTCTGGTTTCTCAGTCTGTTTCCTAGTGCCGGTTTGAAGTTCCAGCAGTTTTCACTGTAAAACCGATTTGGAGCTAGTATCTACCCATATATATATATGGAGTGGAGTTTACCAATGAAAAGAAACTTTATGTTCCCAAAATGGTAGGTGAAGGACGGCTTTCACACACACACATCTCTCAGAATTGAGCATGTGGAGAGACGTTCGTTCATCTAGCACAAAGGGAACAGGTTGCAGGAGAAACTTTTACTCTGGTTTTCAGTCTGTTTCCTAGTGCCGGTTTGAAGTTCCTGCAGTTTTCACTGTAAAACCTGGTTGGAGCTAGTACCTCCCCATATATATGTATGGAGTGGAGTTTGCAAATGAAAAGAAACTTTGTGTTCCCAACAAGCTAGGAGAAGGACGGCTTTCACACACACTTATCTCTCAGAACTGAGCATGTGGAGAGACGTTCGTTCATCTAGCAAAAAGGGAACGGGTTGCAGGAGAAACTATTACTCTGGTTTCTCAGTCTGTTTCTTAGTGCCGGTTTGAATTTCCTGCAGTTTTCACTGTAAAACCTGTTTGGAGCTAGTACCTCCCCATATATATGTATGGAGTGGAGTTTGCAACTGAAAAGAAATTTTGTGTTCCCATCAAGCTAGGTGAAGGACGGCTTTCACACACACTTATCTCTCAGAACTGAGCATGTGGAGAGACGTTCGTTCATATAGCACAAAGGGAACGGTTTGCAGGAGAAACTTTTACTCTGGTTTCTCAGTCTGTTTCCTAGTGCCGGTTTGAAGTTCCAGCAGTTTTCACTGTAAAACCGAGTTGGAGCTAGTACCTCCCCATATATATGTATGGAGTGGAGTTTACAAATGAAAAGAAACTTTATGTTCCCAAAAAGCTAGGTGAAGGACGGCTTTCACACACACACATCTCTCAGAACTGAGCATGTGGAGAGACGTTCGTTCATCTAGCACAAAGGGAACATGTTGCAGGAGAAACTTTTACTCTGGTTTCTCAGTCTGTTTCCTAGTGCCGGTTTGAAGATCCTGCAGTTTTCACTGTAAAACCTGGTTGGAGCTAGTACCTCCCCATATATATGTATGGAGTGGAGTTTGCAACTGAAAAGAAACTTTGTGTTCCCAACAAGCTAGTTGAAGGACGGCTTTCACACAAACATATCTCTCAGATCTGAGCATGTGGAGAGACGTTCGTTCATCTAGCACAAAGGGAACGGGTTGCAGGAGAAACTTTTACTCAGGTATCTCAGTCTGTTTCCTAGTGCCGGTTTGAAGTTCCAGCAGTTTTCACTGTAAAACCGAGTTGGAGCTAGTACCTCCCTATATATATGTATGGAGTGGAGTTTGCAACTGAAAAGAAACTTTGTGTTCCCAACAAGCTAGGTGAAGGACGGCTTTCACACACACTTATCTCTCAGAACTGAGCATGTGGAGAGACTTTCGTTCATCTAGCACAAAGGGAACGGGTTGCAGGAGAAACTTTTACTCTGGTTTCTCAGTCTGTTTCCTAGTGCCGATTTGAAGTTCCAGCAGTTTTCACTGTAAAACCGATTTGGAGCTAGTACCTACCCATATATATATATGGAGTGGAGTTTACAAATGAAAAGAAACTTTATGTTCCCAAAATGGTAGGTGAAGGACGGCTTTCACACACACACATCTCTCAGAATTGAGCATGTGGAGAGAAGTTCGTTCATCTAGCACAAAGGGAACAGGTTGCAGGAGAAACTTTCACTCTGGTTTTCAGTCTGTTTCCTAGTGCCGGTTTGAAGTTCCTGCAGTTTTCACTGTAAAACCTGGTTGGAGCTAGTATCTCATCATATATATGTATGGAGTGGAGTTTGCAACTGAAAAAAAATTTGTGTTCCCAACAAGCTAGGTGAAGGACGGCTTTCACACACACTTATCTCTCAGAACTGAGCATGTGGAGAGACGTTCGTTCATCTAGCAGAAAGGGAACGGGTTGCAGGAGAAACTTTTACTCTGGTTTCTCAGTCTGTTTCCTAGTGCCGGTTTGAAGTTCCTGCAGTTTTCACTGTAAAACCTGGTTGGAGCTAGTACCTCCCCATATATATGTATGGAGTGGAGTTTGCAAATGAAAAGAAACTTTGTGTTCCCAACAAGCTAGGAGAAGGACGGCTTTCACACACACTTATCTCTCAGAACTGAGCATGTGGAGAGACGTTCGTTCATCTAGCAAAAAGGGAACGGGTTGCAGGAGAAACTATTACTCTGGTTTCTCAGTCTGTTTCCTAGTGCCGGTTTGAATTTCATGCAGTTTTCACTGTAAAACCTGGTTGGAGCTAGTACCTCCCCATATATATGTATGGAGTGGAGTTTGCAACTGAAAAGAAACTTTGTGTTCCCATCAAGCTAGGTGAAGGACGGCTTTCACACACACTTATCTCTCAGAACTGAGCATGTGGAGAGACGTTCGTTCATCTAGCACAAAGGGAACGGGTTGCAGGAGAAACTTTTACTCTGGTTTCTCAGTCTGTTTCCTAGTGCCGGTTTGAAGTTCCAGCAGTTTTCACTGTAAAACCGAGTTGGAGCTAGTACCTCCCCATATATATGTATGGAGTGGAGTTTGCTACTGAAAAGAAACTTTGTGTTCCCAACAAGCTAGGTGAAGGACGGCTTTCACACACAATTATCTCTCAGAACTGAGCATGTGGAGAGACGTTCGTTCATCTAGCACAAAGGGAACGGGTTGCAGGAGAAACTTTTACTCTGGTTTCTCAGTCTTTTTCCTAGTGCCGGTTTGAAGTTCCATCAGTTTTCACTGTAAAACCGAGTTGGAGCTAGTACCTCCCCATATATATGTATGGAGTGGAGTTTACAAATGAAAAGAAACTTTATGTTCCCAAAAACTAGGTGAAGGACGGCTTTCACACACACATCTCTCAGAAATGAGCATGTGGAGAGACGTTCGTTCATCTAGCACAAAGGGAACATGTTGCAGGAGAAATTTTACTCTGGTTTCTCAGTCTGTTTCCTAGTGCCGGTTTGAAGTTCCTGCAATTTTCACTGTAAAACATGGTTGGAGCTAGTACCTCCCCATATATATGTATGGAGTGGAGTTTGCAACTGAAAAGAAACTTTGTGTTCCCAACAAGCTAGGTGAAGGACGGCTTTCACACACACTTATCTCTCAGAACTGAGCATGTGGAGAGACGTTCGTTCATCTAGCACAAAGGGAACGGGTTGCAGGAGAAACTTTTACTCTGGTTTCTCAGTCTGTTTCCTAGTGCCGGTTTGAAGTTCCTGCAGTTTTCACTGTAAAACCGAGTTGGAGCTAGTACCTCCCCATATATATGTATGGAGTGGAGTATGCAACTGAAAAGAAACTTTGTGTTCCCAACAAGCTAGGTGAAGGACGGCTTTCACACACACTTATCTCTCAGAACTGAGCATGTGGAGAGACGTTCGTTCATCTAGCACAAAGGGAACGGGTTGCAGGAGAAACTTTTACTCTGCTTTCTCAGTCTGTTTCCTAGTGCCGGTTTGAAGTTCCTGCAGTTTTCACTGTAAAACCTGGTTGGAGCTAGTACCACCCCATATATATGTATGGAGTGGAGTTTGCAACTGAAAAGAAACTTTGTGTTCCCAACAAGCTAGGAGAAGGACGGCTTTCACACACACTTATCTCTCAGAACTGAGCATGTGGAAAGACGTTCGTTCATCTAGCACAAAAGGAACGGTTTGCAGGAGAAACTATTACTCTGATTTCTCAGTCTGTTTCCTAGTGCCGGTTTGAATTTCCTGCAATTTTCACTGTAAAACCTGGTTGGAGCTAGTACCTCCCCATATATATGTATGGAGTGGTGTTTGCAACTGAAAAGAAACTTTGTGTTCCCAACAAGGTAGGTGAAGGACGGCTTTCACACACACTTATCTCTCAGAACTGAGCATGTGGAGAGACGTTCGTTCATCTAGCACAAAGGGAACGGGTTGCAGGAGAAACTTTTACTCTGGTTTCTCAGTCTGTTTCCTAGTGCCGGTTTGAATTTCCTGCAATATTCACTGTAAAACCTGGTTGGAGCTAGTACCTCCCCATATATATGTATGGAGTGGATTTTGCAACTGAAATGAAACTTTGTGTTCCCAACAAGCTAGGTGAAGTACGGCTTTCACACACACTTATCTCTCAGAACTGAGTATGTGGAGAGACGTTCGTTCATATAGCACAAAGGGAACGGTTTTCAAGAGAAACTTTTACTCTGGTTTCTCAGTCTGTTTCCTAGTGCCGGTTTGAAGTTCCAGCAGTTTTCACTGTAAAACCGAGTTGGAGCTAGTACCTCCCCATATATATGTATGGAGTGGAATTTACAAATGAAAAGAAACTTTATGTTCCCAAAAAGCTAGGTGAAGGACGGCTTTCACACACACACATCTCTCAGAACTGAGCATGTGGAGAGACGTTCGTTCATCTAGCAGAAAGGGAACGGGTTGCAGGAGAAACTTTTTCTCTGGTTTCTCAGTCTGTTTCCTAGTGCCGGTGTGAAGTTCCTGCAGTTTTCACTGTAAAACCGATTTGGAGCTTGTACCTTCCCATATATATGTATGGAGTGGAGTTTGCAACTGAAAAGAAACTTTGTGTTCCCAACAAGCTAGTTGAAGGACGGATTTCACACACACATATCTCTCAGAACTGAGCATGTGGAGAGACGTTCGTTCATATAGCACAAAAGGAACGGTTTGCAGGAGAAACTTTTACTCTGGTTTCTCAGTCTGTTTCCTAGTGCCGGTTTGAAGTTCCAGCAGTTTTCACTGTAAAACAGATTTGGAGCTAGTACCTCCCCATATATATGTATGGAGTGGAGTTTGCAACTGAAAAGAAACTTTGTGTTCCCAACAAGCTAGGTGAAGGACGGCTTTCACACACACTTATCTCTCAGAACTGAGCATGTGGAGAGACTTTCGTTCATCTAGCACAAAGGGAAGGGGTTGCAGGAGAAACTTTTACTCTGGTTTCTCAGTCTGTTTCCTAGTGCCGGTTTGAAGTTCCAGCAGTTTTCACTGTAAAACCGATTTGGAGCTAGTATCTACCCATATATATATATGGAGTGGAGTTTACCAATGAAAAGAAACTTTATGTTCCCAAAATGGTAGGTGAAGGACGGCTTTCACACACACACATCTCTCAGAATTGAGCATGTGGAGAGACGTTCGTTCATCTAGCACAAAGGGAACAGGTTGCAGGAGAAACTTTTACTCTGGTTTTCAGTCTGTTTCCTAGTGCCGGTTTGAAGTTCCTGCAGTTTTCACTGTAAAACCTGGTTGGAGCTAGTACCTCCCCATATATATGTATGGATTGGAGTTTGCAAATGAAAAGAAACTTTGTGTTCCCAACAAGCTTGGAGAAGGACGGCTTTCACACACACTTATCTCTCAGAACTGAGCATGTGGAGAGACGTTCGTTCATCTAGCACAAAGGGAACGGGTTGCAGGAGAAACTATTACTCTGGTTTCTCAGTCTGTTTCTTAGTGCCGGTTTGAATTTCCTGCAGTTTTCACTGTAAAACCTGTTTGGAGCTAGTACCTCCCCATATATATGTATGGAGTGGAGTTTGCAACTGAAAAGAAACTTTGTGTTCCCATCAAGCTAGGTGAAGGACGGCTTTCACACACACTTATCTCTCAGAACTGAGCATGTGGAGAGACGTTCGTTCATATAGCACAAAGGGAACGGTTTGCAGGAGAAAATTTTACTCTGGTTTCTCAGTCTGTTTCCTAGTGCCGGTTTGAAGTTCCAGCAGTTTTCACTGTAAAACCGAGTTGGAGCTAGTACCTCCCCATATATATGTATGGAGTGGAGTTTACAAATGAAAAGAAACTTTATGTTCCCAAAAAGCTAGGTGAAGGACGGCTTTCACACACACACATCTCTCAGAACTGAGCATGTGGAGAGACGTTCGTTCATCTAGCACAAAGGGAACATGTTGCAGGAGAAACTTTTACTCTGGTTTCTCAGTCTGTTTCCTAGTGCCGGTTTGAAGTTCCAGCAGTTTTCACTGTAAAACCGAGTTGGAGCTAGTACCTCCCCATATATATGTATGGAGTGGAGTTTACAAATGAAAAGAAACTTTATGTTCCCAAAAAGCTAGGTGAAGGACGGCTTTCACACACACACATCTCTCAGAACTGAGCATGTGGAGAGACGTTCGTTCATCTAGCACAAAGGGAACATGTTGCAGGAGAAACTTTTACTCTGGTTTCTCAGTCTGTTTCCTAGTGCCGGTTTGAAGATCCTGCAGTTTTCACTGTAAAACCTGGTTGGAGCTAGTACCTCCCCATATATATGTATGGAGTGGAGTTTGCAACTGAAAAGAAACTTTGTGTTCCCAACAAGCTAGGTGAAGGACGGCTTTCACACACACTTATCTCTCAGATCTGAGCATGTGGAGAGACGTTCGTTCATCTAGCACAAAGGGAACGGGTTGCAGGAGAAACTTTTACTCAGGTATCTCAGTCTGTTTCCTAGTGCCGGTTTGAAGTTCCAGCAGTTTTCACTGTAAAACCGAGTTGGAGCTAGTACCTCCCTATATATATGTATGGAGTGGAGTTTGCAACTGAAAAGAAACTTTGTGTTCCCAACAAGCTAGGTGAAGGACGGCTTTCACACACACTTATCTCTCAGAACTGAGCATGTGGAGAGACTTTCGTTCATCTAGCACAAAGGGAACGGGTTTCAGGAGTAACTTTTACTCTGGTTTCTCAGTCTGTTTCCTAGTGCCGGTTTGAAGTTCCAGCAGTTTTCACTGTAAAACCGATTTGGAGCTAGTACCTACCCATATATATATATGGAGTGGAGTTTACAAATGAAAAGAAACTTTATGTTCCCAAAATGGTAGGTGAAGGACGGCTTTCACACACACACATCTCTCAGAATTGAGCATGTGGAGAGATGTTCGTTCATCTAGCACAAAGGGAACAGGTTGCAGGAGAAACTTTTACTCTGGTTTTCAGTCTGTTTCCTAGTGCCGGTTTGAAGTTCCTGCAGTTTTCACTGTAAAACCTGGTTGGAGCTAGTATCTCACCATATATATGTATGGAGTGGAGTTTGCAACTGAAAAAAAATTTGTGTTCCCAACAAGCTAGGTGAAGGACGGCTTTCACACACACTTATCTCTCAGAACTGAGCATGTGGAGAGACGTTCGTTCATCTAGCAGAAAGGGAACGGGTTGCAGGAGAAACTTTTACTCTGGTTTCTCAGTCTGTTTCCTAGTGCCGGTTTGAAGTTCCTGCAGTTTTCACTGTAAAACCTGGTTGGAGCTAGTACCTCCCCATATCTATGTATGGAGTGGAGTTTGCAAATGAAAAGAAACTTTGTGTTCCCAACAAGCTAGGAGAAGGACGGCTTTCACACACACTTATCTCTCAGAACTGAGCATGTGGAGAGACGTTCGTTCATCTAGCAAAAAGGGAACGGGTTGCAGGAGAAACTATTACTCTGGTTTCTCAGTCTGTTTCCTAGTGCCGGTTTGAATTTCATGCAGTTTTCACTGTAAAACCTGGTTGGAGCTAGTACCTCCCCATATATATGTATGGAGTGGAGTATGCAACTGAAAAGAAACTTTGTGTTCCCATCAAGCTAGGTGAAGGACGGCTTTCACACACACTTATCTCTCAGAACTGAGCATGTGGAGAGACGTTCGTTCATCTAGCACAAAGGGAACGGGTTGCAGGAGAAACTTTTACTCTGGTTTCTCAGTCTGTTTCCTAGTGCCGGTTTGAAGTTCCAGCAGTTTTCACTGTAAAACCGAGTTGGAGCTAGTACCTCCCCATATATATGTATGGAGTGGAGTTTGCAACTGAAAAGAAACTTTGTGTTCCCAACAAGCTAGGTGAAGGACGGCTTTCACACACAATTATCTCTCAGAACTGAGCATGTGGAGAGACGTTCGTTCATCTAGCACAAAGGGAACGGGTTGCAGGAGAAACTTTTACTCTGGTTTCTCAGTCTTTTTCCTAGTGCCGGTTTGAAGTTCCATCAGTTTTCACTGTAAAACCGAGTTGGAGCTAGTACCTCCCCATATATATGTATGGAGTGGAGTTTACAAATGAAAAGAAACTTTATGTTCCCAAAAAGCTAGGTGAAGGACGGCTTTCACACACACTTATCTCTCAGAACTGAGCATGTGGAGAGACGTTCGTTCATCTAGCACAAAGGGAACGGGTTGCAGGAGAAACTTTTACTCTGGTTTCTCAGTCTGTTTCCTAGTGCCGGTTTGAAGTTCCAGCAGTTTTAACTGTAAAACCGAGTTGGAGCTAGTACCTCCCCATATATTTGTATGGAGTGGAGTTTGCAACTGAAAAGAAACTTTGTGTTCCCAACAAGCTAGGTGAAGGACGGCTTTCACACACACTTATCTCTCAGAACTGAGCATGTGGAGAGACGTTCGTTCATCTAGCAGAAAGGGAACGGGTTGCAGGAGAAACTTTTACTATGGTTTCTCAGTCTTTTTCCTAGTGCCGGTTTGAAGTTCCAGCAGTTTTCACTGTAAAACCGAGTTGGAGCTATTACCTCCCCATATATATGTATGGAGTGGAGTTTACAAATGAAAAGAAACTTTATGTTTCCAAAAAGCTAGGTGAAGGACGGCTTTCACACACACATCTCTCAGAAATGAGCATGTGGAGAGACGTTCGTTCATCTAGCACAAAGGGAACAGGTTGCAGGAGAAACTTTTACTCTGGTTTCTCAGTCTGTTTCCTAGTGCCGGTTTGAAGTTCCTGCAATTTTCACTGTAAAACATGGTTGGAGCTAGTACCTCCCCATATATATGTATGGAGTGGAGTTTGCAACTGAAAAGAAACTTTGTGTTCCCAACAAGCTAGGTGAAGGACGGCTTTCACACACACTTATCTCTCAGAACTGAGCATGTGGAGAGACGTTCGTTCATCTAGCACAAAGGGAACGGGTTGCAGGAGAAACTTTTACTCTGGTTTCTCAGTCTGTTTCCTAGTGCCGGTTTGAAGTTCCTGCAGTTTTCACTGTAAAAACGAGTTGGAGCTAGTACCTCCCCATATATATGTATGGAGTGGAGTATGCAACTGAAAAGAAACTTTGTGTTCCCAACAAGCTAGGTGAAGGACGGCTTTCACACACACTTATCTCTCAGAACTGAGCATGTGGAGAGACGTTCGTTCATCTAGCACAAAGGGAACGGGTTGCAGGAGAAACTTTTACTCTGCTTTCTCAGTCTGTTTCCTAGTGCCGGTTTGAAGTTCCTGCAGTTTTCACTGTAAAACCTGGTTGGAGCTAGTACCACCCTATATATATGTATGGAGTGGAGTTTGCAACTGAAAAGAAACTTTGTGTTCCCAACAAGCTAGGAGAAGGACGGCTTTCACACACACTTATCTCTCAGAACTGAGCATGTGGAGAGACGTTCGTTCATCTAGCACAAAAGGAACGGTTTGCAGGAGAAACTATTACTCTGATTTCTCAGTCTGTTTCCTAGTGCCGGTTTGAATTTCCTGCAGTTTTCACTGTAAAACCTGGTTGGAGCTAGTACCTCCCCATATATATGTATGGAGTGGAGTTTGCAACTGAAAAGAAACTTTGTGTTCCCAACAAGGTAGGTGAAGGACGGCTTTCACACACACTTATCTCTCAGAACTGAGCATGTGGAGAGACGTTCGTTCATCTAGCACAAAGGGAACGAGTTGCAGGAGAAACTTTTACTCTGGTTTCTCAGTCTGTTTCCTAGTGCCGGTTTGAAGTTCCAGCAGTTTTCACTGTAAAACCGAGTTGGAGCTAGTACCTCCCCATATATATGTATGGAGTGGAGTTTGCAACTGAAAAGAAACTTTGTGTTCCCAACAAGCTAGGTGAAGGACGGCTTTCACACACACTTATCTCTCAGAACTGAGCATGTGGAGAGACGTTCGTTCATCTAGCACAAAGGGAACGGGTTGCAGGAGAAACTTTTACTCTGGTTTCTCAGTCTTTTTCCTAGTGCCGGTTTGAAGTTCCAGCAGTTTTCACTGTAAAACCGAGTTGGAGCTAGTACCTCCCCATATATATGTATGGAGTGGAGTTTACAAATGAAAAGAAACTTTATGTTCCCAAAAAGCTAGGTGAAGGGCGGCTTTCACACACACTTATCTCTCAGAAATGAGCATGTGGAGAGACGTTCGTTCATCTAGCACAAAGGGAACGGGTTGCAGGACAAACTTTTACTCTGGTTTCTCAGTCTGTTTCCTAGTGCCGGATTGAAGTTCCAGCAGTTTTAACTGTAAAACCGAGTTGGAGCTAGTACCTCCCCATATATATGTATGGAGTGGAGTTTGCAACTGAAAAGAAACTTTGTGTTCCCAACAAGCTAGGTGAAGGACGGCTTTCACACACACTTATCTCTCAGAACTGAGCATGTGGAGAGACGTTCGTTCATCTAGCACAAAGGGAACGGGTTGCAGGAGAAACTTTTACTATGGTTTCTCAGTCTGTTTCCTAGTGCCGGTTTGAAGTTCCAGCAGTTTTCACTGTAAAACCGAGTTGGAGCTATTACCTCCCCATATCTATGTATGGAGTGGAGTTTACAAATGAAAAGAAACTTTATGTTCCCAAAAAGCTAGGTGAAGGACGGCTTTCACACACACACATCTCTCAGAACTGAGCATGTGGAGAGACTTTCGTTCATCTAGCAAAAAGGGAACAGGTTGCAGGAGAAACTTTTACTCTGGTTTCTCAGTTTGTTTCCTAGTGCCGGTTTGAAGTTCCTGCAGTTTTCACTGTAAAACCTGGTTGGAGCTAGTACCTCCCCATATATATGTATGGAGTGGAGTTTGCAACTGAAAAGAAACTTTGTGTTCCCAACAAGCTAGGTGAAGGACGGCTTTCACACACACTTATCTCTCAGAACTGAGCATGTGGAGAGACGTTCGTTCATCTAGCACAAAGGTACGGGTTGCAGGAGAAACTTTTACTCTGGTTTCTCAGTCTGTTTCCTAGTGCCGGTTTGAAGTTCCAGCAGTTTTCACTGTAAAACCGAGTTGGAGCTCGTACCTCCCCATATATATGTATGGAGTGGGGTTTACAAATTAAAAGAAACTTTATGTTCCCAAAAAGCTAGGTGAAGGACGGCTTTCACACACACACATCTCTCAGAACTGAGCATGTGGAGAGACGTTCATTCATCTAGCACAAAGGGAACGGGTTGCAGGGGAAACTTTTACTCTGGTTTCTCAGTCTGTTTCCTAGTGCCGGTTTGAAGTTCCAGCAGTTTTCACTGTAAAACCGAGTTGGAGCTAGTACCTCCCCTTATCTATGTATGGAGTGGAGTTTACAAATGAAAAGAAACTTTATGTTCCCAAAAAGCTAGGTGAAGGACGGCTTTCACACACACACATCTCTCAGAACTGAGCATGTGGAGAGACGTTCGTTCATCTAGCACAAAGGGAACAGATTGCAGGAGAAACTTTTACTCTGGTTTCTCAGTCTATTTCCTAGTGCCGGTTTTAAGTTCCTGCAGTTTTCACTGTAAAACCTGGTTGGAGCTAGAACCTCCCCATATATATGTATGGATTGGAGTTTGCAACTGAAAAGAAACTTTGTGTTCCCAACAAGCTAGGTGAAGGACGGCTTTCACACACACTTATCTCTCAGAACTGAGCATGTGGAGAGACGTTCGTTCATCTAGCACAAAGGGAACGGGTTGCAGGAGAAACTTTTACTATGGTTTCTCAGTCTGTTTCCTAGTGCCGGTTTGAAGTTCCAGCAGTTTTCACTGTAAAACCGAGTTGGAGCTGTTACCTCCCCATATCTATGTATGGAGTGGAGTTTATAAATGAAAAGAAACTTTATGTTCCCAAAAAGCTAGGTGAAGGACGGCTTTCACACACACACATCTCTCAGAACTGAGCATGTGGAGAGACTTTCGTTCATCTAGCACAAAGGGAACAGGTTGCAGGAGAAACTTTTACTCTGGTTTCTCAGTTTGTTTCCTAGTGCCGGTTTGAAGTTCCTGCAGTTTTCACTGTAAAACCTGGTTGGAGCTAGTACCTCCCCATATATATGTATGGAGTGGAGTTTGCAAATGAAAAGAAACTTTATGTTCCCAACAAGCTAGGTGAAGTACGGCTTTCACACACACTTATCTCTCAGAATTGAGCATGTGGAGAGACGTTCGTTCATCTAGCACAAAGGGAACGGGTTGCAGGAGAAACTTTTACTCTGGTTTCTCAGTCTGTTTCCTAGTGCCGGTTTGAAGTTCCTGCAGTTTTCACTGTAAAACCTGGTTGGAGCTAGTACCTCCCCATATATATGTATGGAGTGGAGTTTGCAACTGAAAAGAAACTTTGTGTTCCCAACAAGCTAGGTGAAGGACGGCTTTCACACACACTTATCTCTCAGAACTGAGCATGTGGAGAGACGTTCGTTCATCTAGCACAAAGGAACGGGTTGCAGGAGAAACTTTTACTCTGGTTTCTCAGTCTGTTTCCTAGTGCCGGTTTGAAGTTCCAGCAGTTTTCACTGTAAAATCGAGTTGGAGCTAGTACCTCCCCATATATATGTATGGAGTGGGGTTTACAAATTAAAAGAAACTTTATGTTCCCAAAAAGCTAGGTGAAGGACGGCTTTCACACACACACATCTCTCAGAACTGAGCATGTGGAGAGACGTTCATTCATCTAGCACAAAGGGAACGGGTTGCAGGGGAAACTTTTACTCTGGTTTCTCAGTCTGTTTCCTAGTGCCGGTTTGAAGTTCCAGCAGTTTTCACTGTAAAACCGAGTTGGAGCTAGTACCTCCCCTTATCTATGTATGGAGTGGAGTTTACAAATGAAAAGAAACTTTATGTTCCCAAAAAGCTAGGTGAAGGACGGCTTTCACACACACAAATCTCTCAGAACTGAGCATGTGGAGAGACGTTCGTTCATCTAGCACAAAGGGAACGGGTTGCAGGAGAAACTTTTACTATGGTTTCTCAGTCTGTTTCCTAGTGCCGGTTTGAAGTTCCAGCAGTTTTCACTGTAAAACCGAGTTGGAGCTTTTACCTCCCCATATCTATGTATGGAGTGGAGTTTATAAATGAAAAGAAACTTTATGTTCCCAAAAAGCTAGGTGAAGGACGGCTTTCACACACACACATCTCT